>NC_139645.1:5882344-5989844 GCF_964638095.1 Poromitra crassiceps | reverse complement strand
CCATGGGCTGTCCCTCTGTAGGTTTTACAGTAGGTTATGATAGTCTGCCATGGACTGTCCCTCTGTAGGTTTTACAGTAGGTTATGATAGTCTGCCATGGGCTGTCCCTCTGTAGGTTTTACAGTAGGTTATGATAGCATGCCATGGGCTGTCCCTCTGTAGGTTTTACAGTAGGCTATGATAGTCTGCCATGGACTGTCCCTCTGTAGGTTTTACAGTAGGTTATGATAGCCTGCCATGGGCTGTCCCTCTGTAGGTTTTACAGTAGGTTATGATGATAGTCTGCCATGGGCTGTCCCTCTGTAGGTTTTACAGTAGGTTATGATAGCATGCCATGGGCTGTCTCTCTGTAGGTTTTACAGTAGGTTATGATAGTCTGCCATGGACTGTCCCTCTGTAGGTTTTACAGTAGGTTATGATAGCATGCCATGGGCTGTCCCTCTGTAGGTTTTCCAGTAGGTTATGATAGCATGCCATGGGCTGTCCCTCTGTAGGTTTTACAGTAGGTTATGATAGCATGCCATGGGCTGTCCCTCTGTAGGTTTTACAGTAGGTTATGATAGCATGCCATGGGCTGTCCCTCTGTAGGTTTTACAGTAGGTTATGATAGCCTGCCATGGGCTGTCCCTCTCACTGCCATTTCATTTCTAGCTGAAAGACACTGCAAGTTAAAGAGTCAGATGACATGTGAGCCTACTGTGCGTGGCTCAGGACTGGTTATGGAGACACGCGAGAGGTAATCCAACCAATGTATTGGTTGGAAAGGCTAAAAGAGTGAAGTTGCTTGTTCAAATTTAATTTGAACAGAGCATCGAATTTAATTAGGTGGGGTCAACAGTCATGATTAACCCATAAACTCCCCAGCTACCCGACTGTCGACAGGTGAACTCAATCATGTTTTTCTCTTGCCAGTCTGCTGTACTTTTGCTGAATGGAGAGTTTTTTGTGAGCTAGCAAAGTTGACTCTTCCTATGGCCCCTATGGAAACTTGTCTATAGGATGGCTGAAAACAGCCGCCTACAATGCACTTTTGAAAATACTGTATGTCCATTGTTTCAAATGTATGTAATTATTTTAGATGTTTAGATGATATTTCTTTTTGCTTAATAATAGGTACTTATTTTATCACTTTTCAAGGTATTTATGGAAGGCAACAATGTTTTGACCACAGACACTTGACTTCAAGATCGAAGTTACCGGTCATTTAACTGTAATATAATGTTGTGACGTCACTAGTGGATGTTTACTCTAATGTGAAAGAGATGAGATGGGGAGAAATGTTGAAAAGAGATATACAGTATATTTTATTATAAGATGTATAACTTTTTTGTTTTAGTCATACTAATCTGCCACTGTGTGGAAATAGTGTCCAATTAGTTTTTCTTTAATACATTTCAAATGGAGTCACCGTTTTGGAAATAACACACTGAGGTTCTCAGTATAGATTTGAAGATGTCGGTATCCTAAAATGAGGTTTATATCAAAATTATTTCACAGACATGGATGAACCACAATCCTAGACCCGTTTATGAAATTAACTTGATCTGACTTGACTGATTAAATTGGAATATATATATATATATATATATATATATATATATATATATATATATATATATATATATATATATAAACAGGAGCACCAAACTAATGTATGGAGTGCCAGCTGAACACTGATGGCACTGATGTTTATCCAGATGTCAAACACTCTGATTTGAACCCGCTGTCGGGAGAAAACCTTGTATCTTTATATCGGCCTTAGCCTTGAGGTTAGCTTGACATTAACAGCACATTTATGACATTATCCCATGGGGTTTTTGAATGGTTTCCATAAACCATACAAGAGCCATGCATGGGATCTTTCAGACATGAAAATCACCGTTCAATCATAACGTTGGAGTTACAAGGTTTTCACACGACAACGACCACACATATCACAACTGTATGAGATACAGATGTTTCTAGTGATGTTTCTAATAAACAAACGTAATAATACGTGTTTTGTTGATCAATGTGAGTGAGATGCATCTACTGCCCATCTGCAGCCTAGGATGGCTAAAAGCTGGAGGACACAAGGTAGGCCTATATGCATCGCCAAAACTGACATGCTTTGGAATCAGCCTGATCATATATTTAAACGAGCAATAGCTATGTTGGCACTTACAGACACTATCTATTTTTCCACCAGAGCAGCTGGTAATATGTGATGCGGCATAAGCATTGTCTTTCCCTGGTTTTAAAGGCTGCATTACAGTAAAGTGATGTCATTTTCTGAACTGACCAGACTGTTCTAGCTGTTCTATTATTTGTCTTTACCCACTTAGTCATTATATCCACATTACTGAGGATTGTTTATCCAAATTTAAAGCACCAATAGTCTCCAAAAGTACAATTGTCGCAATATCGATATTCAGGTATTTGATCAAAAATATATTTGATTTTGTCCATATCACCCAACCCTACATCTCACATGTAGGGCTGGGGCTCAGATTATTGTTATGCCTCCATAAATTGACCTGTGTTTTTTTTACAATGGAAAGACTGAGATAGACACTAAACTCTCCCTGGAAATATGTAAATTAATAACATTAAAACATATCCTCACACACTCAGGTGTTCGTGCTACAGGGCGGTGGTCGTTCAGGCAGCTATAGGCGTGTTGTTTTTAGCTATAGGGACAATGATGGACTCTTTCCAGATACGGGGGAGATCACCCTGCTCTAGCGAGGCCTTCCAGATGGAGTGTACTACTGGCGCTAGTTGGTCAGTTCATTTGGACACAATGCATTCCCTAGCGGCTAGGGAATGCTAGGGCCTAGCCCCTAACCTAAACCCAATTCTAGCTGAACCTTTCAAACCACACAGCCCTTGAAGGTGATGGATTAAGTGCAGTGTTGGGGGTAACTCATTACAAAAGTAACATATTACATGTAATATAGTACTTTTAGCAGTAACTCAGTAATATCACTCATTACAATATGATTTCAGTAATATTATACCAGTTACTCTGGCAAGTAACACAAGTTACAAATTACTTTAAAAAAATCAAAGCACATATTTAAATAAAGATACAATCATTTCCTAATCAAATTGTGTTTTTATGCAAATAACCACTATAGATGACAATAACAAAGGAAAAGGATAACATTTTAGAATTTTGGACAGTTTACACTGACTTGAAGATGGTACTATAAATTATCTTTCGGGATGGCTCCGTGGCAGCGATGTCATTCAGCTACTGCAGTTATTTAATGCAAAAGTAGTGATTTAAGTAATGAGTTACTCTACACAGACAGTAATATTGTAAAGTAACTTATTACTTTCAAATTAAGGTAACTAGTAATATGTAGCATATTACATTTTGAAAGTAACTACACTGATTAAGTGTCCCCACTGTCCTGAATATCCTCACTTCACTGAGAGCTCATTATGATGTGCTGCATCTCCCCAAAACCTCAGGATGCTGCCTGCTGCCCATTGTGAGTGTATTAGGCATAGCCTGCTATACTGTTAAGGTGTAAGCCGGTTAGTCTTTCCCAGGGCCGATACACCTGGCATCACAACCAGCTGTTGAAATGTTTGGCAGAGCCTGCAGTTAATTTACCATGGGATTACCACAGTGAATTAATAAAATTGCAGAAAAGTAATCTGAATTAACATTTGTAACTTATACATGTTGGTCTGCCATATAAATATTATACATAAATAATGTAAATACGTGCATTTATTGACTAGATAAGCAAAAACCACAGTTCTGTCTGTCTAAGGTCTAAACTCAGCTGTGTTTACGTTTCAAATTGCCTGCCAAGTCCCTACGCTCACGCCTTTTTTGGACTTCCGGTTGACGCTGATTGGTCTACACTTCAGTATTTGACGTGGGCACTGACCAATCACGTCGGCGGGAGATGGGAGACGTTTGCTTTAAAAGCAAATGATTTCGCATCACTCGTTCTTTTGGCACTTGACACTGCTGAAAGACACTGACTGCACTGACCGTTACTCTACCAACCTTACCATATTGGACTCATTTACTGACGACAAGAACTCGAGCGAACCATGACGATGCAACGAGAAAGATACAGGCTTCTCCTCACCTTCCTCAACCTCATGCCCACACAACAGAAGACCTCTCCAACAGGTAGTGGTTAGGCTAACATTTAAACTTGAAGATAATTTAGACCCAGCGCAACGGCCATGATAAACAACACGGAAGACAATTTGTTTGTCGGAAAAATGACGGACAATTGAACGCGAGACACTCGCTGAGAAGTCGATTCAGACAATTCAAAGACATGATTCAACAACATGACCACCTTTCAAATGTGGGGATTTCCCATATTAGCTCACATAACGTTAGCTAGCTAAAGTTACAAAACTGCGTTTGGTGAAAACAGCAGTAGAAAAAACAACATACATTACTGACCCCCTCAGCGCCCCCCCCCCCAAGCTAACGGTAATTTACCCCCCCCCAAGATAACGTTAACTCCCCCCCCCCCAGCTAACGTTAACTCCCCAGCTAACGTTAACTCCCCCCCCCAGCTAATGTTAACTTACTCCCCCCCCAGCTAACGTTAACTTACCCCCCACCCACTAACGTTAACTTACCTCCCCTTCCCCCACTAACGTTAAAGTCCCCTCCCCAGCTAACATTAACTTATTTTGATTGGATTTCCTCCCAGATTGGCTTTGATGTTAACAGTGCAAAATTAACATTCAAGAGTTGTGAATTCGATTAGCTAGCTTAGCCAACGTTAGCGTAATGTTGCCAAGTTATTTTAATGAAGTTTGTCCTGTTACATCACCACACGGCCATCTTTGTAGGAAAATAACAGGCGATTGTAGTAGCCTAGCTTAATCAAGGTGATGATGATGACAATCAAATGACAGACATCAAGGGAATTAATATTTATTTGTGTTTGAAATGACATTATTATGTAAAAACATGCAGTTCCCACTGTCTGGGGGTCGTTTGTTTTGTGCTGTGAAATGGATTTTACATAATTGTGTTTCTTCATGCATATTTCAACTTTAAGTGTTTTACATAGGGACATTTGATATCTCACAAGAGATTCTAATTGACACTCATCTGTAATTCTTATAGCCTAGATATTGTCATTGGAGTGCAGTTTAATTGCATCTCTCTTTCAACCATGCTCATGTAAATATTTCAGCTTGGATATATCTTCACGAGATTAATTTTAACTAAATCACTAATGAAAATTGAATATTTTTTCCTTTTTATTTTGTGTTTTTAAGAAAGGCATTTTGTTGGTTAAATAAAAGTAATTAATGACTGTGTTTTCCATTTAGCTGGGCTGCACCTGTTACCCCTGGTGGACACATCTGTGGAGATCACCAACCTGCGGCACTACCCACTGACCCCAGACGACCTCGCCTCCATCGCGGATGCCATCCCCAACCTGTACCGCCAGCTCACAGGAGAGTCCAGTGGCTTGGAGTGGAAGAAGTACCATGGCCCCTTCGAATTAGACCTACTGACTTCCATTCCATCCCAGGACTCTACGGAGCAGGAGAACACGCCGCGAGGTTATTACATGATACACTCCCACACTTGTCATATTGTCGCCATTCCCGCATAAGCTTCACAAAACAATAAGACTTCATTCTGTCTATAAAATGATTCCAAATGATGATTCCAATGATTCCCAATTCCCCCCCGGGGATCATTAAAGTCCTTCTGATTCTGATTCTGATTCTGAAAATGCTGGTGCATTCAGAGGTTAGGAGACTGACTGCTGCATAAGAGACCTTCTAAATTACTATATTCAGATCAACACCATTTATCATGTCATGTGATCAAAGTTCAAAGACTGACAAAGTGTGAGCGCAGAATTCCATAATTAGTGATGACTACAACAGAGTAAGTTCTAGCTAATGTTCTGCTCCACGATACGTATTGTCACATTGTTGTATTGTGGTGTAATATAGAACTTCAATATATTGTCCCATCCCTAGGTCATGTGGTCATGGGCGGTCCAGCAGGTGCGATCAGACCCACAGCAGCCTCCAGGACTTGTGCTCGGCTTGTCGCTCCAGTCCACCCTGACATGGTTGAGCACCCAGCAGTCCTGAGGCTAGATTCCAGGAACCACGTTCGTATGAACGTCCGGAAGCAGGTGATTAATTTAATTTATTAGGGGGGGGGCGGCATCAAACATGTTAAAAACATATTATATATATATTGAACCCAGAGGATGGCACATGAACGGCTTACACTAAATTTGTATTTCCAATGTGGTCTTATTTCCAAGGTGGCCTTGAGCGGTGGCTTCCGGGTGATCTCCGCAGTCTACTGCTCTGAGAGAGGGAAGCTGGAGGGTCGGTGGAGGCTGACTGACTACAGTCAAGACGGCCGCAAGCAGATGTCCGTCTTGTGCACCTTCCCCAGGTTTGATTGTTCGCTGATACAAATTGATTTGTGATGTGCTGAGTCGGCTGCTCGAGCCAGCACAGTTGTAAAAAGGCCATAATGTAACTTGTTGCAACCTGCAGAAAGCGTGCCAGGCGCAGAGACGTGGGGATGCGTCGGAGGACGAGGACGAGGAGGACAGATGATAACAGCAGCAGCAGCAGCAGCGGCGGCCCCCGTCCTCCCATCAGAGTCTGATGGCAAGTAAGTACTGTAAATGATCTGTGTTAGGTGCACGTTCAAAACATCCAGGACTCAGGAGTTTAAAAAGCCGGATTGGCGAACGCAAAAGTAGCCAGAGTGATACACTGTCCTCCTGGTATTATTGTTTGTTTGTTGATTTGTTTAGCCTATATTTGTAGATATCATTGGGTTTCCAATATGTTGAGCGGGCTATTCCACATCGCCTTAGATTTGAGATGTAAATGTGTTTTTATAATTATGTACAGTGCTGAATTTGTCATTTGTCCACAGGACGGGCCCTGCTCTCCATCAGCCAAATCCCACCAGGCTCCACTCTTCTTCCCCCCCAGCCAGAAACAGCAGGCTTCTCTGTCCCCTCATCTGGCCCCCAGCAGGCTGCACCTCCCTCCCTCCCAGAGCTGCCCACACCCATCTTCAACAAAAAACAAAAAAAACAAAAAAAAAATATATATAAAAAACAAAAATATTTTACTTTGCCTAACAAACTATATCTGTAAGGATGAATACATATTATGTATTCATCCTTACAGATATAGGCCCCTATCGTTGCATCGGCGCAGTTTCTAGGCCGAGCGGCAGGCGCAGATCAAAGCAGTGGGCGTGGAAAGGCGCACTTGATATCGTCGTGCTGGCGCTAGATGCAGCCCAAAGCATTACAACCACGCCTTTTAGGCGTAAAATTATGCACCGTCATGCTCATTGGATAAGTGCAATAAACGAATCGCACGCTTGCCTTTTTAGCTCCAATTCCAGTGATCCCGCAAAACCAGACGAAAGCCAAACGCTCTGCCCCCCCCCCCCCCTCTCTTCATCCAGCCTGTCTGTCTGCATTATAGGCTATTATTCCATATTATTATGCTTCTCAAACCAATCTAACTGCAGTTTCAATACTGCAAGCATGTAAATACGCTACACTATAGCAAGATCAAAGTGAAAATAATGTACTAAACGCATCAGCTAGAAAAATATAGCCTATTAGATTGGTGAAAGTTTGTCCAGAAAGATATCGTTTTCTCTCCCCTGCTGCAGGTAGAATGATGCACATAAATATACCCTACATTATGTAAAGTCATTGCATAAATGTGTTTTTATTGTAAAACTAAATGTGGAGTAGGGCGAAGTTATTGGAGCGCACATCACAGTATAGCAGATGACAGTAGAAGCTTCCGAAGCGCGTTCCGCTGTCACTTACCTAAATCACGTTAAATCCACACAGGGTATATATAGGCTCAAGAGGACATATATGTTTCACATAGGGTGGTGTTTCATTTCATGTTTTATTTGGTCCAATATTGAAATGTTCGACAATTGCAGGTTGTCTTACCATTACACATTATTTTAGATCTACCTTTTATATCTATTTCGGCTCTATTTAGTAGCGAAATGGAGGACCCAATTGCATGCTGGGAGTGGACATTCACAGGCAGTAAACTTACAACTGCTATTTCCTATGGGAAGCTGGGTGCTGCGTGGCTGCTATGTGTTGTGTCTGTTTGAGCGAGGGAGTCAGAGAGAGAGAGAGAAGGGTGACTCAGAGGCAGAAGAGCACTGGCGCACTGAATACGCCTGGTTTCAGAGAGAGACAGAGAAGGGTGACAGGGGAGAGGCACAAGTGCACTGGCGCAGTGAATAGGCCTGGTTTTCAAAGGCGCAAAGCGCTAAATTTAAGGCAGGTGCCAAGATATCAGTACGCCGAGATTTAAGGCCGACACGCCCACTTTGGCCCATTCTGGGGCTGCGCCACGCCCATTCGGCCTAAAGCGCATTTGGCAGCCTAAAGCCATATTGATATCGTCCCAAAACAGGCGCAAGGCACGTTTTTTTGCGTTTAAGGCCCGTTTTAGCGCCGAAGGCTTGTGGGAGAATAGGGCCCATAGTTTGTTATTATTATTGTTGTTGTTGTTGTTGTTGGTAAGTGGACAACAGATCTCCAGACTAACTCTTTTTTTCCCTAGAGAAAAGCTTCCTCCTCAACACTGTGTGGTGTGGTGCCAGCCTGGCAGCCCGGCCCCTGGTCCTCCTCCCTGGGCGTGTTCCTGAACACTGGCTGATAGAGAAGAGACGAGCCCCTGGTGATCCACGACCCCTGGTCCTCCTCCCTGGGCGTGTTCCTGAACACTGGCTGACAGAGACGAGACGAGCCCCTGGTGATCCACGGCGCGGTGGTCCTCCTCCCCGGGCGTGTTCCTGAACACTGGCTGACAGAGACGAGACGAGCCCCTGGTGATCCACGGCGCGGTGGTCCTCCTCCCTGGGCGTGTTCCTGAACACTGGCTGACAGAGACGAGACGAGCCCCTGGTGATCCACGGCGCGGTGGTCCTCCTCCCTGGGCGTGTTCCTGAACACTGGCTGACAGAGACGAGACGAGCCCCTGGTGATCCACGGCGCGGTGGTCCTCCTCCCTGGGCGTGTTCCTGAACACTGGCTGACAGAGACGAGACGAGCCCCTGGTGATCCACGGCGCGGTGGTCCTCCTCCCCGGGCGTGTGCCTGAACACTGGCTGGTTTATCAGAACACCGTTGTCTAGCACGCTACCCGGGGAGAGTCATCAATCAACTGCCTGCCGTCTTCATGTTTGCATGTTTTTCTTTGTTGGTTCGTCTGTCTCGTCTGGGTTCGTCTTGTCTGGTGTTTGTCTGGTCTCGTGTCCCCACTCTGAGCCTGCACCTTGCCGTGGTGAGTGGGCTTTAAACTAAGACAGGCTTTTATGTTTATGATATAGATATCTATATATCTATATATCTAAGATTCATGAATGAATCTTAGATATCTCATTTCAGAAAACTGCTGCTCGTAAAGAACCCACCAAAAGATCTCGTTGAAAGTGGCCCATCGGTTTATTCCAGAAGACATCTACCTGTACAACTTCTCCTTGGGGGGAAGGGGGGTGGGTGGGGGGGGGGGGGGGGAACTCTATCGACTTTGAACTTGGGGAGTGTGTCAGAAGTACTTTTGCCCAAGACAAATGTTCCCTCAGGGACAATAAAGTTGATCCTTTCTGGAGGTAGAGAGTGTGTCTGCCATTATGGCTCTGTCCTGATCCGTGTCTCTTGATCCCTGTCCAGTGTTTGGAGTGGACCAGCTAATCCGTGTCCAGGGTTTGGAGTGGACCAGCTGATCCTTGTCTGTTGATCTGTGTCCAGGGTTTGGAGTGGACCAGCTCAGAGACAATAACCTGGAGACATACTGGCAGTCAGACGGCTCCCACCTGGTCATCGTCCAGTTCAGGTAACGCGCACACACACACACACACACACACACACACACACACACACACAGTTGATGTAGACTAGTTATGTTAGTTTTCTGGGGGGTTTGTCTGGGAACATCGGCCGATATGTTGGCCGATATTGTGTTTTGAGCTGTGTGAGACACTCATGGACCTGGACCGTTGTGTCAGCTAGAATTAGCTAGACATATTTTCTGTGAAGCCCTCTGAGACATGCTTGTGAATTAGGGCTATACAAAATAAACTTGACTTGACTTGACTTGACCGTGAAGGAGACACTGGTCCAAGCCGCCAGTATCGGCCAGATATCGGTCTAACCCATCGGGAAACCTGTTTGCCACTTCAGAGGACCGGGGCCACCTGGATACCATGACAACCAGGGCGATTGACAGCTGGCATCTTGGTTCCCACAGTGGAAGGGGCGGGGCCAGAGAGGAAGACACCTGGTTCAGAGGGTCAAGTGGCCATGCCCCGACTGTCCCAGACTATGCCAGGAATTCTCCTCCCTCATCACACAGACGGAGCTGGACCGCAGTCACATAGCTGACTAGAATGTGCCGAGTGCAGCGTTGTAGTCAAGTCACTATATCTTGAGTCCGAGTCTCGAGTCCCCAGTGTCCGAGTCTTTATCTTTATATTTTATCTTTATTACGGATCCCCATTAGTCATCACCGCAGCAACAACTAGTCTTCCTGGGGTCCACACACAACAAAACAATACATACATACATAGCATTGCATATAAAAATACATTCAATGCACTAACATAGTATCACTATCAAATCACAAAAATACAATAAAAGGAATTCAATTCTCAAACAGTCATATCCTTAGTGTACATTACAGTAGGCCTATCTATATTTTAATGTAAACTTATTTCTTTTTGTAACATAAAAACAGTCTCTACAGGAACAAGTCCATATGAAGTTGACCGCAACACTCCAGAAGAACAGGGTGACCAAAGTTATATCAAAAGATCATATTTATTTTAGCAGAACAACGCGTTTCGCAGGCTTGCTGCTTCATCAGGTTCATAGTAAAAGTGCAGTGATTACAAACACCTTTGTAGCAGGCCGTGTGACTGAACGGCCCGCCCCTCAATGAACAGGTCAATTAAGCAATTAAATGAGGAAACACAGGTTACACAATAAAAACATACCTTATTTCTTTTTGTCTTAATGCTGTTTTAAATTTCTTTTTAAAACTTATCTTACTGGTAATCTGTGTTAGATGTACTGGCAGTTTGTTCCAATGTGACATGGCTCTATATAACACAGTTTTCTTCACTGCATTTGTTTTTGGTAATGGCAGTGTGAAATTTCCCCTACAGGCATGTCTAGTATTATAATTGTGTCGATCATAAGTGCATGTTAGTTGTGAATACAAACAGATAGGTTCTCTTGAGATATAGATATTCCTATGAAACAAGATCAGGCTGCAATCCAGTCTGTCTTCCACCTTCAACCACGACAGCTTGGTATGCATCCCTTCCACACTGTTTCTCATTGAGCAGTTCAGGGCCAGCCGAGTCCAAATCCGAATCACCAAGTCACCAAAGAAGAGTCCGAGTGGAGTCCCTATTACCTAGTGAGCGTGACTCTGCACGTCGGTGTAATACAGGTGCCTGCCCTTGCACGAAATTGAATAATGTTACGTTATTATATCTCATGCCAAATTATTAGGGTCTATTACAAAAAAATAAACAAATAGCAGCAAGCAAGCATGAGCAGCGTCACACCCGATTATTACTCGTAAACATATCTGAAACTGTTCAGAATGTTGACATTTTGACGATTTGTTATTATTTTGAGTAGAAATTGTTATTGTTTCCATGGTTGTGAAAAACACTTCTCCCCAGAGACGAGGCAAGATGTATTAAATTGAAAACAGTATTTTTACAGATCTGTATGTTGTGAAATTGGAAAAAGCTGCACAAGCTGTTTCTCATCTAAGCCATACTTTGAGAAGCTCTCTGTATACATATCGGCACTCCCAAGCTAGACAAACCAAGGAAACCTCAGACCAGAGCCTCAAGACTATGAAGCAGAAGCCATACCCGAGCGAGCCACAACCGATCACATTTCGACTGACAAAATATGTTGGTGAATAACCACGATTCCACGAGCAGATAATGGAGTAAAGTTACATTATTATTATTATTATCATTACAAAACCTCAACCAGTGGCCAAGTTAGTGTATTTTCCTATATAATGATGAAAGATGGTGATTATTTGTTCTCTCTTAAAACCTCAGAAACAAGACTTCATGCCAGCCGTAGCCACATATTGCATACTTTTACTAGCTGGATTATTCTCAGTTCATCCTAAAGTCTGAAGTCAGCCTTTCCAAAGACACGTTTCAAACTATTTTGAAGAAAACATTTGGGGGGAAAAAACTATTTAGGAGAAAGAATGTATGGAATCTGCACGTTCCTGCTCCAGCTTCAGAGCTGTTGAGATTGATGCTTTAGATGTTTTATTACAGAAAGTGTATAAAACACATGACCAAAATAGTCATTGTGTTACTTATGAATGGAATTATAGCTCAAATAAATGACCGCCCTTTTGGCTGGGGACCCCCTGGAACCCCCCCCCCCCCCCCCCCCCTCCTTCCCAAGGACCCCTGGGGGTCCCCGGACCCCCATTTGAGAACCACTTATAGGACTTTTTGCACTTTATAATTTGAGATAGTTTTCTGTTTTGCTCCATCTTCTGCTGTTGATGTCATGGCTGCGCTGCGTTCAGCACTAAGTCAAATTCCTCATTTGTAATCTGATTACTCACTATGGCTATTAAAATGAATCTTGAATCTTTCTACAAGAATATCCTAATTATTTGTTTCAATCCAGCAACATGCCTTATGGGAGGCCCTTAGAAGAAACACTTGGGCATCTTCACGAGAAAAGGGAGAGGACAACTCCTGTGTGTGTGTGCGTGTGTGTGTGTGTGTGCGTGTGTGTGCGCGCGCGCGTGTGTGTGTGCGTGCGTGTGTGTGTGGTAGCGGGACCGTCAGTTTTAAGAGTAGAGAAATGGGGGGCAGGTCGGAGCAGATGGCCAGACACGCCGCAGCCTCGTCCATACCTCCAGGGAGCCATATTGTCTGTCCTGGAATGCTCTCCAGTTGACCTCTGACCTTTTCTGCTGTGGAGGAGAATGCGGACTGTAAAGTCACGGTAATAGTCTATATTACACACAGTAAAATCAGCACGTACGCCAGCACATGTTTCCATCAGGCGCATGACCTCAGCCACGCATCAAATGTGTCGTAGCGTGCGGGCCGAGCGCTTTACACAGTGAACCCGTTTATACAGGGAGACGGCCCTTGCTTCCAAGTGCATTTAGGAAACAAATTCTCAATTGGAATCATACAAATATCATATATCTTGTGGAAGTATTGCAGGATGAGATGGTCAAATTAAACAACATAAAACCTTCAAGGAAAAATTCACAGTGAAACATTTCAGCCACTGTTATTTGTGATGTACGTTGCATTTTCTGGGGCCCTTTCGGACATCAGTGATATTTCCAATGCAGTGTTACAGCAGAGTTTGATCTGAAATATCAAAGGGGTCAGGTTAGATGTCCGAATCAAAGTGCCAGGGCCTTCTTTCTTGCAAAACGCAGCCACAACACATGTTGTCGTTTTGAGTGAGGGGGTGCGTTCGTTCACAACAGGTTCATGTCGCTTTTCTAGAGAGGTTGTTGAAGAGCATTCTGGAAAATGTTGGACATCACTATCTGAAATTGACACAACTTCATCACCATAAAATAACCCGTGATTACATTGAACATTCATTGTAAAAAAATAACCGAGAGTGGATTTTTTTTCCTAAGGCACACAGATGTTCTTCTCTGTACGAAACCATTTGAGAACCTGCTCTGTCCCTTTTATTTCAATGTAGGTCAGCTCAGAGGCATAGGCAGGTCATAGCAGGAGGAATACCATGTTTGTGTCTGGATTGCTATCTCACACACCGCCAATTGAAGGGGTCAACTTGACATTGAGCGACACGCACGCACGCACGCACGCACACACACACACACACACACACACACACACACACACACACACAGCCCCCAGACTCGCAGGGGGAACTGCAGCCCCCTGATATGGAGGCAGAAGTGGAGGTCTGGGGTCTTCATGGTGGGGTGAGCTGTCCAGCTCCTAAACACTCTACTTTGGAATTATTCGTATATATATTTTTTTTATTTTCCTATTGATCTAGCTTGTTTCCTTTCTTTGTGCCTGACTCTCTCTCTCTCTCTCTCTCTCAGCATCTGCAGCTCATAAAGTCTTTGGATACTTTCCTTTTCCTTCCAGCGATAACTAATTCAACCCAGCAACTCCATCACTGAGAGTATATAGACACTTTTCAGTATTAGTGGACGCAGCTTGGGTTAAAAGTGTCCCCCAAATGTTCTTGTTTTTTGTTTTTCATGTTCTGAAAAACCATAAAATAAAATATTTGGGGGGGGGGGTTCAGAAAGGTGATGTTCAGAAAGACACTTGTGCAGAGAAATCCAGGGAAATTATGCCTCATCCTTCAAATAGGGCTTCAGCCATTAATTAATTTTACTCTTCCATCGTTCAAAATCAATAATATATCTGCTGGGGTTTGACTGGATCGATACCAGTAACTCAAGGATCTAACTGACTTTCAACATGTGACTTTATTATTTATGTCAATTACAGGCCAACCTGAGCTGAGCCAGAAACCACATTATGTTGCTGCTGCAATTCCTCTGTCGCCAGTAGAGGCTGATAAAAGTCATAGATTTGTGTGTTAAATAGATCAGGTTTTCTTTGGCATGCATATCTTACAGCTGATTTCAGCATTAGCAAAATACTTTTCAGTTGGACGTTGTCGCCTCTAATATCTTTTTCTCTGCTGCCTCTTTGTTGGATTCATTATACAGTTCAGTTCAGTTATGTTTATAGCCCCTTATCACAAGCATGTCTCAAGGGGTTTTACATAGCATCATCACTCATATATTACATATATACTACATCATATATCTACACACAACATAGCTGACATACATCATATACATACAGTACTACACATTTTTACTAGATTATATACATAGCAATACTACACAAACATACCATAGCTTTTTTTTATATATTTTTTTTATTTTAAATTTTCTGAACAATGCACAGACAAGACAAACAAACACGCTCAGACACAGGAAAAGAAAAGAAAAGATACATAATTATCATTATCAACATTCATTCATTATCAACATATACAATGTGATTACCTGCCGCATAAGATGCTTAACCCATTGATACCTGATGCAGCATTTGCGTGAATATCCCTCATTTGTGTGTGTATCCCTTTAAGACCGCGAACCACGTATGACCCGTTTCACGGTCTTAAAGGGATACACACACAATTGCTGCATCAGGTATCAATGGGTTAAGGGAGACATTGTGCCTGGAATCCCACACAAGGGATCCATGAGAAGCCAGCCAGGGAAGTCACCCGTCACCCCTAACCTCGTCGAGGTAGGCTAGAAACGGGTCCCAAATGGTTTAAAACACTCCAAGTGAATTGGTCCTCAGGAACCTAAGTCTTAGCCTGGGTAAACCCAGCCTCCATGTGACCTACTCTCAGACCTGCTCTCAGTCACTAGTAGTGACTGAGAGCAGGTCTGAGAGCAGGTCACGTGGAGGCTGGGTTTAGCCAGGCTACCTAAGTCTCTCCATCCGTATAACAGAGGTCATGTCCGTCAACCACAGTTGGAAAGAAGGTGAAGAGGAGGACTTCCATTCCTTCAAAATTATAATTTTTTGCTACAATTGTCCCCTGTGTCAAACATAGCATAGCTTTTGACTGTGGGAGGAAAACGGAGCACCTGGAGCACTACGAACACGGGGGGAACATGCAAAACTCCACACAGAAAGGACCCGGCGTGGAGATTCGAACCCACGACCTTCTTGCTGTGAGGTGACAGTGCTACCACACATCCAAATTTACATTTTCACAACTGTTGCAGATGTTTAAGATATTGATTGAAAGAACATTGAGATGCTCATGTGCTGACTGACCTACATCTGAACTCTAGTTTACAATCTGATCCAAGGAAGAGAGGAGCCTGCTGGCGCTTCAGCACTACAGTACTGCTGGTGTTACTATAAGGAGACAGGGATCTGAATACTGATCTGATCTGTGATCTGATCTGATACTGTGAACTGAATGGAGCATTCTGCTCCTTGCCTCCCTTAGCATATGTTGTGATGCAGACTTGACCTATTTTAAATCTAACCAACAAGCAGGGCATGTTACTGTCAAGTGCACCACCTGGAAACACTGCCGGTCAGGATGTAAACGGTGCTGTTTTGGCCTTGTGAAAAGGATGTTGCTTGTTTTAATCAAACTGATGTTGCACGCATTGTGGGTGTAAATTGAGCTCAAATGGTTCCGAGTGGTTGTAGTTGTTTTCAGATGTGCTCAGACAGACAGGGCATGATGTGATGTTACACCCCCCAAACAGGCGTGAGGGAGTCACTCTGCTGACATCACGCACTTGTGTTGTGTGACGTGTGTGTCTGTGTGTGTGTGCGCACGCGTGTGTGTCTCTGTGTGTGTGAGCGCGTGTGTCTCTGTGTGTCTCTGTGTGTGTGTGTGCACGCGCCTGTGTCTCTGTGTGTGTGTGTGTGTGTGTGTGTGTGCGCGCGTGTGTCTGTGTGTGTGTGTGTGTGTGTGTGCGCGCGTGTGTGTCTCTGTGTGTGTGTGTGCGCGCGCGTGTGTCTCTGTGTGTGTGTGTGTGTGTGCGTGCGCGCGTGTGTCTATGTGTGTGTGTGTGTGTGTGTGTGTGCGCATGTGTCTCTGTGTGTCTGCTGTGCGCGTGTGTCTCTGTGTGTGTGTGTGTGTGTGTGTGTGTGTGAGCGCGTGTGTCTCTGTGTGTGTGTGTGTGTGTGTGTGTGCGCACGTGTGTCTCTGTGTGTGTGTGTGCGCGTGTGTCTCTGTGTGTGTGTGTGTGTGTGTGTGTGCGCGCGCGTGTGTCTCTGTGTGTGTGTGTGTGTGTGTGTGTGTGTGCGTGCGCACATGTTTATGTGTACATACTCCAGGCCTTGGAGCTGCTATGAGGAGTAAATGTGAACCACCTGGAGATGCTGGAAGAGAAACCTTGGCTCCTGCTGCTGTGATGCATTATACACACAACACTGATGAAGAGCAGTGGCCAGGAGGGACTTCACTAATGGAGTTCTGTGCCTGTGTGTGTGTGCATATAACTGCATAATATACCTATGCATTCGCTCATAAATTACAACCAAATAAGTAAATAGTTTCAGTTTTATATGTATTTTTTATTTTTGAATGCAGGCAGCTAGATCTCAGCCTTGGAGGTAGTTTGCAGTTTGAACTTACAGTAGGTAGCCTTGTTGAAGGATGGTCTCCCTTCTCATTAGCACTGAGGTAAAACAACCAGTGCTAAGAAGCTTTGGAGAAACTTGGCCAGCGTGGCTCATGCCACAGAGAGCTGTGCACCAGTAGCCCAAAAGAGATGGACCCAGCCAGGGTACAAAATCATGTGGATTCAGATTTATCCACCTGTTTTCAATTCCACATAACGCATCAACAGCATATGTCTAATATCCATTCAAAGTGCGAAACAAAACGTTGACAGGTTTAGGATACCTGCTGGGGCGACTCTGACAATAGACACAAAGTCAAGTTTGGTAGGCTAAGCGCTCTCGGTTCTTGGAGCGCACTTACTAAAGCGTTATTTGGAGGCAGAGCTGTCTGTCTTTTAGCGTGCAGCCAGGGTGGCCAGCGGCCCCGGCTCTGTGGCATTTTACCAGGACAATAGTAAACCTTGAAGGCTCGTCTGACTGCTTGTTGCTCTGGCTGAAATGTGACCATGGGATGTTGCTGCAGAGCGCAGGGCGCCAGAGGAAGCAGACTGGAGGCTGGAACGCCTCCAAGCTGTGTGAATTTAAGAGGGGGGCGCACAGGGCCTGCAGCCTGGTGCCCCCTCTCTGCCAACCTCAAGTGCACTGCTGGCACAGACTATAGAAACAACTCGTTATCTGTGCGGCCAATCAACTTAACGAGCCCAGATTCAAATACGTTTTTTTTCTTTAATAATACAGCACCATATGACTCTTCAGCGATAGGTTGCTCTGAGAAAACCACTAATGAAAAACGATGACATGAATATTTAGCAGCAGTACTAACGCAATATGGTACTGTGGAGGCTTACAAGGGGGGAAAGAATCCACGTTGACTTTTCATTACAACACCTTTGGCTTTACAGGTGGGTTGAGTTTGAGACTGCTGGCTAAGGTGAACGATATTTCACTCACAGTCCCTCTCCCTGAACTAATATGAAGTTTCTGTGCATTGTCACGGCCACTCCGCTCCAGGCAGGCCTGGACGCTGTCAGCATAACTTCTCTACAAGGCAGTTCCTGTTGAAATCCTAAATCCTGTTCCAACTGATACAGTAAAGCTGGCCTATAAATATATCAAGGGTCACATTCTGGCTAGCTGGGAGCTCAGAGAGTATGTATCTTCATCCCCAGTGTTGGGTGTAACTCATTACAAAAGTAATATATTACATGTAATATATTACTTTTAGCAGTCACTCAGTAATATAACTTATTACCAATAGGATTTCAGCATTATACTAGTTACTTTGTCAAGTAATACAAGTTACAGTTTGAGTTAATTTAGTTTTTTTTTTTTAATCAAAGCACATATTTAAATAAAGATACAATCATTTCCTAATCAAATTGTGTTTTTATGCAAATAACCACTATAGATGACAATAAAGAAAAAGGATAACATTTAGAATTTTGGATAGTTTACACTGACTTGAAAATGGTTTAAATTCTTTTTCGGGATGGTTCCGTTGGCGGCGATGCCATTCTGCTACTGCAGTTATTTAGGTGAAAGTAATGCAAAAGTAATGTAACAAGTAATGAGTTACTCTACACAGACAGTAATATTGTAAACTAGCTTATTACTTTCAAATGAAAGTAACTAGTAATATGTAGTATATTACACTTTGAAAGTAACTTGTTCATCCCAGGTGCTTCAGCTGATTGAAGTAGAATGTGTTAGTGGGACTCTTGGAGCAGTGGTTCTCAACATGGGGTCCGGGGACCACCAGGCGTCCCTGACGGATAGTTAAAATTCAACATTATACAAGAAGTTAACACAATTATAGAATGTACAAGAATGACTTCTCTCTCTACACCTACAATACAGATAGTATATAGTCATGGGATTCTCGAGAAAATAATATCTAACAAAAACATTCTCAGATTTGGGTCAGAGAGACAACAAATTTTTATCAAATGGGGTCCGTAATATGTAATAAATTAGGGGTCCTTGATATGAAAAAGGTTGAGAACCACTCTCTTATAGAGGAACCTCATCAGTGGGTATGGTTTATATTATGAGAGCTGTAACCTTTTTATCGATGAGCATAACCTTGAAACCTTTTTTTTGTCTCGAATATCTACAATTATGTTGCAAAAAAACTACATGCAGATTCCCTAGAATGAGAATGCAATAAATTTGACAGACTTTCTTCTCGTCAGTCTCCGCTTTATTAAGCTACCATCCATCATGCCGTTCCATTCCTATGGATAAATATGACGTTATAATACTACTAGATGTTACATTTGAATGCTCGGATGAGTTATTGGAAGTTCTCACCAAGCCCACTGGCTTCAAATGACTTTGCGGCCTAAAAGTGAAGGGTTAATTTAGTAGAGGATGGACATGGAACTGTTGTCTTCCTTATTGCATGTTGGCTCACAACAGAAGCCAAGGCTGCAAGTCAACTCTAACACACACAAGGTTCAGCAATCTGTTTTCCAACACTTACACAAAATATGTGCTCATACATTTCTTCAGTGTGAAGTAATTGTGCGTTCATTTCAATACAAGATATTGAAAATGGTTTACATGTGCACGACTTGATGAGAACTAGACAATGTGAGCTTAAAATAAGAATGACTTTAATGTCACATTTTTGCCAACAAAAACAGTAAAATGTATTCGATCTATGGACATTAAACTTGATGTTTTGCTTTCAGCAAGAGGAGATAACGTACATTCCACCTCTCAACAGTTTTCTGTTTCTTAAAGGAACAGCTCACCCTAAAATCCAAAATACATAGTTTTCCTCTCGCCTGTAGTGCTATTTATCCATCTGTATCGTTTTGTGTTAGTTGCCTGAGTTTTGGAGATATCGGCCGCAGAGATGTCTGCCTTCTCTCCAATACAATGGAACTGGATGGCACTCGGCTTGTGCTGCTCGAAGCACCAACAAAATACATTTGAAAAACTCAACAGCATTGTCTCTTTCCAGAAATCATGACCCGGTTACTCAAGATAATGCACAGACTTTGTTGTGAGCAGTTTCATGTAGGAACTATTTTATTTTGCAGTCTCATGTAGGAACTAGCTAGCAGCTAGCAGGTGTAGTTCGGTCAAAAGAAAATAGTTCCTCCATGAAACTGCTCACAACAAGGTCTGTGCATTATCTTGAGTAACCGGGTCATGATTTTTGGAAAGAGACATTGCTGTTGAGTTTATCAAATGTATTTCTTTGGCACTTTGAGCAGCACAAGCCGAGTGCCATCCAGTTCCATTGTATTGGAGAGAAGGCAGAAACTCTGCGGCCGATATCTCCAAAACTCAGGCAACTAACACAAAACGATATAGATGGATAAATAGCACTACAGGTGAGAGGGGATATATATATTTTGGGTTTTAGGGTGAGCTGTTCCTTTAACTGTAAATTTGCCTGTTATAGCACAAATATGTGACTGAAATGGCTGACAAAAAGTAGAAGCCAAAAGTAATACAAAATGCACATTCTTAATGTCAATTCTAGTTCATTTAAAATGACCCTGAGCATGAATCTATGTAAACATTTCCACATTCGCTTCAAACCCAATAAAATAAATTGAGTAAAGAAAAGCTTCTGCCTCCTTTCAAAGATGACATCTTTATGACCCGTCCTTGTTGAATATGTAACTGGGAGTAAATTCCTCTTATAGGCATGCTGGTGTTATCGTTTACATATCGCATGTTGCTGTGGCTATACAAAGGATGAACATGACACAAGTTGATCCACAAATCCTGCTTCATCTCCCCCCCAATTTGGCTATGATAGGGATTACAATACCGTAGGGACTATCATAGAAATATATTGAAGATATAATTATATAATACTGTATGGAGTGCATTCATCGGCTCCGGCAGTAGATATGTGGAGGAGGCGGGTCTGAGAGCTGTTCTGCTATATAGCTAGTACGAGCTAAGTGCTAAAGGAGAGACAGAGAGAGAGAGCGAGTGGCGGAGGTCAATCTTTGGCTAGTCTCTGGATCAGTCGGCACCAGTCGGCCCTCTTGTGGGTGATGTAGGCCGGGGTGATGGTCTGCACGGGCAGGCGCGCCGAGCCCGCCGCCCTGGCCTTCTCGCACAAGGCCTCGGCATTACAGATCACGTACATGCCACAGTCATAGCTGTTCTGCTGCGACGGGCTGGGCTCCTCCACGAAGAGCACCTTCCTGCCAGTGCCCAGGAAGGGCTCCAGCTTGTTGGCGATGCGCCGGGCGTGCAGCGAGTTGCTGCCGTTCTGAGAGTCGTAGTGGGCGAAGTGGGTGGAGTCGTGGTGGTAGACCAGCAGGCTCCAGTGGGAGCCTCCGGCGCTCTGGTTGGAGTTGTCGTTGACGGCGAGGAAGACCCAGCGGCGGGAGGCCAGGTCCAGCGGCTCGAGGAACAGCGCCAGCTCCTCGGGGCAGGAGGCGCACTTGATGAACTGGGTGACCTCCGGGCTGATGAAGATGGCGGCGTCGCCCAGGCCTTTGAAGCGCTCGGCGGCAAAGTACTCGAAGGCGAAGCCGATGACCTGGTCGTTGAGCCAGTGAGGTCCTTCCAATAAGGCCACATCAGACCGTCGCAGGAGGCTGTCCTGGTAGCTCAGCACTACAGGGTCCATTCTCCAAGACAGTCAGTCAGTCAGTCAGTCTGAAAGACAAGAAAGAGGTCTTATATAGGGCAGCCAAACAAACATAACATCCACCATTATGTCTGTCATGCCCCACAATCGTTGAGTGGTGGCCAGAGCGATGATGTCATCGTCGAGTGGTGGCCAGTGGTGACTGATGATGTCATACCCACAGTGACTGATGATGTCATATCCACTAAGTCGGTCTGTGTGGGGACGCCCACAAAATGTTACTACGGGTGGCGCACAAGAGTAGACATTGGGTGGGGGGGAACCCATATATCTCAATGGGCTGACTCACCAAAGGATGGTGCTGCGGCTCTACACTACAGGATTGGGGATACAAGAGCAGGTACATAGATGTCTGTTCAGATGTGCGTTTACTAATGTAATAGATATGACATAATCAGTGATATCATAGACTGAATTGTGATCTCATGTCAGATTGTCTTGGCTTGGTTCTCTGATATGGTATTGAATGAATGTCACTGGGATCTGGCTTTCCAACTTAAATGCATTTTTTTTTAGATTTGCAACGGGCGACATGTTATGAATATGAACCATAAACTACCAGACTAGAAGGAGCCAGTGCTGTCACTCACTGCAGAGTAATCACGTCACTGCAGTGCGTTTTACTTCATCGGTATGCTCACACATTTCAGGCGACTAGCATTAGCGATTAGCGTCTCGTCATCAAACCGAGGCAAACCATCTGGATATCATGTTAACGCTTAGCTTGCTAAACATGCGCTATCGCTACATCCTCTTCATTCAATGTCACATACCTGACAAGACGCATTCATACAGATCATCCAGACAAACTGCAACCTTCTCCTTCATTGCAGATCCAAACCAAACGTAAACTGTGTGTGTAGACCGTAAACATTTTGCGACAGTCGTGTTTGGCTCGAAGTGGGAGGTGCCGAGCTCCGCTGTGATTCGCCGGTTGCACTACAGACACCCAATCACGCCAATCCTCACGTGAAAGCAAGAAGAAAGCACACGACAGCCAAAGAGTATTGAAAGCAAGAGATGAATTACCCCCCACTTTTTTTTACACCAACACTGCCGCCGTTTTTTGGCCTAGAAAAAAACGCCTCCTTGCGCCAATGGGACAATTGTCGTATTATCATTAGAACCATAGACAGTAAAAGAGAGATCAGAACATTCATCAGAACCATGACAGCCAATCAGAGGTAGTCTCCGGGCCAAAACGACGGATTTGCTGTGTGTGCTTTCTATCTTTTCCCCTCCTGGGTTTTACTTCCTGTTATTTTGCTCATGCTCGTGCGCTCGTGCCTCCCCTCGCTTTTCTCCCCGCCCCTGTCCAGCGTGAACGCGCACTGCGCGAACCTGAGTGGCCGCGCACTGATTAGCAGCAAGGCGAGAGAGAGAGGGAGAGAGACTAGAGGAGTTTTCATCGACCGTCACGAGCAGGGAAGGACTGCTTTTAATTATTTTTAAACAGCCCATAAAGCTCGGACAAAAATGCCCCAACTATTCGCCACGGTCGTGACTGTCGAGGATTTGTCCGGAGGAGGGCGTTGAGAGAGAGAGAGGAGCGCAAGAAAACAATTTATTCGTTGGGAATGCAGGGAGTGAAATAGAGACTTTTGCATTTTGTGTGTCTGTCTACTCACGAGCGCTGCTGCGACCCAGCCTGGAAAAGAAGGCTCCGACGACCTGGTCCAAACATTTGGTTCCGCTTCAGTCTTGAGGTAAGTCAAGAGCATGATGTTCTGTTTGGGACCCTCCAGTGGTTTGTGGGCTGCCTGCCTGCCCCACACGGGGAGGAAGGGGCTTTTTTTGTGTGTGTGCATCGGAACCAGCCGAACGAATCATTGCAATTACTTTTGTGTGTTTTGCACGAAAACCGACCGTCATCTTTCTCTAAAGTTCCAGCACATTGTTGCACAGGAATGTTTTTAATTCGCCAAGCTGTTTAATTAAGGTGTATCTCGGCTCAATGCTTTTTGTTGAATGAATCGTCACAATCAGGTGTGTGTGTGTGTGTGTGTGTGTGTGTGTGTGTGTGTGTGTGTGTGTGTGTGTGTGTGTGTGTGTGTAAAAGTTCAGGCTGCTACTGTTCCGTGTGACTGACATGTCATTCCACATTGCAACTGCAAACTGCTCTAGTCTAGGTTTAAACCTTCTGAACCTACTGAAACTTGTCAATAATTTGCTGTCGCATTCTGCAGTTGAGTAGTACTTAATTTCAGCAATAATATATGAAGGCTATCTCATATATATTATATTATATATCTCATATTATATATCTCATATATCTCATAAGGCTATCTCCAGCGTGTATCTTTTCCCCATGCAGTCACACCAAATGCTTCCTTTGAAGTAGTGATAAACACAAATCTGATCATTGCATTCTCTCTCATTAAGCAACACAAAGGGGTGTGTCTGTCTCCGCTGGGGCGAGGTAAATATTCACGTGTATTATTTAGTGGAGGTCAGTCAGCCAGAGCTGCTTTATAATAGTGCTCATAATGCAGTGAAGGCAGTGCAGACTGCAGAGCAGATGGAGTCGCACAGGGGAGGTCTGATGGGCTGCAGAAGATGCTGAATCATAGGAGTCTGCTTCACTCTCTCTCCACTCACAACATCAGACACACACACACACACACACACACACACACACACACACACACACACACACACACACACACACACACACACATTGTATCCTGTGGGATTCTGTAGTCACTTTACAGTCAGTGTGACCTTGTGCATTGTGGTATTTTATATTTCCAATATAGACTGTACCACCAGTTCTACAGGGGTGTTTTTGTTTACATCTTGTATGGTTTCACTGTAGCATTTCCTATAGGGACTTTAGCCTATGTCTGTCTGTGTGGGATTCAATAGGCAGCTTGTAGCGCAGCCCAATCTCTTAAAAAGTAGTACAAATAACATGGTTTTGCATGATTAAATAAGCGCGGAGTGAATATGCCAAAATGTCAAATGGACGCTGGCCGCGACCATTTTGAAAGTGCAATACCATTTGTACGATATTCATTGAGATCAAGTTGCAGCGTGACCTTAGTGTACTTTGTGGTATTTTTTCTAATCTGCTATGGCATATTTCCACAATGTCGACTGTAACAACTATTTCTGCTATTTTGTTGTTATCTGGTATGGTATTATTGTCTGTGCAGTACTCAATGAACGGTGAGTTTATTGTGACCTTGTTGTCGCCTAGATAAAAAAAAAAATCTCCCATCACTATAATATTTCTGTGACCTTTGTATAGTATCCTTCTATTAGATTTGGTATAGAATTACTATAGTTCTTTATCATAAATAAGGGGACATCTTGACATCTCCATATTGTGGATTATTTCACAATTCACACTTTTTTATGAACAACAATAATCAGTAGTTTTGAGTAGCGACTAGCGAGACTTTCTTAATGACCCCCGTGCTGTAGATCGGTGTGGTCCATTTGAGCGTGTAGCATTACCGCAGTTCAAAGTGAACGGAACGCGACCGTCAAGTTCCCACCCTGGCGCTGGGCTCGACCCACCCTCTCTGATCGGCACAGGTGATGAGAGTAAAGTGGGTCGGTGCTGCTGGAATGTGAGGTCTGAGAAGACCCAGCTGCCAGCGTAGCACGAGAGACGGGCCGGCCCGGCCCAGTCTCCGGCAACTGGCCCCCCCCCTGTCGACACCTGACACTCTGCAGGCCCTCCCTCCCTCCTCTGGTTCTATAATGACGGGCTCTCTGTTTGTATCCCACTGTGGAGAGACATCACTGATATCACAGTCTGCAAGGCTGGAGCTCCGGTTTGAACGCGTAGATACTCGTGTTTGAGGCTACGCTCGACTCGTGAGAACGAAGAAGACATCTGTCTTTCTAGTTAGAGTTTGAATACTAATCTGATTTTTTTCTAAAGCTTGTAACTTAATGAGGAGCCGGCTATATTAATTAGTCTGATTACTGATCACGTGGAATGAAATCACAAATCTTTACATCATGTAAAAGCGGTTGATTTTCACAGCAGCAAATCCTGGGATTTCTGTCGGCGTTCTCTTTGGGAGAACTATGTAAATTCAGCGTTCGTCACCTCGTCACATGATGTCCTGTCAGCTCGCGAGTCTGGGGGGCGGGGCCCGTTTTGATCATCCAACCCATTCGTATGTCATCCTTCGCACTTAACTTTGTCATTGGTCGGACTTCCCATCAGTCAGCCAAAGGTACATCAGCAAAGATGACCAGGATGTTCTAAAAATAAGTCTTTAACCTTTCAAAAATGAGTTTTCGAGCTTTCGGGTTGTGTGAAATGATGATATCTATACATCTGGGGCAGCAACAGTGGGTTCTCGTTCTATTTAAAAACATAACAAAAAAATCCTAGTTGTTAAAAGATTTGGTTTGAAGGAACGAAACGCCAGACTTGCAAAGTCACTCAAAGGGTGTTTGCTCAAGCATGATGTGAGACCATTCAGTTATTTCAATGTATTCATATTTCTCCTCTAAACTGAAGGTGACCTCAAAAAAGACGAGTCGCCAGAGAGAGCGAGTCTTGCGGTCACTTCATAGGTGTTGTTTTGGCCTAGATACAGGACAGACTAGCGCAGCAGCAGCAGCCCCATTATTAGACGTCAGAGCAGCTGATGCACCAGCGTGGTGTTACTGCAGAAAAGAGCAACATCACTCTGTAGCTCTGAAACGCTCAGTCATGAAATATGGACCAGGGGTAAAAATAGCCTCTGCTTCTTTATATATAGACGAGCTATATTCTCTTTCACAGTGACATGTCTGCGCTTAAAGAAAAGCTTTCTGACTGGAGGAGCCCCCTGCTAAGAGTGAACCTCCTTCAGAAGAGGTCAGGCAAACAACAAGGCAGAGGAACAGTACATCTAAAAACAACAACACACATTCACTATGGGATGCTCCATTGTAAATAAAAAGTAGGACACTACTGATAGGCTGATACCAGTGTGGACCAATCAGCAGAATATCTGCAAGTCATGTTTACTAGCTGCAACAGCATTGGCTGGTATTTTTGTCACTGTGTGTGTGTGTGTGTGTGTGTGTGTGTGTGTGTGTGTGCGTCATCATAGCGGCAAACTGTGGTCCTGGAGACATCTATTGTAGCGGGAACTACCACAGAAGTGGTTTTGAGTACTTTGCCTCGGCCCAGTTGCACAAAGCACCTTAGGTTAAGATGTCCCATAGAGTTAAGGTGTCCATAAAATAGAATCGGCTGCACAGAACACCCTTAAATCTTCTCCTTAAGGTTAAACATTTTAAGGAAAACATGAGCACAAGATTTGAGGGTGTTTTCTGCAGCCAATTCTATTTTATGGACACCTTAACTCTGACTCTAAGGGACATCTTAACCTCAGGTGCTTTTTGCAACTGGGCGTTTATATGTATGTTTGTCTGTCTGTCTGTCTGTCTGTCTGTCTGTCTGACACACTTTGTTCGCGCGATAGCATCAAAACCGTGCAAAATGCAGTCAGGAGACTTTACAGGTGTGCACTTGACATCAAAATGAAGGCCAAGTTCGAAAAGGGGTGTGATCCGAGCAAGGGGGCCACCGCCCACCCCCCACTTTATGCCCCTCCCCCACATTCCTTTTAAGGCACGGGCGTTGCGGCTGGTGTGATCCCTCTCTCTAGTTTAGTCTTCATGTCGCTTCCACAAATCTCTGGTTAAGTCCATGCTTTTGAACTTTCTGATGAATGAAATATGCGTTCTTCTTGATGATACCTCTGTCCAATTGAACAGTACAATGGGAAAAGGTAATCTTATGTGATAAGATAGTGTTTTACCACACACACACAAACAAATCTGTCCTTGTTGAAAGTTTAAGAAAGTACTATGACCCTCATGCTGCGGTTCATACTGAGAACTGTGACTTTTGAGCAACCCTCAGCCCATAATGCTGAAATAGGCATAAACATATTTCCCACGGCTTCTTCAGCCTGTGAAGAAATGTAGCCTTGTGTGTGTGAATAGTGAATACAAGGGAACAATTGACTACCAAGGCCCATTCTAGAATTTGTTTCGTTTTTCTTGACAAAGATATCAAGAATGCAGCAAAGAAAAAAATCGCAGAAGCAGATTGAAAAATGCTCTTCAAACATGTTTACAGTGACATATCCCTTGTTTTGTTTTCTGGATAGCAGAGACAGCAGCTGTGTGTGTGTGTTGTGACTGGTGCTAGTTTCCATATACCCACTCAGCTCGTGTGCGGATTTGTTAATCTAGCATAATCTCAAAAACAGGAACGAGCCCAGCATCATATATCATTGGCAGTGTTGGGCAAGTTACTTTTATAAAAGGAATTTCCGCACACTTGAATCTGTACAGATTTCACATTTCACGCAAGTTACTTTCAAAATGTAATATACTATGTATTACTAGTTACTTTCATTTGAAGGTAATAAGTTACTTTACAATATTACTGTCTGTGTAAAGTAACTTGTTACCTATTACACTACTTTTGCATTACTTTCACCAAAATAACAGTAGTAGCAGAATGACATCGCCGCCCCGGAACGATCCCGAAAAATAATTTCAACCACCTTGAAGTCGGTGTAAACAACAACAAAAAAAAATCTAAATGTTATTCTTTTCCTTTGTTATTTTCATCTATATTGGTTATTTGCATAAAAACACACAGTTTGATTAGGAAATGATTGTATCTTAATTCATATGTGCTTTGAAGTAATAAGTTATATTACTGAGTTACTGCTAAATGTAATATATTACATGTAATATGTTACTATATTACATGTAATATGTTACTTTTGTAACACTGATCATTGAGATTAAGATGTGACCCGGTCTGAACTGAGAAGAAGAACAGCTCGGGGGCGCTGCCTGAGGAACGTGCCGCACCCCTCACATGCTCGGGACGTCCCGCAAAGTGTTGTGTGGCCGCATGGAGGGATTGTATGGCGTAAGTGACTGGCATGCACATGAAGTCATTAAAGAGGAACCTGCTTGTGTTGCACTGAACAAAGCTCCCCTTTCTTTCGCTAGGGCCATTATATGAGGCAGGCTCTCTCTGGCCTCAAAGGCTCAGCTTCCCCACGTTTTGCATTTCCCCTCATTAACTGTGTGGCGCTCACGGTGGCTGGGAGTGAGACGCGTCAGGGAGAAGAAAGTGCATTGTGTTGTTCTTTTTGCCATTTTACTGACATGATACAGGCGTAGTAGTGTGTTCTTCTGCTATTAAAAACCCCCCGAATGCGATATGGTGTGTCAACAAACAATACTGATCTGTTTTATTTATCCCCTTAAAGTTCCCCTTCATTTACTCTCGTAATAAATAGACCCTTTTCACGGGGGTCATTTTGTGTCGAAAAGGCAGGGTAAACACAGGTGCAAGCGAAACACTAACGAGGGTTTCCAACTTCCACGATTGGAATTCGGAAACCCTCATTATAGTGTGTTGCTTGCACCTGTGTTGTTTACCCTGCCTTTTTAGACACAAAATGGCCCCCGTGAAAAGGGTCTATTCAATCCTCTGAAGCAGTGGTTCCCCAAACTGGGTTAGGTGTACCCCTAGGGGTATGTGGAGGTAGTACGGGGGGGTACTTGAGAGAAAGGGGACAAATATACGAATAAATCATGAAAATAAATCAAATAAAAATAAATCAAATAATAATAATCTGCTCAGCAGGAGGCAACTCTTCCACTCCAATTCTTATTTTGTAATGTTATATTCTTTAAAGGGTGGGTTATCATTCACTCATTGCATCATACTGTAGTATAGCTGCTATAGTTTTCTCTTGCCATTTTTTAAAAAGGGGGTACTCATAAATCAGGGAAAGGAGGTACTGAAGCCAAAGAAGTTTGAGAACCACAGCTGCTCTGAGGTTTTTACTTGGGACAGAGAAGAAGTAGGCCAAAGCCTCCTGTTCAAGTCCTTGTCTGTTGAGAAACCCCCTGTGGAGATTGAGTTGATGCCTGAACAATAACAGGAAACTTGAAGGGCACGTTGCAGAGAAAGTATAGTTCCTGGAGGAAACAAGCCCTTCAGCTAGCTTTACCTACTGCATCGTCCCTCTTTGCGAATCCACAGCTCTGAATGATTACCTGATTCAGCCACTAGAGTTGATGCAGCGAAATTACTGTTGACTTAAAGCTGCATTCAGCAATGTTTTTGTGTTCAAATAAGTGTTAAATGGCTCTATATATTCTGACAGCAATCACTGAAATAGAGTGTTTGGTCAGTGACTTGAAACCCTCAACGCTGTCCTCTATCTCTCTTCTGTAGTCCTGCAGGCAGGGCGGACGTATCTCCGCAACCGTAACTCATAGAGACTCGTGGATAGCGGCGTTGGATTCGGGGTGAACAAATACATACATAGTCCTTTATATGTATCGCGATTGGACCTTCCGTTTCTCATAAAACGTCAACTTTTCTCTGATTGGATCAAAATTGGCGCCGACCTCAAACTATCCAATCAAAGAAAAGTTGACATTTTCTTCGAGAGGGAAGGTCAGATCGCAATCCTTCTAAAAGACTGTGTATTTTTTCACCCCGAATCCAACGCCGCCATCCCAGAGTCTCTACAAGTTACGGTTGTGGAGATATGTCCACCCTGCCTGCAGGACTACAGGAGAGAGATAGAGGACAGTGGGGGGTTGGGGGGTTTCAAGTCACTGACCAAACACTCTATTTCAGTGATTGCTGTCAGAATATATATAGATAGAGCCATTTAACACTTATTTGAACACAAAAACATCACTGAATGCAGCTTTAATGATACGGTGAAATGAGATGTGGGCCTGGAAACTTGGGTTCTGATTTGACTGTTGGTGTAAAGACGTGTCTGGTTAGTGGCTGGGCTGAATATCAAATGGTACCGGCGCTGGAAAAGAAGCGATCCTACTCAAAAAATAGCATCTAAACTTGGCAGAGTGCTGCACAAACAGCAACACAACGTTGCTGCAGATACACATGAACACAGATCCTGATGTAGGAAGACCAGCCTTCAAATGTGGCAGTGGAGGTGTCATCTAGCCTAATGCTTTTGACAACACCAACACCAGCAGTATGGTGACAGCCTAACAGCCCGTTCACATTCACACCATACGCCGAAGCAACGCTCAACCTAAAAGCTCAACCTACGCTGAACCCGCAAGTTTCATTTCGGCGTCCTCGTTAACAGGCGAAGCCGTTCACACCAGCCACGCGCGTGCCTTGCTCAAGGCACGCTCAAGCCATCGTTCAGGATTCAGCCCTATTTTCCAAGCGTGAAGCTGCCAGGCATGAAGTCAATGGGAGTTGTGGGCGGGTTCAAGGCGTGCCGAGCGAGGCGCTGGAGGGAAAAGAGAAGGCTTCTTGTGTGAACGGTTAAGCGTCAGCTCAGCTTTGAGCCTGACTCAAGCTTCAGTTCTGCTTATGTTAAGCGCCAGGTGTGAACACAGGCTAATGGTATTCACCTACTTGTTTTAATTGACAGTTCCCCTGTGGGATATTTCCATGGCAGCTAACACTGGCCAGTTGGGTTGACAGCTCACAGATAAGTGACAAACCGACTCAACGACCGATGGCCATCCAGGTTCTTCATTGGACAATCCAGCTTGTTTATACTGTAGGATGAAGTCTAGGATGCTAGTAGTCACTCTACTGCAGGATATTGGCTGATCAGTGATCAGCATTGTAAACGAGAGTTCTGATTTTTCTGCGTGTGTGTGTGTGTGTGTGTGTGTCTGTCTGTGTGTGTGTCTGTGTGTGCGTGCGTGTGTGTGGTGACACAGCTGTGACAATACTGTAGCTACTGTGGCCCCCTGTAGCCCGGTGGCGCACACAGGACAGGGCCTATTGCTAATCCCAAGGCATGTGCTCTTGTGTGATGCTACACAATGCTATCCGTTTGCAGGAGAGTGCTAGCATAGAGAGGCAAAGTGGAACGTCACTTCCTGCTTCAGCACTGTACCAGAGATTTTCTCCCGCAATTTATTTTCCCATAGACATTTCGTAAAATGCTTATAGACATAGTTTTACTTGGTCAAACCAAACGGTTCAGATATATTTAGAATCGGGAGAGACCATAGAACATTTCACTCTGATCAAAACTAAAAAAAAAACATAGAAAAAATATTTTCTTTAAACCCACATTTCTTTACGTTTTGGTCGAAGTGAAATGTTATGCGATCTCTCCTGTTTCTAAATATATCTGAACTAGGGATGTTCATTTTGAAAATTTTCCAAAATCGATAATCGGTGAGAATTAACGATCAATTATCGATTATCGATTTTATTAATACTTAGAAAATTTTCAATATTTTCATTTTTTTTTTTTAACAAAATGAATGCCTATGGCAGAAAATACGAAAGACAACGTGTTCTCCTCAATTAACTCTTTATTTCAATGTGTCTCCTCTTCAACACTGCTGTCCCCGGCGCATGCCGGTGTGAATTTCTCATGTTTAAAACAGTTTTGTTGGCACAAAGGCCCATGCCCAGCCAGAAAACTAGAGACTATGAAGCTCCACCTCACGTTAGTCGGCTGTGCAATGGAGTGGGGCGAGGAGGAACGAATTCCACCCAAACCTAGTCCAAAAAAAAAAAAAAAAAAAAAATTTTTTTTTTTTTTTTTTTTTTTTAAATAATTAAAAAATCGATCCAAATGCCACAGGATCGATTCCAATCCTTAACGATCGATTATCGATTTTCGATAATTGATGAACATCCCTAATCTGAACCATTTGGTTTGAACAAGTCAAACATTTTACCAAATGTCTATGGGAAAATAAATGGTGGATGAAAATCTCTGGTACAGTGCTGAAGCAGGAAGTGACGTTCCACTTTGCCTCTCTATTCATAGCTTTCAAGGGGCGTTATGTGCTGCCGGGAACGCCCACCTGGCGGTCAAAAAAAAACTTGTTCATTCCACTGCCGCCGAGTCACTAGTTTCTCACGCTGTGTTTGTTCAGCCAAAATGCCGATTACCTGTTGTGCTATCGGTTGCACTAACCGACGAGGAGACACGCCTGGCTTGTGCTTTTACAGAATGCCGTCGGAGAAAGAAAACTCAGACAGGAGGAGGTTGTGGATTTGTGCGATTAGACGTGGTTCAGTCGCTGGGGAGGGCAAATGGCTACCATCAAAGTACACACGTCTTTGCGGCCAACATTTCCTCAAAGGTAAGCTCAAGTAACGTTAACGGGGTATTTTAATCATTATTGTAACGTTACTTGAGCTTACCTTTGAGGAAATGTTGGCCGCAAAGACGTGTGTACAAACGGCTGAACAAACACAGCGTGAGAAACTAGTCGACTTGGCTGGCAGCGAATGAACAAGTTTGTTTTTTGACCGCCAGGTGGGCGTTCCCGGCAGCACGTAACGCCCCTTGAAAGCTATGAATTGGGCAAATGTGTCGTTTCCCTTGATCATGTTTACATGATGGCAGTAACGGCCCCAGTGTATTCCACACAATACTTTACTTTACTTTATTGGTTTATTGTGACGGGACAATGCACATTAATGGACATGTTCAGAAATATAGAAGCCTCTATATACCAAAACATGTAAATATGCCGGAGTTAGCTAATGCTAGTTTACATCCGTAGTCCCCACTAAATATCAAAACAATCACTCATTACATTCATTCAATGCACAAACTGATATACATGTAACGTGTCATCGCAAGAGATACCACAACATTACAGACATCAAATTACAGCAAAACACAGACAGGATGTACATGCAGCATGTCAGTGCTAAAAGAAAATACTACACCTTACATTCATCAGGTTACATGATAACAATATATAAATACAATACGAAAGGCTACTCTACCCTCTCTCTTAAGTGCTACACTTAAGTGGTGAAGTGCCTAGTGCAGGAGGAAGAGAAGAAGATTTGGAAATCGGGTATAAATTGAAAACATTAATTTGGCTAATTGACTAGTAAGTGCCCAGTGTTGTGTTTCATGTTCCTTTGCACGTGCAGTACATTTTATATACTGTAATATATGTTGCATTCGTTTCTTAATTAAGGCATGTGCGATATCACAATCTTTCTTATAGGTCAGTGGAAGAAATTGAAAACGTGTTGATCTTGTGTTGTGCATGGTGAACAGCTTCTCCCTGCAGTAGACTCCAGGCCTTATCCCTGAGGAATCCTGGCGGTTTACAGTAGTCTGCCTAGTGTCAAAGAATGAGGCAAGAGGGGAGGAAAAGGGGAGATAGTTCTGCTTAACTGACAACACACAGACGGCATGTGATAACTGATAAGACAGCCGGTATGTGATAACTGATAAGGTTGACTAAAACGCTGCCTGTTCCTCCCCGACATGAAATGGGAGACATCAGCTCGCTAATAGCTTCTCTTGGCTAAGCTACTTTCTGAATAGTGTGTAGCTGCTATGAATGTGCAAATGATCTAGCCTAGGTTCAGCTTATGCATAAGTCTTCCCCAATAACTACTGAAGAATAGGGGTGGAGGGAGGTCATATCTAAAGTGCCGTTGAGTTAAAATATTTGGGTGAAGGATAACGTTCATTCGTCTCTGATTGGTGCTTATGGCAGCTTTTCTCTCCCCCAGGTAAGCTGTCAGTCACCCAGGTGTCCTACTGTCCTTCTCAAGGGACTGACATCATTTCTATCTGTCTACCTTCTCTTCTGTCATTTCCATCAGTCTTTTGTGTTGCTGCCTTCGGCTCTGGTGAAATAAAATCGACCTCCTTGCTCAGCTTTAACATGACGGTGGTTTTCAATTGTTTTGAGAGAGGTACGTTGAGAGAGGTAGGCCCCAGGTACGTTCCCTGGGGCCTGGTGAAAGTCATTCTGGGAAATGTAGGAAATGACAAACTGAAGGAGAAGACGAGGTTGAAGAAAATCTAAACTAACAGGCAGCACTTGCAAAATCCCCCAGAATGCCCCTGAACATCACAGATTGAAAATGCAAGACAGTGTAAGAGTATCTGAGAGTGGGTTTTTCCTTTCACTCAGCCAATCACGTTGCTGGGTTCGTGTCCGACCACAGTTTATCCAAATGTCTCTCCTCCACGTCGTCTCTGTAACACACAGACGTTACAGTGTTGACTAGTTGGAACGAGAATAAAGCATGATTAGGCCACCATGACCTTCTACCTAGCCTCTCCAGAGAGCTTCTCGCCAACATCTCTTCAGTCATTTCAGTGAAGCCTGCGACCAAAGTTGCTTGATCATCAGCGCTGCAGCCCGAGAGCTGTCTCTCCATCCACTGCGGCTCAGACTGCACCACTCAGCTCACGTTTCAAAAGGCTGCGGTCTGCTGCTGCTGCAGACAGACAGACAGACAAGACAGACAGACAGACAGACAGACAGACAGCAGTCTGCAGACAGACAGACAGCAGTCTGCAGACAGACAGTCAGACAGACAGACAGACAGACAGTCTGCAGACAGACAGACAGACAGACAGTCTGCAGACAGACAGACAGACAGTCTGCGGACAGACAGACAGACAGACAGACAGACAGTCTGCGGACAGACAGACAGACAGACAGACAGACAGTCTGCGGACAGACAGACAGACAGACAGACAGTCTGCAGACAGACAGACAGTCTGCAGACAGACAGACAGGCAGACAGACAGTCTGCAGACAGACGGACAGCAGTCGACTCGGCTGCCTTCCTCAGAAGAGCCTCAGAGAGCCTTCCAAACACTGCCCCCTAATTACAGGTCATGTTGTTTTCCTAATGCGTTAAGCAGATGTGCCTCCTCACATCGTGGTGAACATGCAGACCCATGTTAGATGTGATCACCAGTCATTGTTATAAGTCCCTGACTGCTCCACTGTTCTGCTGACTGAACTCAGTTCACATTTTTTAACCTTCAAGGCCCACGTTAAATAAGTCATTTGTGACTTTCATCAGCCTCTATTGGTGACCAAGGAACGGCAACTGTTTTTTTTTGGGGGGGGGGGGCAATGTTTACAATGGCCTGAGGGGGCAGAAATATAAAAGTCACATTTTCACAGTAGTTAGTGAGTAGTTAGTTAAATAGAGCAGAGAGCCAACAGAAATGTCTAGTCAGTGAAGAGGTCATATATAATCACAACGGTGCAACAATATTTGTTCATGTTCAGCTTGCTTTGCTGTTTTTGTCTTGAGAAGGAAATATGTTGTGAAGCTGCTGGTCACTCCCTCGCAGCTACGCCGTCCTCCATGTTTGACAAGTTGAAAATGCGATGGCAAGGGGCAAGGGCGTCGTCCGGGTAGTGTAGCGGTAGATTCCCTGCCTACCAACACGAGGGTCACAGGTTCGAGCCCCCGTGTTACCTCCGGTACAGTTGGCCGTGTCTGTGGGCGGGAAGTCGGATTTAGAGTAAGGATTTGGTCGCTGCACTAGCGCCTCCTCTGGTCGGTCGGGGCACCTGTTCGGGGGGGGAGAGAAACTGCGGGGGAATATGCTAGTCTACTACAACTCTCCCGAGATGGGTAGAGGGGGTGGAGCAACGGGCCAGGACAGCATGGGGAATTGGCCAAGTCCAATTATGGAGAAAACGGGGGAACATCCGATGAAAGGAAAAGAAAATGCGAAGGCAACCATATAAACCCCCCTGCAGGTTTAACAATGCCAGAATTATGTGACTTGTTTCAGATTCATGCACAGAGTTGGACGAACAGAATGATTTCTCTGTACTTTCCTCTTCTTTTAGAAGTTGAGAGCAAAAGCAAACGAATCGGAAAACTCGCTCACATCAGTCGGATGCGTCTCCAGTGTAACTGTATCATCACACAGACGTTGGTCAGAAAGCAGCTCTTGAACCTCTTGCCAAGAGAGGTTACGAGAAGAGCTGAAACGTTGATTTGTTTTCATTGCAAGTTGTGTGGAGGTTTTGTTCAAGTTGATTTGATTGAGTGTAACTGAAACCTGGTGACCTTTGTAATAACAACGATCTACTTTTCTAAACCTTATTGTGACAACGTGCCTCTTGCTGATAGTAACACCTTTTCCTCCTCTCCCCATGGGGGATATTTTTGCTAAATAAATATGATCGTCTATTTCCTTGGCCATCCTCCCTGGTGCCCTCACATGTATGCCGTGATCCCTGGATGCTAGTAGGGTTGAAATAGCTCTTGAGTGGCAAGTGATTGTAGGTGTTGAACGCCCTCAAGGAAGGAATCTTCTTTACTGCACGAAAGAATCCTTTGGCAGCTACTTTGATCAATTCCAACGCAGTAAAGCGAGCGTGAAGATGACGAGCTGATCTTCTCCACACCCTGAGGTTAAAAACTCATTTTGTTTCTCTTGATACGCTCAACCCGGAATCCACAATGGGGAACAACCATGTTGATCTCTCTGTGCACGTGATGGCTCGTCACTGTGTGCCGGGGTTGAAGAGGCATGTTGATGTTGGTGTTCTGTTCTGTGAGCAGACTACAGTCCTGACTGCTCACTCATCTCCAGTCTGCATCTTCTGGCGTTTGCACCTCTGCTTACTTTGTGTGTGTGTGTGTGGAACCAATTCCAATACGTATGTATATTAGGGCTGAAAGATATTGACAACAGATCTAATTGTGATTATTTGACAGAATATTGCAGGTGCGATTTAAAATTGGATTCATGATATCACAGGTTTTTCTTGTCATACTTTTTTTAAACTTTTGAAATAGCTTAAAGGATGGGTTTTCCGTGGGGAATATGAATATATATTAAATCTCACGCCCCTAAGGTTTTCGAATCCGTTGAAATTTTTGAAATTGGATATTCACTGCCAGAGATATCAAGCATCTCTCACATATTTTTTGGGCCAGCCGACGCGTTTCGCGTCATCTGGCCTAAGTCCGCCTTGCGGAAGTCGTGCACCTATGAACTACAACTGTTGTTGGCCATGGTCCCGCTTCTAGAGGTCCTCCACGCCCCTTCAGAGGCCTTGACCAAAACAAAAACGCAGCCATCTTTTCAACCGCCTAGCCTGCTGTAGCTAATATTAGCTTCCCATAGTTCCTTGCAAAGAGACCATTATCTCGGGAACGGAAGCACTAATCGACACGGGACTGGCGGCATTGGAAAGCTCGTCAAATTTTACATCTAGTAGTAGGTGGGTTGAAGTAACGAAATCAACGCTGAGCAATGTACCCGTTTTTACACATTTTTACAGAAAATAGTTACAACATCAGATGCGCGTAACTCCTACGAAAATGCCTTAAAATGCATGAAATTTTTTTTATGAAGACATCTCCCGACATATATACTACCGTTTACATTTGGTGCAATTTGGAGGCAATTTTATTTTCGATTTATTTCTTGTTCTTTGTATATTTTATTGTCGAAGCCTTCTTCTTCTTCTTCTTTGAGTTTTATGGCGGTTGGCAAACATATATGTGCATTACCGCCACCTACTGGAGTTTGATATCAGCCAAATGCCTGAGGGGTGGGCATAAAAACGAAGGCCACGCGAGCCCAGTGCATTGTGGGAAATGTAGTATTTCGAGTCCCCGCACCCGCACCTCCCCCCCACCACCCCCCCCCCACACACAGAGTGGATTTCGGTTGATATCTCTGTGAGTAAACCTCCAATTTCAAAAATTTCAACTGATTCGAAAACCTTAGGGGCGTGAGATTTAATATATATTCATATTCCCCACGGAAAACCCATCCTTTAAAGAAAAGTGCTTTGGTTATAAGAAATAGAGTAAAATAGCAGTTTACTCGCAGCACTACAGCAAAATAAATTCTTTCTAAATCAATTTGGACATCCCCCTCTCTCCCCTCTTAACCAATGAATTGCAGCATTTGAGTTTTTCTGATTAATTGTTCAGCTCTAGTACATACTGCATGCTGTACCCTTCTGTGTGCAAGTCTTACGTTTGTGTAGACCCCCAGGCAGCCTGCATGCTTGCTGATGCGTGGTCTCTGTTGCTTTTTCAAAGAGAGTACAGTTATGTCTAGAGGAAGCCTGCCGGAGCCCCGGCTGCTCCTCAGAGCTGCCTCCCTCCTTGCCCCCGGGCCACAGGCTGCTGAGCTGAATGGGGCCGTTTGGTGTGATAGCCGGGCCATTCTGAGGGGGAAATGGAGTGTGCACAATCCAGGTCACTGATACCTCCTGTCTTCTCTTCCTCTTCTCCTCCTCCTCCTCTTTCAACTCCTCCCCCTCTGCTGTTTGAGGACACTTACCAGCTGGCCAAGAGTAGTACAGGCTGACCAATCCTGTTTGCCGAATGCTTCCCCAAGTGGTCATAAATACGCTTTTTTAACATTGTTTTTTTTTTAAATAATATTTCTATATTTTACCTACTAGATACCAGTGAGATAACTCTGACTGTTGTTTACTTTCTTATAGAGCTTAACAGTCACATGACGTCTCCAGCCCCGGAAGAGAATTTCTCCTTCATTTTCTCCATAGACATTTAGAAAAATCCTATAACGAGTTTTAAGGCTGGAAAGCCAACCAGCGACTAGTCTCGACACCAGACCCATGAGAGTTCTTACGCTGATACACTACGTTACTGCATGCTGCAGAACTCTCTCTCTGGGTCTGGGACGCTTCCCCCCCAGCCGGCTGGTAATGGGGAGGGAACCGTTCACTTGGCCAGTCATATGCCAGTGATGGATACAGTCCTGCCCAATCAGTAACGACTTTGCGATCAGACAACACGGGAGGCGCAGCCCATTTTCCGAACCACTCTCTCATTGGTGCTACGACCTGTCACTCATTCAATTTCACCCCCCTAGACGCGCCCACCAAACCCCAGCAGTGGCTGTGAAGTGGTACAGACTCATTTATGTAGTAGTATGCGGAGCGCAGTGATTCAACGTAATATTTGAGTCTGGGGAGAGACTAACCAGCGACCGACTGAATCGTGAGTGACCATCAAACATTTCACTTCGTGCAAATAAATAAATAATACAATTTTCGGTTTCATCCCAGCTTTTTCTTTTCTTTTCTTGTTGCTCCAATTGAAATGTTTTATGGTTTTTCGAAATGTCAATGGCGAAAATGAATGGGGAATTCTCTCCCGGGGCTGCAGACGTCACGTGACTGTTGATCTCTCTATCCGTGTCAACATCTCTATGGTGTCATGTCAGCGTGGCTCTTTACAGACATGTGCTGTGTGTAGTTCACTTCATCTGACGTTCACGTGTGGGTTTTAGCCCGTTACTATCGCCGGCGGTCACAGGGTCGCAAAACCTGTCCTATGTTTCAGTTTCACTCAGGTTTGAAGGTCTCGCTACTCTTTGAATGTTACTGCTTCACACGCTGAAGACATTTTTGGAAAATAGCATTCAAATGTATGCGCGCCTTTTGACCTAACCTGTCCTGTGAAAAGTGAAATCCACCCATTCCTTTTATACTGAGCTGTCTTACTGCTGTATTTCATCAAATGGAAATCAGTTTTGGCAGGAATGTGTTTCCCCTTAAAGCAATAATCCACCCCAAAACAGTGAAACACTGTTGAAACTCAACTAGTGGTGATGTAGCTACCTTGCATTTTTGGCCATTTTGTTGTCTGGAGGTGTTTTCTTCTGGCCAGCCTAGATGATGTGTCAAGGTCACAGCAGAGAGACACAGAAAACATGGAGGGAGAGAGAAAGAGAAAGGGGAATGAATTCCGTTGAATTAGATTTTATTTATTTATTTTTAATTTTGGGACTAGGAGTGATGTTTTGTCTTTTTTTGACGACTTGGCTCTCTCAGACAGCCTCTTCGACATGTTTCTCAAGGTGAAAACTAAGTTGTGAGGTGCAGTGAGGGTCCCACGCAAGATCGACCCCCCCCTCTCAAAACACCCTAATCGAAAACTGAATCATTTCTCTAGGCCTATTTTACAATGATGAAATAATTTAGGTTACTACGATCATTAGATCTACTTCTTATTTTGATCATTAGGCCTACTTTGATCAATTTCAGCCAAATTGGCTGATGGAAAATTCTGCAATTCTCCATGTTTTACAGTACAATTTGTATTACCAAATTTCATGATTCCGTCCGTTTTTTTCCGTTGGCCCTATAAAGACCTAGGCCGGATTCAAACTTAGGACGTTACGGACGCATACTGTAAGTTTTCAAATACATCAAATGTAAACCTCGTGACTCACCTTTTTGCGTCGACATACAACAATCAATACAGGGGGAAATCTATCGTAGAAGAGCAGAGGAAGATATACCGATTTCTTTACCGACAGCAGCCTCAATAGACCAGAATTTAATGCAGTCACAACGCAAGACATACAGTACATTTGAGTAAGGGGCATGGGTCATTCTGGGGGGAAAAAAATCATTAACCTAAGTGAATGAGATAAGCCAGGTTGAGGAAGAGCCTGTACTTGGAACTGTATAAGTATTCCAAAGTAACTGTGTAGTGGTTTTACTATGTGTGTACAAGCCGTTTCCTTGTAGGGACTTCCATCACACCGGCCGCTGATAACGAGGACAACATTAAAGCATGAACTCACACCTGTTTAGTTTTACGACATTCGATACTGGCTAACGTTGAACAACTGCCCTCTGTGTATCTCTGACATAATCTAGCAGGATAGATCTTTATCTAGAAGATACCACGAAGAAGCCTGCCCAGATTATGGGTCAAAGAAAATGCTGTTGATTTCCAGGAGGTTCGAGGAGCAAAGAGCAGAACTTTACACATGAGTCAGAATGAAGAGCAGCCAAAGAGGAGACATATCGGTAGAAACAAGCCAACAGTGGAATTACCAGTGAGAGAGAGAGAGAAGTTCTGGAAAGAGACGGAGGTGGAGATGGGCAGCAGGTTTGACACGGTCGTCTGGACGCTAGCGATGGGAGATGTTGTGAAGTTGTCCAGGATGAAGCTCACATAGTGACTGTCTCCTGAGTTCCCCTTAGCAACCAGACTGTTCCAGTCTTCATGGGGTACGTGGTGTCTGTGGATGTCTCAGTTCTGGCTGGATTTTGTGAGAATGTTGGACTGCTTTCTCTGAAAAAGTTCAGACTTGAATACTGTTTCCCTCCCAAAACCCCTCTACCACCTCTCTGTAGTGGCTAGTGGGTTTATTATTGAATCACAAGCAGACTGCTATTTTCCCAGCAAAGTGAAGGTTCATCCAAAATGGGGTTCCCACACTTTACACACACACACACACACACACACACACACACACACACACACACACACACACACACACACACACACACACACACACACACACACACACACACACACACACACCCCTGCCAACATTAGACTGTGAAAAAGAGGACCCATTTGAAAATGTTTTTTCCCCTCACAAAAATGTAGCCTAACTTTGGAGTGTTATTTAGCCACCTTCCTGACAAGCTAGCATGACATGGTTGTTACCACTCGATGCCTTAGGTCTTCTAGTTTCATATGATACCTGAGAACTTCACTCTGGCTTTAAAACCGAGCCCGCTACAACCTCTGGAACTGAAATGTAAATTTTTTGATATTTATCGCGATATTGCTGAAAATCGGCCCAAGCCCACTCCTCAGGGTTAGTGTGTATTATGTAACAACTGTTGCCTATAAAAAAAAAAACTTTATTTTTTGCAATGCTCTGGCGGACCACCAGGCAGTTTGCGAACCACTGATCTAAAACATTTCAGTGGTAACTGCTAAAAGCTTCTCACCTTTGAGTTAAAAGGTTCACCGGGGAATGTAAAAGTGCTGTTTATTGTGTGTGTGTGTGTGTGTGTGTGTGTGTGTGTGTGTTGGGTAAGGCCATTCCATGTTCCATCCCAATAGCTTTTTATGACGGTCCATTTCAATAAATCCGGCAGTCATTTGTCAAATGACGACAAAAGCAGTGAGTGTGTGTGTGTGTGTGTGTGTGTGTGTGTTTGTGTGCGTGTGTGTGTGTGTGGGACGCAGCCTGTGGAGCTGTGTGTTTGTGTTTGTGTGGGAACCTGTCGTTACGTTTCAGCTTTGACAGAACCTGTCTGGATCCAGGAGCGTTGGGCCTGGAGCCAGTCTTCAGGGGGTATTGGTGTCTGTGTGGATGTCTCAGTTCTGCCCGGGCTTTTGTGAGCGTGTTGGACCGCTTTCTCTGGAAAAGTCCAGACTTGAACACTGTTTTCCCCCCCAAACCCCCCTCTCTCTGTCACGGTTTGTATAATTTGTGTCTGTCTGAGTCTGAGAATTCAAAAACTGTTCTGCAAGTCAGTGCAGTGTTTTTGTTGTAAAAGCCAAGCCAGTTCATCCATTTAAAGACACAATATGGAACATTTCCGCATTAAAATATCTAAAAACAAGTAGATCTGATCTAATATGTTCCTTACGTTATCCCAAATCTTTCCAACGATGTTGAAAAACAAGAAATCTGGAGCGTGTAATTTGGTCTCGCTGTTTCAAGTCACGTCACCATCATCACTTTTTAGATCTTTAGTTGTTTTTAACTAGATAAGATGTCTTCTCAGTGGATGAAGGTGGGATTTGAGTCATCGGATGTCTGGATCTTATTAGAGATTTGAGCTCGGCTCGCTGACATCCTGTGTCCACCAAAGAACCTCGGAGAAAAACACTGTTTTACCAGTTTTAATTAGCCAGTCTGTTTGTTTTGGGAGAGGAGGAGACCTCTAATTCGGCTCGCTGTAAAAACCTTGTGAACGATGAACACTGAAGGAATCCTGACCTCTAAAAGCAAAGCTGAGCACCTAGAAAAATGGGCCGAGCTAATGTTAGCGACAGCTCGGCTAGCAGCCCCACTCGGCCACAAGAGAAACTGTGATTTTTAACATAAAACTGCTTTATTCAGCCTTTTTATCCATTGAAGAGACAAATTCCCATGATCCCACCTTACTTCCCAATGTCATCAAACGGCATATTTTGTTATTGACTTGAGTGTGAGACCCCTAGTGGCAGAAAATTACATATTGTACGTCTAAAAAATAAGCTATAATTCTCTCCAGATCATCATAAAGCAGCACACACACATGGCATTGGAAGCTTAGCCCCCCCCCCCCCCCCACCCTGTATTAACAATGCTGTGATGGTGTTGTTATGGAGAAGCCCCTCCCCCTGGGCGGCACTTCCGGTCTCACCCAGCGCTGCTGGGGTCATTGTCCCCTGGAGTGGACACAGGAAGTGGAGGTCTCCATGGTGACAACAGAGGCGTGGTGCTGTTTACACCCACCGCCTCTTAGTATTCTTTTCCATATAAACACTCAGTAGCATTTATTAATAGCCACAATGGGCCCAGAGTTTTCACTGTCCTGGACAAGCCTGTTTGATTATTGGTTTGGATTATTGATTTGCAGGAGAAAATCGGGACGAGAAATAATTGCCAATTTCCCCCCCATGATGCCAACATACTTATTATTACTATATGAACACGCTTCTGTAGTCAGCAATGACTTAATTGGATTTATTGAACAGGCGAACTGCTATTCTTCCAGCAAAGTTAATCTAAAACGTTTCAGTGGTACCTGCTGCTAACTGCTTCTCACCTTTGTGCTGAAAGGTTCAGTGGGAATGTACAAGTGCTGTTTATTGTGTGTGTGTGTGTGTGTGTGTGTGTGTGTGGTAGGGCCATGTTCCCCTTCTCTCCTGTTGCTTTGAGTTTTTATGATGGCCCATTGAAATAAATCCAGCAGTCAGCTGTGTTTTTGTGTGAACCTGTACTTACATTTAAGCTTTGACAGAAACAAGTAATGCGTGGTGACTATTTGTCCTGAAATAGCGATTTAGTTTGTGAATGAGCAGCTGAAGGGACCCATAAGAGGAAAAGTAGCTAAGGAGTCTACAAACAATAGCCAAGATGATAGATATCAGAACATACAGCAGCAACATACAGATTTCAATAGTGTTCTGATTTTGTTCTTTTACAATAGAGAGGCAAAGTGACCGCCTACTTCCTGCATCAGCACTGTACCAGATATTTTCTTCTGCCATTTATTTTCCCATAGACATTTTGTAAAATGCTTATAAAAATAGTTTTACTTCTTCAAACCAAACGGTTCAGCTATATTTTATTTTTTATTTATTTTTTAGAATCGGGGGAGACCATAGAACATTTCACTCGGACCAAAAAAAACAACAAAAAATATTTTCTTTAAATCCGCAGTTTTTTATGTTTTGGTCTGAGTGAAATGTTATGTGGTCTCTCCTGTTTCTAAATATATCTGAACCGTTTGGTTTGACGAAGTAAAACAATTTTTTATAAGCATTTTACGAAATGCCTATGGGAAAATAAATGGCGGATGAAAATCTCTGGTACAGTGCTGAAGCAGGAAGTGACGTTCCACTTTGGCTCTCTATGTTGGCTCGTGTCCCTGGGACTCCTGCAGTACATTGTGTTAATTTCAATTCCCTCTGCTTTGTCCCGCCCCTCCCTCCGCCCCTGGCCCCACCCCCCTCCCCCTCCAGGCAATAACAATAATAGGTCGTGCGTGGGCGTGGCAACGCTGCGATCTTAATTTAGCAGCGACACATGGCACCGTGTTCGTCCAGCAGAAGAAGAAGGTCCTCACGTTCTCAGGGGGTCCCGCTCATATTTTGGTGGCGGGTTCTGCAGTTGTTGCCACCTGTCAGTGTTTAGCCGGTGGAATGTGGAGGGAGTTAGCGACGTAGCTTAGCTTCATTCAGAATGACCAGCCACCGTCTTCTTCTGCCTAAGAAGAGTGTTTTTTAATGACAGTGTGGACAGTGACTCTTAGACGTGGACGTGTCCCAGCCTGGCCCCGGCCTCCCGGACTCGGGTGTCTGTGGCAGCAGCACACTTCTCAAAATACCAGTCGCACACAAAGGCTACCGCTAAGCGCTAACGCTTTGTAGTTCTTCTTTCTTCTGTCAGCGAATCAAACGGATACAATCAAAGGGTTTGTTTCTGTTCTGTTGCTTTCTCTCTCTGCTCTCTTTCATTTTCAGGAATTCCTGCTTGATTCCCGATGGAAAGCCTGTTTTGCGAGCGTGCAGTTTTGTGAACACTGCCTGTATTTTAAGTGCTAAGCAGCCGTTAATGAGAGCACAGTACCCTTGGCTTCACGGGGCATGTGCTAAATTGATTTAGATTGGAGCTAGTGCTGACGCCTAAGTGGTGGTAACCTTTAGTGGTCTGACAATCTCTAGATGAAAGACACTCAAAATTTACGGTTGGATTAAAAGCTTTCGTTGTTGAACGCTTAGGGGCCGTGCACACTGGACGTGTGTATTTGAGAAGCCAGCACCTTTCTGCAATTCATTCTCTATGATAAGGAGGACGCACTAGGTCCTAGGAGCGCTCCTCTTTCAAGGACCACACCTGGCGTTTAAGCGCTCTTGGCGGCTAGTGTTTTTGGGCAGAGCACTCTGGGCTTCTCCAGCTGCCATTAACAGTGTATGAGTATGGTATTTTCTGCACTTTGTTCTGCATTGATTAAGGTATAGATGAGCTCTGCTGAAATGGATGGACATGTCAATGGGTGGATGTGGGGAAGGGGGTGTGGCTAGCAGGCAGAACTGTAGCAGTGAGAAGATGGAAGAAGAAGACGAGAATGATGTCATCACCCACTTTGTACAGCCGCTGACTGACTGACTGACTGACTGACTGACTGTGGGCACAGCCTCATGCTCCCTCTCCCTCTCCATCTCTCTCTCTCTCTTTTCCCACAGCTCGCATTTCAGGAAACCAACATCCTCTTCTCTCTCCCTCTCTCTCTCTTTCTCCCTCTCTCCCTCCCTCTCTCTGTTTCTCTCTCCCTCTCTCTCCCCCCCCTCTCTCTCTCTGTTTCTCTCTCCCTCTCTCTCCCCCTCTCTGTTTCTCTCTCCCTCTCTCTCCCCCTCTCTCTGTTTCTCTCTCTCTCTCTCTGTTTCTCTCTCTCTCTCTGTGTTTCTCTCTCCCTCTCTCTCCCCCTCTCTCTGTTTCTCTCTCTCTCTCTCTGTTTCTCTCTCTCTCTCTCTGTTTCTCTCTCCCTCTCTCTCCCCCTCTCTCTGTCTCTCTCTCTCTCTGTTTCTCTCTCTCTCTGTTTCTCTCTCTCTCTCTCCCCCTCCCTCTCTCTCTGTTTCTCTCTCTCCCTCTCTTTCTCTCCCCCTCTCTCCCCCTTCTGTTAGAGCTGCCAAGTTCCACACACCAGTCACCACTTCCTAGTCATTAGGAGACAGACAGACAGACAGACAGACAGACACACGCACACACATACGCACGCACGCGCACACACACACACACACACACACACACACACACACACACACACACACACACACACACACACACACACACACACACACACACACAGACACACGGACAGACAGTGAATAAGTTCTTACTATCTGTGGAGGATAAACAGTGCAAGGTAATTCAGCAGAGCTACTATGCAGGCCGGGTGGGAATCACACGCAGGAGACCATACCATGGTCTCTGTTGCCCCTCCCTCACTTTAATGTAGTCTGCTCTATGCAAAGCATGCGTCATTGGCTCATTTTAACACACATTTCAGAAAAATCATTCTTCACGATATCAAAAGAGTAATGTCCTTTGTGCTCTGGCATGTGGCCTTGTGCCCTATAAAAAATGGCGACGCCGCAGGCCAGATGGCCTTGCCTCTAAAATGACAAAATTGCCACCCTGCTACTGTGCATGTCTCATGTTCTGCTCCACTACTGTTACATTCAGCCAGGGTTGCAGGTTCGAGCCCCCGTGTTACCTCTGCCTTGGTCGGGCGTCCATACACTTACAGGCACAATTGGCCGTGTCTGCGGGTAGGAAGCCGGATTAAGGTGTCCTCCTGGGTCGCTGCACTAGCACTTGTTTGATGGGGAGGGGAACTGGGGGGGGGGGAATAGTGTAATCCTCTCACGTGCTACATCCTGCTGGTGAGACAACTTGCTGTCAGGTGAAAATAATAATAATAATTATTATTATTACTGTGAAGAAGCGTTTGTGTCGCTGATGATCTGCATTTCGAACACAAACCCCGAAAAGCCCAGATGTTGCAGAACGCTGACTCTGCAGTGTCGGCGTTCTGCGCTCCTTTTTCCATTTGCCCAAATTAGGGTCCAACTAGGTCAGTGAAGTGTGAGTTAAGTACAGGGAGACGTTCCAGTAGGCTGCTGCTGTGGACAGACAGTTTACCAAACAGGCAGGGAAAAGAGAAATCGACGGGTGAGTCAGTCAAGTTTATTTATAAAGCTCTTCATCAGAAACATGCCTCAAAGTACTTTACATAGATATTATATGACTATAGATGGGTCACCGCAGGCTCCACCAATTCTAACAACTGGTAGCAGCAAGTCTCTTAAATGCAAATGGTCACGTGGTCGCCTCCCCCCAAGTCTCGTTACTCCTCCCCGCCCTCCCCCACTTGTTTTCTTCTTCAAGCAGGCTTTAAGCAGGGTTAGTGCTGACCTAGCAAGCTAACTTGAAATACAGATCATGAGTTCCTAAACTCCACACAAACCACACATATAAACACAAAGATGCCTGTTGTTAGCTCAATACAGTTGAAACTAAGATATTCCATTAAAAAAAATAATCTAGCCACAGATTTAGCTCCTACTACATCAACGAACTTCAGCTTTAGCTTTAGCTAATCGCTCCCTGCTAACATGAGTTCCTGTTGCAAAATCTCGTGAGAGTGTGTTGCTGAGATAGAGACAAGTCTTGAACAAGTTTATTTTTCTCCTGATCTGTCTGTCTGGAAAATGGCATTTTAGTGTCAGAATATTCTGAAGATATGTTCCTTTCGAAGAATGGTCTGAATATTTACTTTAGTGAATAAGGGGGCGAAGGGATCTGTCATAATCTGAGATCACGTTGACTTTTCCCATTGACTCCAATAGACTCAGACCGGCCGAAAACCTCCTAAGTGGGCGTGTCCGTGGGAAACCATGAGCAAAACCCGCATGCCAAAATGACTTTGGCTTTGACTTCACAGAGAGTGAGCCTACCTAGACCTGACTAATCTACAAACAAGATGATGCAATACATTTCAAAGAGGGGTCCCCCCCCCCCCCCCCCCCCCCACACACACACACACACACCAGGACAGCTGAGAGAGAGATGCCATTGTGTGAAGCATTCACTGTCAGTCAGTGTTATTAGTACGGGCCAAAAAATGTTGTGTCCTCTCTTCTCCATCAGCTTCTCTGTATGAACAAGCACAGTGTTTCCTTTCCTCCAGGCTGATGGTGAACTCTGCCTCGGGACACACACACACACACACACACACACAGCAAAGGCAGACTCACTGTTGGCTGTGTTGCAGGCGGTGTTGACCTGTAATTATGTGTACTGTATATATACTGTACGTACTATATATATGTACTGTATATGAGTGTGTGTGACATGTCCACTGCCACATCAATCAACTGACCGCTGCACACCTTCAAAGCTACCACAGGGGCTACCTCTTTGACTCTCCAACCACACACACACACACGCAGGCAGGCACACACGCACGCAGACACACACACACACACACACACACACACACGCACACACACACACACACACACACGCACACAAAACTAAAGATTTCCATTTTTCTCTCCAGTCCCCCCATGGAGAGTGAAAAGTCTAAAATAGAAGAGAAACCATTCAAACACTAGTCTCTCTAAGCAGGTGCTCTTAAGGCTCCGTAAGGCAGTGGTTCTCAAATGGGGGTCCGGGGACCCCCAGGGGTCCTTGAGGGGGTTCCAGGGGGTCCCCAGCCAAAAGGGGGGTAATTTATTTTCACTATAATTCCATTCATAAGTAACACAATGACTATTGTGGTCATGGGTTTTATACACTTTCTGTAATAAAACATCTAAAAAGCATCAATCTTATTATCATATGGGGGACCGTGGGACCGTGCTGTATAATCTTTGTCAGTTTAGGGGTCTTTCATGTGAAAAAATGTGAGAACCACTGCCGTAAGGCACACTGACACTAGTCTACTACAGCTGCATGTTCTTTAGTGAACAGCTGTTGTTTTTCTTCATTCTTTGGTAACATTTATATGCCCTTATAAGACATATCAAAGCACATTCCTCGCAGACATCAGTTTGTGCCCATCCCTTCTGTTCTCTTTAGAGTTGCTTTTATGACTGTATGTGTTTTATGTGTGAAGTGTAATTTCCTCTGGCTGTGACAGTGTGTGGGGGGGCTGGGTGCTGCAGCTCTATTCAAATGACTTTGTGCATCGTATGTCACATCATGTATCCTACATGTCAGAGTCTGGCTGTTCCAGGCCTTATTATGGCCTAATGCACATCCATAAATAACCAGCAGAAGTTCACGCTATATTGTCATCTTTGACACGTGTGCTAGATATGCACACTGACATGCTAAGCACATCCCCTCATAAATAAACAAAGAAGAATAATAGCAATGTTTTATTTATATATATATATATATATATATATATATATATATATATATTGGGGGGGGGAACTGGAAAAGGACTATTTCTAAAAATAACGGAAAGTTTGTTTCTTTGTGAAATTACCTTTTTCTGGAAAAAAAGATGTAAAAAAAGAAAGAAAAAGTTTGTCTATGTTTGAAGACAAACAGTTGCATAGTATCTAACTTCCGTATCGTGACGTAGTTACCGGGCACGTTTCAATAACAGTCTACAAGTCTTACAAACACAATATAATGTCATTCCATGTTAGAGCGCCTGGCTGGCTCACTGCGCCCAGCCCCACAGCGCAGTCCCCCCCCCCCCAGCAGACCAACCACTTCCCGGCTGGGGTGAGAGAGTCATGAGAATCATGAATAGCCATATTCCTGGAATTATATGCGAGTTATGATGAGGCTATTTATTACATGGCCTTTGCATCTACAGTATATGGAACTAAGATATTCAAATGTTGTTCTTGATCATTTTTGCATGCTTATTTGCGCAGATATTAACATTTCTGTTGGGCTGAGAATAGCGTGTGACATCATGCGTGTAGCTGGAGGTTCTCAGACTGCACTCTGCCTCCAATATGGTCTAAAGATCTGAGCTAGCTTGGAGCAATACTGGGTCGAGGCTTGAAACTCCTCTTACTTTCGAGTAACATCTTGAAAATCATTTCCACGAATCCACACCGGGAGGCAGCCAAAGACGTGAAAATATGAATTCAATATGATCCTTTTTTTGGTGATCAAATATTTTATTTTATTAGCACTTGTCTTGAAACAGGTAACAATGAGAAAACAGTGTCAATAGAGAGGCAAAGTGACCGCCTACTTCCTGCTTCAGCACTGTACCAGAGATTTTCATCCGCCATTTATTTTCCCATAGACATTTCGTAAAATGCTTATAAAAATAGTTTTACTTGTTCAAACCAAACGGTTCAGATATATTTAGAAACAGGAGAGATTACATAACATTTCACTCGGACCAAAACGTTAAAAAAAATGCGGATTTAAAGAAAATATTTTTTCGATGTAGTTTTTTTAAGTTTTGGTCCGAGTGAAATGTTCTATGGTGTCTCCCAATTCTAAATATAGCTGAACCGTTTGGTGTGACGAAGTAAAACTATTTTTATAAGCATTTTACGAAATGTCTGTAAATGTAAAATAAATGGCGGATAAAAATCTCTGGTACTGTACAGTGCTGAAGCAGGAAGTAGGCGGTCACTTTGCCTCTCTATAGACAACAATGTACTATACATTCAGTAAGTCAAAGAAAAAAAATACAATATGATTCTGTGTGACACGCGTTTTAATCTTTGCCAGTAGTAAAACCTGGCAGCGGAATCTGAGTCGGCACGGAGCCGTCAAATTCACATATGAACCCAGGGAAAAGGTGGAGCCTAGATATGAGAGTTCACGGTCCAGCGCCAACTCCCACAGCTTAATGAAACACATTGAGCCTCCCGGTGGCGGAACATACACACAGCATTCTGAGCTGTCAAAGCTCAGGCTCGATGACAGTGGCAAACACAGCTGCCTTTTCCAAAAGATGACCTCACGTCGCAGCAAGCTGACCAAACTTGATCCTTCACTCCTCTCCTCCAACAATGGCAGCCATTGAAACGGCTGACTCACACTGTTGGACCTCTCTCTCTCTCCATATCTCATGTCTTTTCAGAGAGAACCTCTGAGGTGACATCTCTCAAACTAAACTCAATATTAACCCATTGATACCTGATGCAGCATTTGTGTGTGTATCCCTTTAAGACCGCGAACCGCGTGACGCGGTTCGCGGTCTTAAAGGGATATACACGCAAATGAGGGATATACACGCAAATGCTGCATCAGGTATCAATGGGTTAAAGAGAGGGTCATAGAGGCTCATTAAGGTTGGAATGATTTGATTAATTAAGCAATGCACATGCATGCCAACCCAGCAGAATTTCAAGCGAGGGTCTGAAACTAACAGTAGCCAACCAACCGTCAATGGCGAGTAGATTTTGCATTTGGCTAGTAAATCCCAGAAGGCTATGGGCCACATGGCGAGACTCAATGTTTGTACCAAACTATCTCTCTCTCACTCTGTCTCTCTCTCTCTCTCTTATTGTATTAGCTGTAGTTTTGTAGTTGACATTAGTGTTAGACAGTGTTACAATTGTTTTAGGCTATTACTGTAAATGTATTACAATTAATGTTTGCCTTAGTGTCAGTGTTACAATTAGTATTTGTGCTGTTAGTATTATTAGAATTAGTGTTTGTGTTCACATTAATTATTAGTATTAATGTTACTGTTAGCGATAGTATATTTATGGATACGTGACCGAAAAAGGCAATTCATTATTTTGGCCGGTAGAAATATGCTTGGCTGGTGGATTTTTTGGGCCAGTGAGTCAAAAAGTGAATGATTGAACCTTGATTTCAAGGTTGGTTGTAACAGAAGGCTTCAGATATGTTTTTAGGCAACAGTGAATCAAAATATGTAGTACAGTTTGAAAATCTGTTGAGCTTGCTTGTGTGTGTGTGTGTGTGCGTGCGTATGTATATGTGTGTGTGTGTGTGTGTGTGTGTGTGTATGTACAGTATTGCATCATTAAATCCCCCCCGCCTTTGAGAAATGAATGACAGCCGTTTTTGTTTTCTCCAATAAAACAAGTCATTGCTTCACAGCGGTTTTCTTTCTGGCAAGTTGTGTCAAGCCACAGATCTAAGTACAGATAAATCCCAGCGTCATCAATCTTAACCTTGGTGAACCGAGATAACATCTGACCTTGGATCTGTGTTAAGTCGAGTCATGCTTTGAAAAGGAAGACGCTCAAAACAAGAGGATATATTGTGTACTGAGTACTGACAGCTGACGTCTACTGATGTTTTACTTGGGCGGGTAAGATTAGGACCTGGTGCTTTGATCAGGGGATCTGTTAGTTAGGTCTTGGGAAAAGTTACCTCAAGCTGCTGCTGATCTCGGGTCAGATTACTTGACAGTGATTCCTGCTCGCTGACCGTTCAGGTGATGTAACCAGATCTGTTTCTGGTTCAGTCGTTTGGGGCGGAACGGAGACAAGAAGAGGCCAAGACATGCTTCCTCCAGCTGAATCGAGCGGGAAACATACTTCTGCGTCCGCCTCGACTTGGAGCTTTACAGGCGGCAGCTACAGTAGTCCAATAGAGACACTGCATGAAATAGGCCACGCCCATCACGGGGGAAAGCTCTCCATTCACTTCCACACACCAGCATCATTTTCCTTGAATTAAACATAGCTAAAAGCTGTCGTGTGTTGGGGCTGCGCAGACAACAAATGTAAAAAATCGGCAATTGAAGTTTTTTTGTGCTCCCGAGCAAAACAAGGAAGCCATTGAGAATTGGCGAGAAGAAAAATGTGGATCTAGCTGTCAAGGAAGTAAGTTGGAGTGTTCATCTTCCGTATATATGATCTTTGTGTGGAACACGTGACATAGGAGAACGCCAGGATTGGGGGGGGGGGGGTAGTTTTTGTTTACCCCCGTTTTGGGCGTGGTTTCTGAATGATGACGCGCTCCACAGTGTCTCTATATACTCGAACGTCAGCTTGACGAGGGGGGAGCGTCCCCCAGCAAAATGAGTCATTGTGTGATTTCACTAGGATTTCAATGACTAGAAGTTGGCCCAAGGAGAGAATGTAGTTCATATTCTTGGTGATAGCTTTCAATCTCTCCTGTTATCTCCCCATCTACATTATATTATACTCGCGCTGCGTCGAGTCACATTTTGCTGCACGAGGGGTGCGCCGGCCAAATACATTTTGGGAGTGCAGCATCTACCGGTGTGCGGACTCTACTTCTCTTGTCATAATTGTTTGAAATGGCACTATATTAAACAGATCAAAGCAAATAAATCAGGGTGTGCATTTGGAAAGGAGAGAGAGCCACTGAGTGCATGTGCTGCTGAGGCGACAGACACATGACTGGTCAGGCAACACCGGGGTGGGAGGAGCCTCAATATGGGATGACAGGAAGTGACCAGGCAGGGGTACACAGCATTGTACCAGTTCCCAGCTGGAGTCCTCTGCACTCCTCTTTGCGTGTGCACCAACTATAATGTCCCTGCTCCATTTCCTGTTTTCATTTTTCCCCCTGCTGTGCTCTCCACTTTTCATGTGCAGGCAGCAGAATCAACTAGTAGGTCTAATAACAAAAACAATAGACCCTTTTCACGGGGGCCATTTTGTGTCGAAAAGGCAGAATAAACAGGTGCAAGCAAAACACTGAGGGTTTCCAAATTCCAATCATGGACGTTTGAAACCCTCATTAGTGTTTTGCTTGCACCTGTGTTTACCCTGCCTTTTCGACACAAAATGGCCACCGTGAGAAGGGTCTATAGGCCAGTGTTTTTATGCCTCCGCCGGCGATAGCCAGGCCGGATGCATTATGGGTTCGTTCGGGTTGTCCGTCCGTACCGTCGCCTTGACGGAATTTCATCAATTTGCCTCAAAGGTCCACTTGGACTCAAGGATGAACTGATTAGATTTTGGGTGGTCAAAGTTCAAGGTCACTGTGACCTCACGAAACGCCGTTTCCAAGCTCATTACGCAATATCTCAGGAACGCCTTGAAAGAAATTCCTCCAATTGTGTTGTGCTCTCAAGCCAGACTGTCTCTTCTACATAAAGTGAATAATCCACAGTTGTACAGTTGTACACCCTCTGTCTGTCTGGGTGTTGTCGAAAAAGTCATTCTGGGAAACGTAGGAAATGACTAACTGAAGGAGAAGTAGACAAAGGCAGATTGAGGCAAACTGGGTACAACATAAATGGGGGGGGGGGGACTTACACATCAGTGTAAAGACTCTGACTCCACTTCCAGGGCTACACAAAATAGGATTCCACTAATTCTCAGAAAAGTGGCAATTTTTGTGTGTGTATGTTTGTATTGTGCGTATATGGAAATTGAGAGGCGTTATATTGACTTGTCAGAGCTTATACGTTTGGTTCACTCACTCATTGGTTCACTTGTGTATTATTGAATTCATTGTAGCTCCTGAGTAATTTCTCTGCTATCATCAGGTTTGGGACAGGAGTTTTTGTCAGCAGCTCGACTCAGTCATAATACCTCTCTCTCTCTCTCTCTCTCCCCCCTCTCCCCCTCTCTCTCTCTCTCTCTCTCTCTCTCTCTCTCTCTTCACCCCTCTCTCCCCCCTCTCTCTCTCCCGTCCCTCTCTCTCTCTCCCTCTCTCCTCTCTCTCTCCCCTCTCTCTCTCTCTCTCCCGCCCCTCTCTCTCTCTCTCTCTCTCTCTCTCTCTCTCTCTCTCTCTCTCTTTTCACCCTCTCTCCCCCTCTCTCTCTCCCGCCCTCTCTCTCTCTCTCTCTCTCTCTCTCTCTCTCTTTCACCCTCTCTCCCCCTCTCTCTCTCCCGTCCCTCTCTCTCTCTCCCGTCCCTCTCTCTCTCTCTCCCCTCTCTCTCTCTATCCCCCCCCCTCCCCCCCCCTCTCCCCTCTCTCCTCTCTCTCTCCCGCCCCCTCTCTCTCTCTCTCTCTCTCTCTCTTTCACCCTCTCTCCCCCCTCTCTCTCTCCCGCCCCTCTCTCTCTCCCCTCTCTCCTCTCTCTCTCTCTCCCCTCTCTCCTCTCTCTCTCTCTCTCTCCCCCCTCTCTCGCTCTAGCTCCCCTCTCTCTTTCTCTCTCCCGCCCCTCTCTCTCCCTCTCCCTCTCTCTCTCTCTCTCTCTCTCTCTCTCTCATCTCTCTCTCTCTCTCTCTCTCTCTCTCTCTTTCACCCTCTCTCCCCCCTCTCTCTCTCCCGCCCCTCTCTCTCTCCCCCTCTCTCCTCTCTCTCTCCCCTCTCTCCTCTCTCTCGTCTCTCTCTCCCCCCTCTCTCGCTCTAGCTCCCCTCTCTCTTTCTCTCTCCCGCACCCTCTCTCTCCCTCTCCCCTCTCTCTCCTCCTCTCTCTCTCTCTCTCTCTCCTCTCTCTCTCTCTCTATCTCCCCCTCTCTCTTTCTCTCTCCCGCCCCTCTCTCTCCCCTCTCCCCCTCTCTCTCCCTCTCCCCTCTCTCCCCCCTCTCTCTCTCTCTCTCTCTCTGTGGCCAACACTAAACCCCATGACGGCCCTCTTCTGTGTATTAAAAGGGGAACTAGTGAATGGTGTGATTGTGTGTTCAGTAGAGGATGGCAGTTGCTGGTCTTGGCATTGGGGTGAGCTAGCTTATGTGTGCGCTCGGGAGTGTGCGTGTGTGTGTGTGTGTGTGTGTGTGTGTGTGTGGTGTGTGTGTGTGTTGATGGTAATCCTGTAGATCCAGATGACTTATCCTTCATCCTTACTCATTATGAGTCTGTGTGTTGGGCTTAGTTACCACACAAAATAATTTGTCCCTTTAGTAGATTACATCATAACACGTGTTGGGGTGTCTTTGGTTCATAATCTGACAAAGACGGCAGAGTGCTGTGGTGAAGTTCTTGGTGTGAGATGGATGGAAAAGCAGGTAGATCTGTGCTCTCGCTCACTTCTTAGTCTGATCTGTAGAGAATGATTGTTCATCCCTGCTTGGAAATGCTGTGCTTATTTTTAGTTGTTCTTCTGATATCGATACCAGTATTGGAAATGCCTCCAATACTACCTAAAATGATCGATCAGGTATCGGCGAGTATGCAAGTCTGTGACCGATCCGATACCATGTTTTTTTATTAGCCCACAAAAAGTAGTTTCACCCAGTATAAAACATCCATTTTCCCCGGAAATCAAAGGATTTTAACCTGAGCCAGGCCATACAACAATGATGGCAAGCAATCCTATCACATCCATACACGGTTAAATGTATACAGCTTTAAAAAAAGATATAATAATATATACTGTATCTTTAACACACACTGTTATCAGATCGGTTCCTCTTTATCGACCGATACCCAACTTCAGATATCGAAATCGGTTATCCGGGAGGGGGAAAAACAACATTAACATCTCTTGTCATTTTGATTCACTTTATTTTTTTTTATTATTTTTTTTTCAAGCAAGTGCTGTTTCTAATTCTAGATGGTTGGAGGTGTTGACCGTCTTTCTGTCCCTCTCGTTCACAGTGGTGATGTCTTGAAGCTGTGGTCCCTCCAGCCTCGTGAAGGACGTGTGCCAGAACCCGCTGCTGCTAAATGGGAACTCCAGCGCCGCCATGAGTGCTCGTGATGGCGGCGGGGGGGTGCGGCATCGGTGGCGTGGGCACGCTGGGCCGGCGGCAGCGCTTCGAGAACTCCGAGTTCACCGTGCGCATCTACCCGGGCGCCCTGGCCGAGGGCACCATCTACTGCCCGGTCAGCGCCCGCAAGACCACCACGGCCGCCGAGACCATCGACCGCGTCATCGAACGCCTGCAGCTGGACCGCACCAAATGCTACGTGCTGGCCGAGGTGAAGGAGTTCGGCGGGGAGGAGTGGATCCTCAACCCCAACGACTGTCCCGTGCAGAGGATGATGCTGTGGCCGCGCGTGGCCCTGGAGCAGCGCTCGCTGTCCGGCGGCGAGGACTACCGCTTCCTGCCTGCGGCAGAAGAACCTGACGGCTCCATCCACTACGGCGGCAGCCTCCAGATGTGGCTGCGGATCACCGAGGAGCGCCGGTGCATGGTGGGAGCGGGGCCTGCTGCCCCCAGCCCGAGCCGCAGGGCGACCACGCCGACCTGTGCCGCCTGGCGGTGCTCAACGAACGCTCGCTGCTGGACAACCTGCGCTCAGCGCTTCCGCCAGGAGAAGATCTACACCTACGTGGGGAGCATCCTCATCGTCATCAACCCCTTCAAGTTCCTGCCCATCTACAACCCCAAGTATGTGAAGATGTACGACAATCACGCGCTGGGCGAGGTGGAGCCGCACATCTACGCGGTGGCGGACGTGGCGTACCACGCCATGCTGCAGAGGCGGAGGAACCAGTGCATCGTGATCTCCGGGGAGAGCGGCTCCGGGAAGACGCAGAGCACCAACTTCCTCATTCATCACCTGACCGCTCTCAGCCAGAAGGGATTTGCCAGTGGAGTGGAGCAGATCATCTTGGGGGCGGGGCCAGTGCTAGAGGTAAGCAAGTTTGCGTGAGAAGTGATAGGCTGCACACACACTGACAGACTACTGCTACCTTCTTCTAGTGGGGTTCTGCGATAGTGTGAGTTGCAGCCGGCTTGTAACATGAGTTATGCAACAGCGCTAGCCAGGCTACAGCTGTCTCCATCATGGCTGACCCTGAGCTGTGCCTGCTGCCCCATACAGAGCTGTGTTACACTTTCAATCCAGCTGTGTGGGGAGTAGATAGTGCACAGAGGAGCTCTCTCTCTCTCTCCCTCTCTCTCTCTCTCTCTCTCTCTCTCTCTCTCTCTCTCTCTCTCTCCCTCTCTCCCTCTCTTTCTCTCTCTCTCTCTCTCTCTCTCTCTCCCTACACAGTGGCCTATCAGCGGTTACAGTCGGACACTCTTGTTGCTTTTGTGATGACTGCCATTTTTTCCCCTGTCTGCATCGTGGAACGCTGTTTTTTTTTTTAAAGCACTTTCAAGGTAGAAGGGGGGGTTCTATCTAGAGGCCTAAGCAAAACGTTGTGAAGGAACAGGCTTATGTTTTCATATCTCCCAAGACATTCCATTCATATTCTTCTTCCTCTTCTGGGACTTGTCACTCTTAATGCAGGCCAGTCACCAGTCAGAGGGTTTCAGAAGTTCATAGACACACACATTTTCCCCCCTCGTTTGTCTTCAGATCGCCCAAATTCCTGAACATTATTGCACAACACCCTTCAACTGTATAGGCACAATGCAGCCAGTCAGGACCACAAACAGCAGATGAAGATTCTTCACATATCTATATATGTCATTATATGGGTTAACGCTCACTGTGACATCAAAGGCTGTTTACGATTGTTGTTACATTGCACAGTAGGGTTGTCAAAAGTATTGATACTATCGAAAAGTATCAATACTAAAATTTTGAAACGGATACAATACTCATTTGCAACAGGTATCGATAGTATCGATAAGTATCCATACAAAAAAATTGCAACAGTTTTGATACCAGTAGTGCTTTCTCTGAAAAATCACAGATTTTTCTCTCCCTATCATTGGTGGGTATCTGTTGCTTCAACGAGCTAAACGTGTTCTGATAGGCTGATGACTATAGCAGGGCTAATCTGCTGTCAGTGCAAAGTTTGAATGAGTTTTATCGGGCCTAAATGATGGAGAAGTGTGCGTCCGTCCGTCCATCTGTCTAACTTTATTTTTGATGCGTCGTCATCACGTGGTATCGGAAATGGTATCGAGTATCGATATTTTCCTGGGTATCAGTGTCGAAGTAGAAATTCTAGTATTGTGACACCCCTATAGAAGAAATATATAGGAGAAATGTCCTCTGGCATCCCTTGTCATGGGGACTTGAGAGAGGCGCGAGCGTTGTAATCAGGGAGGAAACACCTCGACCAGATAACGTGTTCATTACTACCACTTTTAGCACGCTATCTGGACTTTATGGCCGGTCTCCCATTCCCAGAGCTGCTGTTTTTTTTGCTTTTTCTGTTTTCCAATAACAGAATATCAATCCACACACTAATTCATCTTGTAGACATTTGGTCGTCAGCCTAAAGTTCTCCCCTTACATATCGCTCTAAAACTCTGCTTAGCTTAAGCGTGCGTGCCCAGCTGAAAATGTGAGGTTCAAAAGCCAAGTTCAAAGTCACGAGCATCATGACGACAACCTTTCTTCCGACAGGTAGCCCCACACTGTGTTTTATGACTTCCTGGAATGCGATGCGTTGGTGTGTCACTACTCACTACAGTTAATGTGTAAGCAGCAGCACAGTGAGGTTAATCTACAACACAGCAACATGACCCAGTGGGTTTGAGTGCAGAGAGGAGCTGCCTTTAATTGTTTGCACAGTAAGATTGCCTATCGGCCGGTCAGTGATTGATGCCAAGAGGGCTGGAGCTGCTGGGGTTAGGCTACTGGAGGGAGAGGGAGGGAGGGAGAGAGGGAGAGAGAGATGGAGAGAGAGATGGAGAGAGAGAGAGAGAGGGAGAGAGGGAGAGGGAGAGGGGGAGAGGGAGAGGGAGAGAGAGAGAGGGAGAGAGAGAGAGGGAGAGAGAGAGAGAGAGAGAGGGAGAGAGAGAGAGAGAGAGAGGGAGAGAGAGAGAGAGAGAGAGAGAGAGAGAGAGAGAGAGAGAGAGAGAGAGAGAGAGAGAGAGAGGGGGAGAGAGAGGGGGGGGTGAGAGAGAGAGAGGGCGGGTGGGGAGAGAGAGAGAGGTAGAGAGGGGGAGAGGGAGAGAGAGAGGAGGAGGGGAACGGCAGCCAACATTACCTCATACCATACTCCATCTTCATTTCCTCATAGCTCTCTATTCAGTGAAGCACAAGTGGCACGCATGGAAGAGAGTTGGCATTTATTCAATATGCTACGTATGAATAAAGTTGTCGTTGCCATTGAGACACATTACCGGTACATAGAATATTCAGTTATGTTTATAGAGCCTTATCACACAAGCATTATTATTATCTCCTCACATACATCATATACATACTACATACACATTTTACGAGATGACATTTACGATACTACACAACAACACAGCGTGTCTTTAGACTGTGGGAGGAAACCGGAGCACCCGGAGGAAAAAACCCACGCAAACACGGGGGAGAACATGCTAACTTCACACAGAGAGGAGCGGGTTGGAGATTCGAACCCACGACCTTGCTGTGCTAACCACTGAGCCACCGTGCCACCAATATGCATGCCCCCCCCCCCACTACCCCCCCGGTAATTTTTAAGTATTCTTTTAATTCTACTAGTGATACTTCATTCCCAGCATTTCGCCATTGCCATGAAGTTTAGTGCAACCCGGCAGTAAACAGTATTGATCGCTGGTGGAGTTAATGTCCTCTCCCCTCAGTGTGGAGAGCATTTAGTTTAAGGTTGACCGCTCTGATATGGGCCATTGGCTTCAAGGATCTTGCTTCTTCTGCTGGCTCAAAGAAAAGACTGAGCTACCATAAAAAGACCTGAAAGATGACTCTACATTGGCTATATATGCTATGCTACGCTACAATGATCTTCATTGCTTTCTTGGAGTAGGTTGTGCTGGATTGAATTCGATTACCCATGAGTCCTTTTTTAAAGGAGCTTGTGTGGCTACTGCTGCTCGGGTTGTACATAGTAGGTTGGTACATAGTAAGTACCTACATATTTTACAGGGTCAACAAGCAGGTGGAGGCGATGGTGTACAAAGTCAAAGTCATCAAGGTGGGTGGGTGTGGGGTAAGTGTCACATGTCAGGGGGCCCAGAATTCCTCGCAGCATCCCTTCTCACAATGGGCCTTTTTCACAGCCACCATTTTGTGTCTAAAAGGCAGGATAAACACGGGTGCAACCAACTCACTAATTAGGGCCCCAGCACTGGAACACCTACTGTAAATGGACTGGAAGTTGGAAACCCTAATTAATGTTTTCGTGCACCTGTGTTACTTCCTGCCTTTTAGACACAAAATGGCGGCTGTGAAAAAGGCCTATTATCACATTTTAGGCCCACAGGCTGTGCAGACGAACAAGGGTAGTCTTTTGTGTTTTTGTTTTTGGAAGGCCCCAGCACTGGAACACCTACCTAAATGGACTGGAAGTTGGAAACCCTAATTAAGGTTTTGGTGCACCTGTCTTACTTCCTGCCTTTTAGACACAAAATGGCTGCTGTGAAAAAGGCCTATTATCACATTTTAGGCCCACAGGCTGTGCAGATGAACAAGCGTAGTCTTTTGTGTTTCTGTTTTCGGAAGGCTTATAAATGGTTGGGAGAGGAATCTTGGCCAAAAGCCAAGAAAACTAATATCAGACTTTTTAAAGTTCATAAGTATGTTGTAGCGTGGTGGAGCAGTGACAGGTTTGATTTATTCAGGTATTACGTGTGTCTGGATTCCTCTCTCTCAAGGATTTGTGAGAGGCAGTTCTGAGATAAAACACAGAAGGTGTTAACTTTAGGATTGGCATATCACAAAACTATGCTAGAAATGATAATGCTCTGTAAAGCTTGACTCATAGCCGTGTGGAAGGTTTGCGAAGTATGCTTCCTGTTGGTCACACACCTGGGGAGTTACACTCCACTGAGCAACTCCACTAGAGAAGTTGGCGGTTCACCGTCTTTGCTCAATGGCACTTCAGCGCTAAGCTATTAAGAGAGGTGGAGCTTATAGAGAGGCAAAGTGAAACGTCACTTCCTACTTCAGCACTGTACCAGAGATTTTCTTCCGCAATTTATTTTCCCATAGACATTTTGTAAAATGCCTATGAAAATGTAATGTAAGTCGCTTTGGACAAAAGCGTGTGCCAAATGACGTAATGTAATGTAATGTAATGTAAAAATAGTTGTACTTGGTCAAACCAAATGGTTCGGCTATATTTGGAATCGGGAGAGACCAGTGAACATTTCACTCAGACCAAAACTTTTTACTTTTTTTAAGTGAAATGCTCTGCGATCTCTCCTGTTTCTAAATATATCTTAACTGTTTGGTTTGAAGAAGTAAAACTATTTTTATAAGCATTTTATGAAATGTCTATGGGAAAATAAATGGCGGATGAAAATCTCTGGTACAGAGCTGAAGCAGGAAGTAGGCGGTCACTTTGGCTCTCTATTTCCATCTCCTGCCAGTCCATCATTTCAGAACACGGCGGTATCAAAGAAACACTGTAGCAAAGCAGAACAGATAGACCTGTTGCCCCTAAGGCCCAAGCAGCCATGCAGAGAGACAGGGTGTTAAGTCTAAGATTACCCTTACAAGAGGTTTGAGGCCTTTTGGAGAGCTGCCAGCAGCGCTAGTTGGCTGTCGAGGTCCTGACAAGCCCTGTCGCTCAAGTGCTCCAATTAATGCAACTCAGCGTGATGGTGATGAAGAACATTGAAGACATGATGGTGAGGATAAGGACATGTCATGGTGTTAGTTAGGAACCACCAGCTAATGCTTTTAGGTTGTGCTGGGTGTTTTTTCTTTTATATATATATATATATATATATATATATATATATATATATATATATATATATATATATATATTTTAACAGACTGGATGTTACAGATCATTCTGGGTTATGCTTATAAAAAGATTGTTTTGGGTTAAGAGGAAAATAGATTCTACAGGTACCTGTTTTTCACCTCCTATTATTATTATTATGATGATGATCTTCTTTTGGGCCTAAAATGACTCCAGATTGAAGATGTATGCAAGTGCAAAATGTGTGAAATATGATAAATACTTCCCCGACCGTTTGTCTAAATATCTCTTGTCCATCATTCCTGACATTGTTTACCGGCTTGTGTTGCCAGATATGGCTGAACTTGACATTAACCCCCTAAATTCCTCTTAACTACATACATAGCTTGCTGGAAGTTGATGTGTTTAAATCACCTTTTGAACTTGTTTGGGTAGTTTTCATATGTTCCACCACCATGGACGGTACAGGGTATGTTGTGGTGGTGGCGTCCAACTCTCTGTCTGTCTCTGTCGATCTGTCTGTCTGTTGGTCTGTCGGTGTGTCGGTCTGTCTGTCTGTCTGTCTGTCTGTCGACACATTCTTGTGGACACAATAACTCAAAAACAGTAGAGTAGCAGAGTACTGGCTGCATAAATGTGTATATTAATGATGAAAAATGGCTGGAAGTTGGGCAGCTCAAGTAGTTATTTTTCATCATTTTTAATAACTGTACAGCCAGAAGGAAAAATGGTTATATGAAGGAAATATGAAAGTACTGTTGCAGCTTATAGGCTTTATTCTGCACTTGGTGTTTTTCTCTCTCTGTTTGCGACCTATTTTCTTGTCCAGCAGTGCTCATCAGTAATGACAGCCTGCAGGACAGGAAAGGCTGTGTGTGTGTACTGTATGCTCTCTCTCTCTCTCTGAGAGATGGCGGCTGATGCTCGCTCGCCCAACAACGCACAATAGGTTGCCTCATCCTCTATTTTTTGTTATATGTGACATTTCAAGCAAACAGCCTCGCCAGATTGATACGTGAAGAAAATGTCCCCTGGCTGGTGCTCCGTAGAGAATAGGCCACGCCCATCACGGGGGAAAGCCCTCCATTCACTTCCATACACCAGCGTCATTTTCCTTGAATTAAACATAGCTAAAAGGGTTAGGGGCGGGCTGTTGTGTGGTGGGCTGCGCACACAACAAATGTAAGAAAAATCGCCAATTAAAGTTTTTTTGTACTCCCGAGCCAAACAAGGAAGCCGTTGAGAAGAAAAATGCGGATCTAGCTGTCAAGAAAGTAAGTTGGAGTGTTCATCTTCCGTATATAAGATCTTTGTGTGAAACACGTGACATAGGAGAACGCCAGGAATGGGGGGGGGAGTTTCAGGAAGCAGAAAGTCAGCAGACAAACGTTGTGATCAGCTCACGTCTCGTTCGCAGTTCAAATAAATGAAGTAAACGCACACAAGGTCTCATTATTTGACACTAGCCAGTTCCTCCTAGATATCTGCAAAACTATCTGTATCTGATGAAAGTTCCTTTGTTCGCCCGGTTAGCCGCGGTTTGTTTTGCTAGGAGTTGGCGCGGCGGTAGTACTTCGTTTGCGCTTTCCCCCGTGTTGGGCGTCGTTTCAATCTGAACGATGACGCGCTCCGCACACAGTGTCTCTATAATTTCTTAGTTCTAGCCCGTTATTAAGAGCCCTCTTCTAGCATTTAACTACCGCTCAGGATTTGAATCCAGATGTCAGCCTGTCAAAGCGTTTGCTTTTCAGGTGTTGGCCTCACATTGAAGAGTGATTGAAAGCACAGTTGTGTGGTTGCGTGTTGCAAGTGTCTCCAAAGGTGCAAGATGGAGCACAAACGGATACAAAATTGAAAAGTGACTCGCATTTTTATTGGATTACTGGGAATCAAACAAATGGAATTCTGATTTGGGATTTGGGTTCTTTTCCTGGCAGCAAATGCAGGAAAAACTGCTACCAGAGACGCATAGTTCCAACTGACGGTGATTACTGATCAAAACAAAGCCTGTTCACAGGATGGAAGAACGCTCCTTTGTTTTTCCATGTTAGAGAAGTGACAGGTTAATATGGGCTCAGCTGTCTCCTGTTCTCCCCCGGGTCAAGTCACACAGAGGGGTTACGCAACGCCGCTCTCCGCCTCAGTGCATCATCACGATCTGCTTTCCAAGAGCGAGGAGTCGTCAGGCGTGTGTGTGTGTGTGTGTGTGTGTGTGTGTGTGTGTGTGTGTGTGTTGCAGGGTCACAGGGCCACTTTAAGGCTCCTGTGCACTGCAAGGCAAAGCATTGCTACTGCTGGCATAGAAGGATAATGCAATTGCAAACACACACACCCCCACACACACACACACCCCCACACACACACACAGCCGAGCTTTGTATCTCGAGGTGCCCTCAGAAAGGTCAGACATCCATTTAGCTGTCGTGAAGATCTATTGCCTGTCTGATATTGTTTTCACCTTGTGGGTCTGTGTGTGTGTGTGGGTCTGTCTGTGTGTGTGTGTGTGTGTGTGTGCAGGTCTGTGTCGTCATTGCTAAATGTAGCAGGAACTACCACAGAAGCCGTTTTCAGTACTCTGCCAGGTGTTTGCCAGGCGATCTCGATAGCGTCAAAAGCGTGCGAGATGCAGTCACGAAACTTTCCAGGTGTGTAGTTGACATGAGGATGAAGGCCGAGTTCGAAAATGGGCGCGATCCGAGCAAGCCCCCGACATTGAATGTCGCAAACATGTAGCAAGCTAGATGCTAACGTGAACCTAGCTAGATTGCTAACCTGAAAATGTGGTCCTGTATCATATAGTGTACTGTGTACTATATGTAAGGGATAATGTATACTGAGCCGGTGATTACTGTGGAAATAATGACCGACAGGTGAATGATTTAGCCCGACGCGCAGCGGAGGGCTTAATATTCACCTGAAGGTCATTATTTCCAGTAATCACCGCCTCAATATACATTATCCCGCTTAGAATACGGCCTACAACTAAATCATTCAATAATCTGACAAAAATAATTATTCAAATAGATTTTTTAATAGCGTTTTCAACACAAAGCGGTTTCATTCGTAATTGGCACACAAGACACCACAGCTGCAACTGGTTGGCCTAATTAGTAGCGTCTGCGGACAAAATGCTCTTACCAACTGATTAATCCAGGTGTGGCAGAGCAGCGGTCGGTTGTCGAGAAATAATGACCGGTGAATATTGTTGATTGACCAATCAGAATCGAGTATTCGAGAGAGCCGTGTTCTAAGTATGCATATAGTCCTTTATAGGCATCGCGATCTGACCTTCCCAAGAAAATGTCAACTTTTCTCTGATTGGATAGTTTGAGGTCAGTGCCAATTTTGATCCAATCAGAGAAGAGTAGACATTTTCTCAGACACGGAAGGTCCAATCGCGATGCCTGTAGAGGACTATATGTATTTTTTCACCCCGAATCCACTGCCCTCATCGGTGAGTCTCTATGAGTTATGGTTGTGGAGATATGTCCGCCCTGCCTGCAGGACTACAGGTGAGAGCTCGAGGACAGTGGAGGGGTTGGGGGTTTCAAGTCACTGACCAAACACTCTATTTCAGTCATTGCTGTCAGAATATATAGAGCCATTTAACACTTATTTTAACACAAAAACATCGCTGAATGCAGCTTTAAGGGGTCTTGAAGTAAAAATAAATAAGTAGCATGTAATGTAATGTAATGTAATAGAGCTGCAGGCCTTGTTGGCCCGGTGAGTGCAGGAGCTCCTGTGGTGCTCCTCCCCCCCTGTGCTCCTGCCGGCCAACAGAAACACTGCCGGTGTGAGGCAACGCGGGTCAGCAGCTTCACCTCTCAGCCTCTCCTTCAGCGCTACCTCAGTGCACACACATGCACAAACACACGCACGCACAAACACGCATGCATGCACACACGTGCACACACACACACACACGCACGCATGCACGCACGTGCACGCACGTGCACACACACACACACACACACACACACACACACACACACACACAGTTGCACATTTAATACCATCTCCCCAGAGTCCCCCTAATACTGAGGGGGATTAGTGTGCATTACGGGATCGCCCCCAACTGGGCGGGGTCAAGCCAGATTGACTGTGCTTTGAAAGTGGGCGGGGTCAAGCCAGATTGACTGTGCTTTGAAAGTGGGCGTGGTCAAGCCAGATTGACTGTACGTGCTCACGTGCTCTCTGAAAGTGGTTGTTTTTCCTCGTCTCTGTACAAAAAGACACCTGAGCAGCACCGTTCACCCATGATGCACTGCTTCCCTCTGTTTAGTGAGAAACTCAAAGTGATGTGTGTTTACCCATGATGCACTGCTTCCCTCTGTTTAGTGAGGAAACTGAAAGTGACGTGTGTTTACCCATGATGCACTGCTTCCCTCTGTTTAGTGAGGAAACTGAAAGTGGCGTGTGTTGTGATGTGGAACTAGGGTAAGGAGTGCAGTACTGGTCAGTGTGAGTGCTTACACAGTGGGCTGGGTCTATAGACTGGAGTGCAGTTCTGGTCAGTGTGAGTGCTTATATTACACAATGGGCTGGGTCTATAGGCTGGACTCCCTGCTTAAGTAAAGGGCAAGGTACAAGTCTCAAGTGCCATAGTATGCTCACTGTACCATAGTCTAAGTGTTTTGGACTAAGAATACACAGCAGCTGTTTCACAAGCACTGTGTGTATTGTTTGCGTAGGAGTGGCTGTGGCATAGTTGAAGAATACAGTTACAGTTAGGGATGCACGATATATCGGCAATCATATCGGTATCGGCCGATGTTGGTCATTTTTTAACATATCGGTCATATCGGTATCGGTCAGATGTTGCAATGTTAATATCGGTTATCATTATCAGCCAAATTCTTCACATTGATATGAAATAATGCAGTAAATCTATGATTTATGGGCTTTTCCAAAGGCTTTGCAAATAAAGAAATGCATAACTTTTTCAAATTCAGTGTTAACATGTGTTTTTCAGTATGTACAAAATGTGATGATCATAAAAATGTGGTTTTATACAGATCATATCGACATCGGTAAATATCGGTTATCGGCCATAACAGCAATGTTAATATCGGTTATCGGCCAAAATTTTCATATCGGTGCATCCCTAGTTACAGTACAGTAGTTTCTGGGCAAGTACTGACCACGCCATGGCATTGCTGGTTGTGTAATGGCTGGCCATGTGTTTGACTTGTCTGTTTATTGGTTGACCCAAATGCTGCTGAACACTCAAGTCCTGTTCAGAGAGATCTGGAACTTCAAGTTACCTGATCAAACTGTGGCTTGCTTGGAAGCTTCCTCATATTTCAACCAATATGAGGAAGCTTCCAAGCAACCTATAGAACCTATAGAAAATCCAATTATAGAGACACTGCATCAAATAGGCCACGCCCATCACGGGGGAAAGCACTCCATTCACTTCCATACACCAACGTCATTTTCCTTGAATTAAACATAGCTAAAAGTTGTTGTGTGGTGGGGCTGCGCAGACAACAAATCGCCAATTAACGTTTTTTTTTTACTCCCGAGCAAAACAAGGAAGCCATTGAGAATTGGCGAGAAGAGAAATGTGGATCTAGCTGTCAAGGAAGTAAGTTGGAGTGTTCATCTTACGTATATATGATCTGTGTGTGCAACACGTGACATTAGGAGAACGCCAGGATTGGGGTGGCAGAGTTTTTGTTTCCCTCCGTTTTGGCCGTGGTTTCTGAATGACGACGCGCTCCGCAGTGTCTCTATAGAAGCTCCAAAGCGATATCTCCGCCAGAATTAGCCTCAGTAGACCATAATGCAGACACATGATGACATGTTGCATTTTGAGGAAGGGGCGCGACTGGAAACTTGGATACAGCCCAATGTGCATGAACTTTGTGGCTAGCTATATTTATATAGGTCTGCCTTTGATTGAAAGCAACATGTTCAATCACGCCCCGTCCTCTGGGGGTTGTGCAGCCAGAGGCATTCTGGGGAATGTAGGAAATCACTAACTGAAGGAGAAGTTGACAAGGTTGATGGAAAGTGCATGGGGCACACCAAAAAGTGAATTATCTATGTGTGTGATGATGTTTCCTTTCCTGTCTCCTTCCTCCTCTCTTGCATCCTCATCTTCATCATGGACATGGCTCAGACATGGCACAGATCCACCTCAGGAAGCAGCCACGTGACATGAAGAGCGTTATCCACCCTCCATGCTGCTATACTGTCAATAAAAGACGAGATAAGAAGATCAATATCTTCTAAATGGCTCCACTTAGCCTGGTGTCACTGTGATTAGCCCGTGGAACCACAGATATTAGAGATGACAGTGATTGTTCTGCGTTGTGTGCGATGCTGCTGGAGTCTCTCCTCTGTTATGACAAAGCTGGGAAAACATGGCGGCCGTCACAAAGGAGACACGAGAAAATCGACCTGGAATCAGTTTACCGGTAAATTGCCGTTCATTTTCTTGTTACTTGAGTCAAAAATATCATTATGCTACCTGTACCGTAGATGTACGTATGTTGGGTTTATCAGTGAAGACTGGGCTTTAGAAGTAAAAAAAAAAAGAAATCTGACGCGATCTGTCACATTTTGTATCGAAAATTTCACAATTTAAATTGACTCGTTGAATAGTTCCTGTGTAAATTGGTTATTTGGGATTTTTAAAGTTATCAACGATGCAAGCGACAAGCAACAGCTTGCAAGCTTTCACATGATTTGTGTCTTTTCTTCTCATCCATGAGATGAAGAACGCCAACACCTCCTGCCGTTTCTTTTCCGATACCTTCATCTCAGCACCATGGTGCCACCCAAGCTGTATACATGAAGACTGGTACCACTCCTTTAGCCAATGGGAGGCTTCAGAACAGCCAAGTAGAATGCTGCATACTGTTCCCCCCTTTGTCAACCTGTCTCAACAAATCACTCATTGGAGGGAAGTGTTGATACGGCTTCTTACATTGGCTGGAACAGCTTGAGGTCAAGGGTCACCGGGAGATTTGGTTGAGCCATCTCATTCGTCGGGCTCAAAGGGGGTCAGAGTGATTGGTGATTAAGTTGCGTAGTGCTTTGCGTTGGGCGTCTCTTGGTGATGCATAGTTGTCAACGAGGGTAAGCAAGCCTGTCACAAAGAGTCTATATTTCGCCAGCAGATGATTCACTCTCGCCGAGGACACATTTGTATTTTGTTACATGATCTGTAGTAGCCTTTGGGCCACTGTGTCTTAGTGTGTTTCTCTCACTGCAGTGGCAGACAGTGAGTGAGCCAGCTCGTCGTCACTAGTCGTCACAGATGCTGTAGCCACCCGGTGGCCGAACAATGTGCCTGTGTGTGGGTCCCCCTCACAGGCTCTTTATATGCTGGGGCGGGCAAGAGTTTGCAGATGCCTTGTTGTGTCAGCAACACACACACGCCCACACACACACACACACACACACACACACACACACACACAAACACACATACACACACACACACACACACACACACACACACACACACACACACACACACACACACACACACACACACACACACACACATACATACACACACACATACACACACACACACACACACACACACACACACACACACACACACACACACACACACACACACACAGAGCACAGTCAGCACCTGCTGTCAGACTCGGCCAGCTGCCCTAGTGGCCCTGGCTACACCTGCACCTTCACCCGTGGGTCAGACGGAGCCGAGCTGGACAGACAGGACTTTATTCTTCTTCTGCGTAGAATAAGAGGCAGTGTGCTGCTGGCTCTTTCTACAGTGTGCTCTGCTGGCTCTCTGCTGACGACTCTTTAAGGAGAAGTAACTCTGGAGCGCATCTGTGTCCACTTCACTTTTTTAGAGTTAATGTTTTATAATGGTTGATGTTTAGCTCTGTGCTTTGTCTCCAATGTGATGGGGAAGGCAGTTCTGTTGAAATGTCTGTTTTGCGTCTCGTGGTTCTCCTAGATGACATACAGACACACACAGACACACACACACACACACACACACACACAAACACAGACACACACACACACACACACACACACACACACACACACACACACACTATCCGCCCGCTCCCCTGTGCGGCCTTGACTTTGTCAGTCTGCAGCTGTCTCGATGCAGCTTCCCCCCTGTCCGTCCGTCCACCTGCCTGTCCATCCGTCCATCTTTCTGTCCTCGCTCGGCTACTCTCCCCTGTCCTGTCCTGCCTGTGTGAAGGAGCGGGTGTGTGCAGGACTGTGAGTGCTCAGTCATGCTCCCTCCCCCCGCTGTACTCTCCTCCTGTAGGAGAAAGCCACCTCGAAACATTCCTAAAAGTTCTCTTCTTCTGATCCCCTTTTCACTGCTGTGAAATGTCAGATTTGAGTAACAATTGGGGGCTGTAAATAGTGTTAATTAATAATGAATTAATAGTAGCAATTAATCTAATTTGCAATGTCAGCCTGGTGCAATTATATAATCGCAAAAGCCTATGATTCAATACGTTTTTTTACAGGCACTGGAAACAAACAGTACTGTACAATTTTTGTTTTTTGTTTTTGTATTTATACGCTCATTTAAGTTTACAAATACCACTTTCAAAATCATCAATGTGCATTTTCCTTGTTAACCAATCAAGTGTAGACTCACGCTACCATTTGTTTATTATATCGCAATTGCAAATCACAATATTGCCAGCGATAATCGCAATATGACGACAAAGTGGGGCTAGCTTATTTTGTTCGATTATTTATCTATAGCCTATTTCTCCTAAAACACTGAAAGAAAATGGAAAATCAGACAAGACATAGAAAGGGGTTACAATCCGTAACCACCTCCTTGCCTGCACGCAGGCAGGCCGTCTCCCCCCCCCACCAATTTTCCACCCTGGTGATTTTGAGTATCAATAAAGTCTGTTCCATAAATGTTGAAAGCGCTTCTCTCTGCTCCACACTTCAGTTCTATAAATCCACAGAGGTGACCTTTGTGCTGCGAGGTTCACACACATGTGCTGGTGGTGTGGTCGGTAGTCGCTGTGCTCTCCCCATATGTCCAGATGTGTGCGTAGTAAAGCCTATAGTGTGAAAGTGCACACATCTGGAAAGGAGCAGACTGGGATTTGAGAACATGAGGGACGTCACCCTGGAGTACGTCGCTCATGGAAAGAGAATGGAAGAAGATCTCAGCAGGCCACGACGACGTGCTTCTCTAGACATGTTCCTGTCGTTTGTCTGGGTTCTGCTGGAATCGGGTTGGTTTAAGCTTGTCTCTAAACAGACAGGAGATCATCTGTTTTGGCTCAGACAAGGATGGACAGCACAAGTTTTCAGGGAGATTAGATAACGTCTTTCGTACCCATGTAATGTTATCACAGCAGGAAGAGAAGAGGAACTGTCAAGTGTCCTTATCTTCTTCCTGGTTCTCTCTCTCTCTATAGAGAGAGCCAAAGTGGAACTTCCTGCTTCAGCATTGTACCAGAGATTTTCTTCCGCCATTTATTTTCCCATAGACATTTCGTAAAAATGCTTATAAAAATAGTTTTACTTGTTCAAACCAAACGGTTCAGCTATATTTAGAATCGGGAGAGACCATAGAACATTTCACTTGGACCAAAACTTTAAGAAACAAAATCGAAAAAGTATATCCTTTAAACCTGCTTTTTTTTTTTTTTTTTTTTTACATTTTGGTCCAAGTGAAATGTTATGTGGTCTCTCCTGTTTATAAATATATCTGAACCGTTTGGCTGAACAAGTAAAACTATTTTTACGAAATGTCTATGGGAAAATAGATGGCGGGAGAAAATCTCTGGTACAGTGCTGAAGCAGGAGGTGATAAGTGACGTTCACTTTGCCCTCCACTGGCCTGTCCCAGTGAGAAGACAAGTGTCACCGCCATGCTAAGAATAAAGCGTTTGTTCCTCTCTGGGAATGTTGCCTGTGGGGATTGACTGACTCATTAAATTGTCCCCAACAGTGGCTGTGAAGAGACAGTGCGGTTCCCTTCACCCGCCGTAAAGGCTTTAACAGCCCGTATCTCCGCTGTGCAGCAGACATCACTGCTTCCAGTCACTAGACCTTGGTCTTAGGCGTGAAGCGGAAAAGGACCATGACAGAATAAAGAGATTAGACCTATGACTTATGTGTGCTGTTGCCCTTTGATGTCTTATAATTAGCCCGTCTTAGTTTGGTCGCTATGCTAATAATGTCATACTTGTTTTAATTGGTCATGACGTAATCGGTTTGCACTTTGCACCTATCATTTATGCTTGTTATGCTTTTATCATTTGTGGAAATTCCACCAAGTGGCCAGTTGAAGGATGCTGCTCTCTGTAGCCACCAAACAGCTGCGCTGCTGAAAGTGAGCGAAATAAGTGGACAACATCAGAGAAACTGTTCCTACAAACGGGTAACACAGGGCTCGAACCGAGGCTCTCTGGTTGAAGGGTGGTCCTCCCCCCCCCTATATTATTTTTGGGTGAATTTTGCCTTTATTTGACAGGACAGTAGGCAGACAGGAAAGGTGGGGAGAGAGGGGGGAGGGGATGACATGCAGCAAAGGACCATGGGTTCGAACCCGGGTCGGCCGCGCAAAGGACTAAGCCTTAGTGGTACGCGCTCTACCAGGTGAGCCACCTGGACGCCCAAGGGTGGTCTCTTTCCGCCCCCTATATATAGACGGTTTTCACCAGAGCGCAACCCCACAGCACTTCCTTTTTCTCAGCTTTCGGCAAACTGCAGAAATATTCACTCGACATCGTTACTTTTGTTTTCGCCGCTCAGATGTATAGACGGTTTTCACGGAATGGTCAGTCCTGCACTTGAATGTTTTTTTTTCTTTTATGTCCATAGCAAACACTACAACAGGAAGTGAGCGGGGGTTCAATTTAGAATGTTTTTGTTGTCAAGTTAAAACCGTCTATATATATATCTTTTTAAATATATTCAATATTTTATTGCTTATGTGCTTGTAAGAGATGTTGTGCATGGGATCCCACACAAGGGGTCCATGAGAAACCAGTCGGGCGAGTCACTCATCGCCCCCTAAGCTCGTTAATGTAGGCCAGAAACTAACCTCGTTAATGTAGGTCCCAGACAATTAAAACACTTTTAAAAGTGAGTTGTTCCTCAGGAACCCGAGTCTCTCCATCCGTATAACAGAGATCATGCGTCCGCCAGCCACAGCTGAAAAGAAGGGGGTGGTCTCTTTACCCAGCAGCGCCCCCTGTCTTTCTTCTTACATTTCGACATCAGAAGTGATGAAAAGGCCCACACACAGCCCTGTGCTGCTGCTCTGTGATGAGAGGCGAGTGAGTGAGGTCATTTTGCTAACAGCTCAGTTAGCACAACATTGAAGTGTGTTGAGGTCAAACCATGGTGCAACCAGGCTTTTTGGATTAGTTCATTACCCACTTAAATCCAACCAGGGCATAGAACCTAGCATTTTCCTTCGCCCTTTATTTCGATGGTTGGAGTCTTTGAAGCCAGCCAGAAAAAAATGCATTGTGGGTAACTCCTAACCAGACCTGAGTAGTTGAAGAAAGAAGACGGATATTCTCGGATTCGCACGCGATTGGACAGAGTCCCACTGTTTGTGTCTCAGATCAAACTAATAGGATTGACCTCCTTTCTGTGGGTTAGCTTTAGTGTAGCGACGGTGCTAAACCCGTCTCCTCACCTGGCCTCTGACTGCATTGACTACACCCTCAGCGTAGCCACTTGTTCAGACTCAGCCTACTAGTGTCGGCCAAGCTCATTCTTGACATGTGGCCTACATATGGGCGTGTTGCTGATAAGACCACCTGTTCCGGCTAGCTAAGTGCAGGGAGCTTTAGCGATATGCCCCGAGTGTTGGCTAATAACAGGGAGGAGGTCACAGCACACATGCACATACGAAAAAACATCTAGAGATACATTTGTTAGCAGAATATTGAGGTGAAAGGGGGACATTAAATCTTCTATACTGTACGTCACTGGGTGGGTGCATTTTGTCAAAAACAGGAGAGATCTTTCTTGTTCATTTCCAAAGCTGTTATACTGTAGAGCAGTGGTTGTCAAACTCTTCCACGTCAAGGACCCCTAGACATAAAATAGACTTTGTCCCAGCCAGGGTCCCGGGGCTAAGATTTTGCTGATAAGATGTTTCCTTCTTGATGTTTCATTACAGAAAGTGGATGAAAGCCATGACCAAAACAGTCCTACATTCTGTCATTGTGTTGCTTGATGAAATGATCATTAGGGCTGCTGGCCCCTATAAGTCGACGAGTCAAATCATCTGTCAGGAGACCCGTGAGTCGACGGAGGTTCTTCAAGTCGACCACTAGTAGGATAGATAACATTGCAATGAGGAATTATAAATATTAAGCAGATAAATTACTATTCCCCTTTTTGCTGGAACCCTCCCAAGGACCCCTGGGAAATCGCGGGACCCCACTTTGAGAACCACTGTTATAGAGTATAGAGTGGAGCAGCTTCAGTATGATCAATAATATGAGTCTAACTAAGGGTATTTGCTGCACTTAGGCATCTCGTGCGCTCGATTCCTAGGCTCGCCCGCCCTGCAGCTCACTGAGCTGGCCCTGTTGCTCGACCGCTGTGCGGTCTCGCCCACCCTGCAGCTCGGACACTGTGCGGTCTCGCCCACCCTGTTGCTCGACCGCTGTGCGGGGCTCACTTGCTCCCTCGCTCGCCCTGCAGCTCGCCCGCTGTGCGCGCTCACCTGCTCTTGTGACATCACTGATGATGTCGCAAACTGATGATGTCACAACAACATCACTGATGACATCACAATTGCTCTTATGCCATCACTGATGATGTCACAATGCCTATGACATCATCAGTGATGTCACAATGCACAATTACGCAAGTGATGACATCACTTCCGGGACAAAATTGAACCAGAGAACATTGCCCGCCTGCTCCCTTTTATAATAGATGAATATAGGCTGGCTGGCATGAAGGGAATGAGAAGACCTGGATAGTGAAGTTCTTGTGTGTCTGGAGGACAGGAGGGTCAAACATCTCATAGAGCAAGAGAGGACAAAAAAAGAGGACAAAGAATCAGGACAGCCAAGTGCGTCATGTCCTGCAGAAGACAAATGCAGCTCTCCTGGAGGAAGCCAGGTCTCGTTTAGTCCTCATAGGAGATGTTATCCATTGCTTTATTATAATCTTTAGCTGTCCAATAGATAAATGAATTGATTATTTCCATGACTGCGCACAGCTGCAGCTCAAACAGTGCTGACAGTGTTCGCTACACAGCTGGGATTTATTGATAGAGAGTTTCTGGGCGTAGTGACGTTTAATATCAGGCCAGACTGAAGTAGCCACTCATTCTCGGGCTCGTGAAAAGTTATGGCGGACATTTACAAACCTATTTACACAAAGCAACTGCAAAGCTGTCCATCGTAAATATAATCCATGTAAGATCCAGCGTACAGGACGTAAAGTGGATTTTCTTTCGATCATAGAAGGGAGATCATGGATATATGCCAAGAAATGTGTGTATTCCAAAGGTGATTGCGATTCTTTCATGCTTATGGTCGTTTAAACGGTGTGGAAACAGAGCAGAGGACCATTGTTCCACTGCCACAGGTGGACGCCCTGAAAATTCACCCCGCGTTCTTCTCACATGAATTAACTGGATGGATGCCCTGCTGTTCCCTCTCATCACCGGTGGAAAGTTCTCTCCAAATATTTTGTTATGAACAGCGTGAACGCAAGCATGTGACACTTTAAGGGTTTATAAATCACATCTGCTGAAAAGCATCAGTCGCCCAGATAATTCTCTCCGCAACCTGTACTGCCCTCTGCTAACCCGCAGCACATCCTTCTTTGTACTTGAGCAGTAACGTCATGGTCGTGCAGCGTGCAGGTGTTGTTCCTCCGTTAACTTGAGAGAGTGGGAAAGCCGGCCTCAGCCAGCACTGACTGATCTATCATAACAATTAGCAATAGCTTTGCACTGTTAGCATAAGCGGGACATTTTGGCCTTATAAACACTTGAAGAGCGGCTAGGTTTACATTTCAGCGGCTGAGTAATCCCTGCTGTCCCTGTACTGTATCGCCCACAGCCATTTTTCTGACAGGGCCCACGTGAAGGCTTTCTTCTCCGCTCGCTTTTCATCTTCCACATGAACCCTGTTTTCCCTCTTCTTTCCCCTGAAACTCTTTTCCTCGTAGTGTTTTTGCATTTTTTCCCAGCGTTTCGGAGAATAACGAGATTCTTGATGCTAAAGGACGGAGAGATCGTGTTACAGCCTTGCAGTGTGAGAAAGGAAAACAACAGTCTTACTACTTCCGAAGACATTTTTCTTCACGATGCCTTTACAGCCCAAGACTTGAAAGTTAAACGACATGTCTAGTGCGGGTTTCCGATGATGTCTTTAAGAGCACAGACATCGATTCAGTCACTCGGATGAAAGAATATGAGAGGAAGTCGTCTCTTTCAAATAGAGAGGCAAAGTGAACGTCACTTCCTGCTTCAGCACTGTACCAGAGATTTTCATCCGCCATTTATTGTCCCATAGACCAGTGGTTCCCAACCTACGGTACGCGTACCGTTGGTGGTACTTGCGCCCCCTGCTGGTGGTACTTGGAAGGCTCTGATTTTTTTTTTTTTTTTTGTGCAAAATCCATGGTGGTCATTAGTAGTAGTTTTTAAACATGTGAAAGTGAAATAATAATAATAAGTATTAATATTATTGGCAGTGTTCCTCAAGGTAGGTGGTACTTGCGCCCCCCCCTGCTGGTGGTACTTGATCCCTGGAATCCCAATGTTTAAATTATGAAATAAACCCAACTTTAAAATCAATTGTAAAACATGTTTATCTATCAAAATAATACTACGAATGAAAATAAACTTGTGATCATTGAAATTGAGGTTTATTTTGTTGTCTTGAGATTTAGAAACAAATATTTGTTTCTGACGGACACTATACCTGTTGCGCATGCACAATTACCTGCCCGCCCCGCATGGTACAAAGACAAGGAGGGATGCTAAAGTGGATCAAAACGGGAGGGAATCGTAAAAGAGCTGTAGTAGAGGAGAGCAGCAACGATGAAGCACAAGGAGGTGAAGACAGCAGTCAACCCAGCACAAGTGCAGCTGCTGCAGGTTGCACATAGGCTGCAGGTTGGAATAAATTTGCCTTCTGCGTGAACTGTGCATAGCTGAATAGACTGTATTTTAACGTCGGTCATATGGGGGTACTTGGAGAGCCAACTACTTTCTCAGGTGGTACTTGGTGTAAAAAGGTTGGGAACCACTGCCATAGACATTTCGTAAAATGCTTATAGAAATAGTTTTACATGTTCAAACCAAACGGTTCAGATATATTTAGAAACAGGAGAGATCGCATAACATTTCACTCGGACCAAAACGTAAAAAATTTGCGGATTTAAAGAGAATATTTTTTCGATGTTGTTTTTTAAAGTTTTGGTCTGAGTGAAATGTTCTATGCTCTTTCCCCCGATTCTAAATATATCTGAACCGTTTGGTTTGACCAAGTAAAACTATTTTTATAAGCATTTTACGAAATGTGTATGGGAAAATAAATGGCTGATAAAAATCTCTGGTACAGTGCAGCTGAAGCAGGAAGTAGGCGGTCACTTTGCCTCTCTATAGCATTTTGAATGAACGTGTGAATGTGTGGGTTTTAAACAGGTACGGCCGGTCACATCACCCCTTTCAGTTCTTGTTATTTCCGGACTTTCTCTCTCTGCCTCTCTGCTCACTGGGTCGGGACGTGACTCCATGTTTTCCAGGGACATAGCGTCCCCACCCCTCACTCCCCCTCACTATTACATTCCACTTCACTGCATGGCCGCCAGATTTGGGAAGCTCCTCTCTCCTGTGCCTCCCGCATTTCCTGTCTTTCCGCTGGTGTCTGGACCGCTCTTCCTTTTCCCGCCTGATCCTCAGCCCCTCCTGTTTGTTTGTGTCGAAGCCAGCTTGAATCCTACACTCTTAGAAAATAAGGTTCATTAGGGTTCTATATCAAACTTAAGGTTCTATATAATTTACCAAAGAACCCCATGTCTAAAAAGGTTCTATACAATTTATGTAAGACAACAAATAACCCTTCTTCTTCTTAAGGTGTCAACTGATTGGTGGACCCCAAAGGCTTCTATATAGAACCCCAAAGGGTTCTATTTTTAAAAAGTGGTTCTATATAGAATCTATATAGAACCCCATAGGGTTCTATTTAAAAAAAAAAGTTGTTTTATATAGAACCATTTGGGGTTCTATAATGTTTGAAAAGTGGTTCTATATAGAACCCTGAAATGGTTCTTTAATGTTTAAAAGGTGGTTCTATATAGAACCCAAAAATGGTTCTATATTGAACCCCAAGGGTTCTTTTAAATGAACCATCTGAAATGGTTCTACATAGAACCATTTGCGGGCTCCAAATACATACCAAGCAGGTTCCATATAGAACCACGTCTTCTAAGAGTGTACTCTCTCTTTCTGAGCCAGCTTGAATCATACTCTCTCCCTCTCTCTGCTTGCATCTACTGAGACGGCCATATTTCACACAGGAAATAATAAGAAGGTTTATCTTTGGCTGAGTGTTTGCTGGTGTGTGTTGTGATTTATTGTGAATGAAATCGCGCTCGATTATTCTCCACGTTAGGTGATGATAGTCAAACACAGACAATCCTGTGCACACACTCCCCCTCTCACTGCGTTGAGCTGTTAGTAAATGGATGGGCTGCTTGCTAGCGCTCAGCCAGTTTTCCTCACAGCCAGGCCAGGCAGGCACAGAGTGAAAAACACACAGGGGTAGATTAAGGTTTCTCCACTAGCCTAGAGATCTGTCAGCACTCCATAAATCCTCCGCGTGATTCCTCTCTGCACACCTCCACACCCAGGAAGAAGAGACAACTCCATAATAGAGAGCCAAAAGTGGAACGTCACTTCCTGCTTCAGTAGCAGCACTGTACCAGAGATTTTCATCCGCCATGTATTTTCCCATAGACATTTCGTAAAATGCTTATAAAAAATAGTTTTACTTGTTCAAACCAAACGGTTCAGATATATTTAGAAACAGGAGAGATCGCATAACATTTCACTCAGACCAAAATGTAAAAAAAATGCGGATTTAAAGAAAACATTTCTTTTCAATGTTGTTTTTTAAAGTTTTGGTCCGACTGAAATGTTTTATGGGTCTCCCCCGATTCTAAATATAGCTGAACCGTTTGGTTTGACCAAGTAAAACTATTTTTATATGCATTTTACGAAATGTCTATGGGAAAATAAATTGCGGAAGAAAATCTCTGGTACAGTGCTGAAGCAGGAAGTGACGTTTCACTTTGCCTCTCAATACACATCACTGCCGTGTGTGTATACAGGGGAGGAGTTTCTCTATAGAGTTTCTCTATGGACCAGGGGCCGGTTGCACCAACTGGTCTTACACTGGTCTTAAGCTAAGTTGGTCGTAACTTTACGACCTAACAGCTACGCCGGTTGCACCAAGACGACTTAAGCCTTATTTTCACTAAGACCAGGCGTAACTCCTACGCCTCGTCAGGAGGAGGCGTAGAGCCTGCCTGTAACAGAGATCTCCGCGGAGACCTTTTTGACCGTCATCGTCGTAACACCGCCAGTTCGCCGTCTTTGAAAGCACGACGTTAGATTATAACTAACTAGTTAACCTAACCCGCCTTCCAAAATGTTGCCGTTAGTTTTTTAGAAGTTAATACATAGAATTGGGAACGTTACATTCAATTTCATTCAGACTGTCTTTCTGGCTCAATCGCTGCCATTTTTCCCCCGGAGCGAGGGAGGATGGGAGGAGGGAGGGTGTTTTACAGTAGTGGCTGAGAGAGCGTAGTGGCACAGTGCTCCAAGCAGGTCGCGAGGCACATTTTTTGCAACATCATCCAATCAGGGGGCATTCCCTGGCAATTCACATGGACACGCATTGCTACGACCAGCATAGTTAAGACCAGACATAAGCCGTGTTGGTGCAACAGGCGTAAGTCCATGGTCTTAACTAAGACCGACATAGGAGTTACGACCAGGCATAGTTAAGACCAGTTGGTGCAACCGGCCCCAGGACCTCATCCTATATGACCCATCTTATCCAGCAGATCACATCCTCCTTTCATGTTTTTAAAACGTTGCTTAATAAGTATAATTTACTGCGGCGCTGGGAGTTTGTTTAGACTTCTTTTTAGCAGCACTATATATTAGACAATAGACACATGTTTCGTTCTAGCAAACAGATTGAGTGCAGATGTTGTTTTTTCCTGCCTACAAAATGTGTAGTCTAAGAGGAATAATTCATTAAAAACAACTGGATCATGTGTTTGTATTCGGAGGGAGAAATGGTCCCTTTTCCTCTTTACGCCAGAATATACTATCTTCAGCAATGATGAGCATGTGGCAGAGATGGGGACTTGGACTTGGGACTTGGACTTGAGTCGCACTTAAGTCTCACACACACAGTGACTTGAGACTTGACTTGAGACTCGTCCTCAAAGACTTGAGACTTGACTTGGACTTGAAGTTTTGGGACTTGTGAATAATCTTCATTTTTCTTTATTTTATTTTTGTTTTTTTGGTACATTAACATGAAGGAAATGTCTACTAATGTCATCTCTAATCATTGCTGCTCCTGTATTCTAATAGATAAGGAGTGAGGATAATACAGTACATGCTTTGAATTCCTTTGTTTTAGCTATGCAGTGTTACTTTAGATGCAGTGTTCTATGCAGACCAGATGACATGCAGCAGATGATAGAATGCTCATCCATAGGGACTGGAGACTTGCACTTGCCCCTCAAAGACTTGAGACTTGACTTGGACTTGCCCCTCAAAGACTTGAGACTGGACTTGGACTTGTGACCAAAGACTTGAGACTTGACATGGGCTTGTGACCAAAGACTTGAGACTTACCTTGGACTTGCCCCTCAAAGACTTGAGACTTGACTTGGACTTGTGACCAAAGACTTGAGACTTGACTTGGACTTGTGACCAAAGACTTGAGACTTACCTTGGACTTGCCCCTCAAAGACTTGAGACTTGACTTGGACTTGTGACCAAAGACTTGAGACTTGACTTGCCCCTCAAAGACTTGAGACTTGTGACCAAAGACTTGATACTTGACTTGGACTTGTGACCAAAGACTTGATACTTGACTTGGACTTGCCCCTCAAAGACTTGAGACTTGACTTGGACTTGTGACCAAAGACTTGAGACTTGACTTGGACTTGTGACCAAAGACTTGATACTTGACTTGGACTTGCCCCTCAAAGACTTGATACTTGACTTGGACTTGGGACCAAAGACTTGATACTTGACTTGGACTTGTGACCAAAGACTTGATACTTGACTTGGACTTGTGACCAAAGACTTGATACTTGACTTGGACTTGTGACCAAAGACTTGATACTTGACTTGGACTTGCCCCTCAAAGACTTGAGACTTGACTTGGACTTGTGACCAAAGACTTGAGACTTGACTTGGACTTGTGACCAAAGACTTGATACTTGACTTGGACTTGCCCCTCAAAGACTTGATACTTGACTTGGACTTGGGACCAAAGACTTGATACTTGACTTGGACTTGTGACCAAAGACTTGATACTTGACTTGGACTTGTGACCAAAGACTTGATACTTGACTTGGACTTGCCCCTCAAAGACTTGAGACTTGACTTGGACTTGCAAAAAATGACTTGTGTCTATGATAGAATATCTGGCATGTGGTCATTACACATTGCCAGTCCATTTTTTAACTCTGATTTGTGCTGTAGGCTGCCAGGTTATATGACAGAATCCTCCTCCTCCTCTGTGGTTGCACAGACAGACAGACTCTGGGGAATACAGTGTGTAAGCTGCAGCAGCAGGTCATCCAGGCACCTCTCTGGCATAGAGAAATTCCATATTGACACAGGGCCTGGAGAGTGAGTGGGATTAGTGTTTGCACTGAAAGATTGGCCTGTTTTCCTAATGGCTGAGCACATTGACTTAGCGCTTGTCAAACACATCCTATACAGGGGCAGGCAAATTGACTCAGGTCACCCACCCTCTCCGTCTTCATCAAAGCACACCGCTGATTGGGGAACGCAACCCGAACCCGATCTGTCACTATTCATTGCATTATCATTTCTCCGGTAGTTGATGTTGATTTTGTGTGTGTGTGCCTGCCTGTGTGTGTGTGTGTGTGTGTGTGTGTGTGTGTGTTCATAATATGCATACTAGAGCCCGACCGATATACTGTATATATATTATCGGCCGATATTGGCCGACAACCAATATATCGATATCGACCAATATGTTGGCCAATATTGCAGATATTATTTTATTTTGTATTTTCTAAGTTATAGACGGCATGTTGTGTATATTTGATCTTTTTTCTTAACTCAAGTTATATTTTATATTGGTTCTATTTGTGTTTTTGTATTTCTAGTTTATACTAGAAGTATACTGTTTCATTGCATTGATGTCATTTTGGACAATAAAGTTTGATTGATAAGCTGTAAAATATCCTGCCTACATTACATATCTCAAGTCATGTCAAGTCATATCTTGGTCAAGTGTTTGATATTTGAGGGATCATTGCAAAAAAAAAAAGTGTAATGCCTATATATTATAATAAGAATATGGGGCGATATATCGATATCGTCATTTTTTTACTCCCTAATATCGGTATCGGCATCGACTTAAAAAATCCAGTATCGTTCGGGCTCTAGTGCATACATGCATAGCTTGCTTTGGCTCTTCTGAACGTTTTGTGTGTGTTGTGGTGAAAAAGGCTCGTTAGCCGCAGCCCAAGTGGTTTTGGATTGCAGATGAAATAGCTCGTCAGAGCCGGGCCAGAACCGGGCTGCGGTTATCGCAATGTTTTCGTGAACGGAGGCCCCACTGTCTCACACTCGGAAAAACAAAGAAAGAAACTGTCACAGAGAATCCACACTGCCATTATAATTGGATAGGACTTATGTAGATTTAGATCTAAATCCTGTTTTCCGAGGTTTAGAGTTTCATCTCGAAATCAATCACGGCGAGCAGTAAACGCATTAGCGTGTGCACCAAGTGACTCTAACCTAATTCATCTCCTCGCTGAAGTCCAGAGCCACACTTGGAAGCATGACGTGATCTCCCCACCCATCCATTAGAGAAGACATCCCGAGTGGAAAGCAAGCGCCGATGTCGATTTATTGTGCTTTACAGTACATGCTATGACATCATCATCAGAGCAGCAGAGCGTGGAGACTTGTAAAATCTGCTGCCAGCCAGTACGCCCCTTTTTAAAACCAGATATTTTGGGTGTCACTATGTCACTCTGAGCTGACACCCACCAGCCACCGACCCCCTCCCCCTCTCTTGTTCTGTGAAAAATAAATAGCACCGTTGTTGTCATATTTATTATGATTATGATTATTATTTGTTATTATGTCCTGGTTTACTGTCTCTTGCGACACTGTACAAGCATTGGGTGTGCTTCGGTGAAGTTGAAAGTCTTAAACGTGTTATTATAGGCGGAAGGACGCAGCTAACATTAGTTAGCATTAGCCTGGGCCAGAGCCGTGTATATAGAAGAGGCTATCTTTTCATCTCCCTACACTCCAATGGACCAGTTTTTTATTCTCAAGAGTTCCAGGAATTAAGGTCCTGGATTAAGCAGCACTGTCGAGTTGCAGCAAAATGGACAGTTTGTCTTGTACTCTTGATTTTTTTTCTTCTTTTTTTCTTGAATCAAATTGTACATTATCAGCTTTATTTTAGCATGCAAAAGTAGCGTGAGACCCCTTCCTGGCTGTTCATTGACTGAGTCATGCATTTTGGTCCTCCTCCGACGGCCATTCACCACTTTTCAATATAAACTCTGTGTTCAAAGCAAAGTGTCTATTATTCTGTTATTATGAAAGAAAGACAGATGTTTTTTCTACAGACCTTTGTCAAACTGCCTCTGTATAACTGTGGTGGTCATAACACTCAGGTTTATACCTGTGGGTCCATGATGTAGATCAGGGGTCACCAACCTTTTTGAGGTCGAGGGCTACCTGAAGGGTAGAGAGTCATGTTGGGGGCTACCTGTTGAAATTTGCTCGATTTACCTTTAAATAATGAGTATTATGCGTTTAATCGAGACATACGGTACACTCTTTTCTTTCACTGTTGTGAAGAAGAACTCTTCCTCCCACTCCTCTTGAAATTGGTAATGTTTTTTCTTCAGCTGGCAGTCGCACTGTTGCAGAGTGAATGACGTAGTGACGTAACGTAAAACTAAACTTTGACCCCAGCCCAGGTGGATCAAAATAGTTAATCAATAATTAATTATACACAGACAATAAATTATACACAGACAATAAACGTTTTTAAAACGTATGCATTGTTAAACCAATTATTTTCTACATTTGTGTGTTATTGTGGGAAGGGAGGAGAAAAACAAATACAAAATAATTTTTCTGATTATATTTTTTTGTTTTGTTTTTTTGTTTTTCCTTTCTTTCCCCTGTGTCTGAGCCTGTTTGTCTGTTTTGTCTTGTTTGTGTAAAAAAAAAAAAAATTTTTTTTTTTTTTACATCTTTCTGAACGTGGCCTGCGGGCGCCACAGCGCCACAGCGCCACCCCGCGGGCACCTGGTCGCCCGCGGGCGCCGTGTTGGCTACCACTGATGTAGATCGATTCATCAGCTAGCCAGGACCTTATTTAGGCTACCACATTTATGAACATTGAGAAACGTTCTCGATGCAAGTTGGAGAGACTCTTTAGATGTTCACAATGCATATTTCCACGTGCAGCTTTTGGCCCAGGCAGCGTATATCAGCATCACATTTTGGATGTATTGATGAAAAGGCCCATTGAGTGCAGCCACACCCACCATCATGTCTGCACTGCTGCATCGTGCTGCTGGCACAGACTCAAGCTGAGGGCTCCGAGTCTGGAGACGCGTGTGTGTGTGTGTGTGTGTGTGCCCGTGTGTGTGTGTGTGTGTGTGCCCGTGTGTGTGTGTGTGTGTGTGCCTGTGTGTGTGTGTGTGTGTGTGTGTGTGTGTGTGTGTGTGTGTGCCTGTGTGTGTGTGTGTGCCCGTGTGTGTGTGTGCCCGTGTGTGTGGATCAATATGAGTGATGCTGGCCTTGTGTGCCCAGACAGCTCACATACTGCCTGCCTGCCAGCCAGGCTGTGAGCAGGCTGTGAGGGTAGGCTCTGTGTTATTGTTCATATTCTGCTGCATCAAAAATGTCAGCTGGAGAAGCTGAGACAGCACTTATGCCTGATACTGATATTACTTTATATTTACTAGTGAGAGTTGAACAGTGTGACTGTTGGTGAATACACTGAAAATGTTTCTGATATATCTTTCAAAGTTTTTTGTTTTACTTTTTGGACTTGCGTTGTGGGTGTGTGTGTTGTGATTCATGTCTTGTGGTTTAAAAAAGACACAGACTTTTCATCCGGCTTCATACTAAAAATGTCAGAATAATCAGATTCAGACCCGCCGAACTTTGGCTCATCAGCGTGGATATGATGAATCAGAAAGCTCCCAACAACACACCCACCCCATCCTCATCTCTGCACTGCTAGATGAGAGAGAGGCACAGAGCACAACAGCCTGCTAAAGACTTAGAACACACGCATGCACGCACGCACATACATACACACACACACACACACACACACACACACACACACACACACACACACACACACACACACACACACACACCCACAGTGATATTCACATTCCTTCTCATGGTTGTTGAAGGTAAATAATTAAGCACCTGAATGGTCATTACTTGCCTATTCTAATCGATTCACCCTTGAAATCTGAAATGTGTTGTGTGTATTTGAAATGGGCGCACAGTTTCCTACAGTCTCATTGATTTTCAACAGAGAATATTGTTAGAGCCTGGCTCTATGACGCGTTAGTATGGATCCCACTGGCCTTGGGGGCAGAACACACCGTGCAGTGCGCCCGCCTACGCAGCATTCAAGCGCCGGGATTGGCCGGGAGCGAGCCAATACGCTCCAGTCACATTTTTAACAGAGGAAAACAGAGAGGGAAGGTAATCACTGCCCATGTGCTTACGAATTATTATATTACGAGATTATTAAAGATATACAAAGTGGGTTGATTACCGGTAAAGCCAACCTTTAACGTTATATGAAATGACACGTCCACCACCACCATTCCTCAAATAATTTATTCTGTATTATTCGTACTGTATTGGCTTTGTGTATTTTGATACTTGGTGTTGATTGTGATGTTTTTTGTTGTATTTGTATTATGTCAGGGCGTCATTGTAAAAGAGGGCTTACGCTCTCAACTGACCTTTCCTGAATAAATAAAGGTAAAAGAAAAGAAAGAAATAGACTATCAGTTTGTGCTACTCCGAACAATCTGCATGGGCGCCTGCCTGGCCAATCCTGTCGCTTGAATGCTGCGTAGTTCTGCGTAGTGGGATCCATAATAACGCATCTATGACTGCAACAAAGGTGAGACACGCGAGTTAAAGGAGTAACAAAAGGATACATTTATTAAAAAATTAACAACCGAAGCCAAACCATTGTAAGTCAGTTAGATCAGTAAGGTAGGGAGTGGATGTGTGAAAATCTACTGCATGTTTGAGTGTAAACCAAAGTTGAACAGAACGCCACCTAATAGTGTGCAGGGAGAAAGGATCTCCTCTCACTGACGTCCAGCCTGCAAGCACCTCAGCCCAGATGTTTCCTAACGACCTGTGGCGCTCTGGAGGCCACACCTCTGCAGACACGGAGGAAAACACAACAGCACAACTGGCAGGACAGAAGGGAGCAGAGGGCTTGTTCCAATATCTCTTCATCAGAAGCCTAAGTGCTGTGTGTAATCACTGTATTTGACTCTATTCTGGGTGTCATCCTAGTTATCTTTGGCCTGACGGGCCAGTTGGCTGCCTTCTGCAGCCAGATCTCTGCTTACATGTAGATTCTGGGGAGAGTGGAGACAAATGTTCTTGTTGTTGTGTAACAGGATTTGTGGCCATTAGGTGGGATTTTTATGGATTTATAGTTCACCATTAGTGAATACCGCGAGTGTCCTCTTTCAACGAGTCTGTTGCACAATGGCTATCCTCTTTCAAATAGTTTGTTGGAACAACGATTGTCGGTTGATTTAGGTGAAAAAAGGTGTGATCATTCTGTCAACACACTAGGTCTACCATCAGTGCTTACTTTGTAAATGATGAGGTCCTAGAAGACCAAGCTGTCTCTGTTCCCAGAGTCAGTGTGGAGGGAAAAGGTCCCAGATCATATCAAGACAACAAGCCCTTATATAGATATATAGATATTTTTTTTAAGTCACTTTATGATGGACATTCCATTTTGGATTATATATATATTTGCTTCACTTCCTTAATAAAAAAAGAAATCAGTCTTGGGGCTGCGCCTGTGGTTTTCTATCAGTCTGTATCTTCTCCGCTCCCCAGAGAGTCTCTTGGTCTTCAGTGAAGGGGCAGCGCTCAGTCTGATGTTTGGCTCAACAATCAGGTCTTGTTCCTCTATCAGTTGGTGGAGTGAGTCACAGTGCTGCTGAGCCCAGCCTGTGGGCTGAATGGAAGGAATGACGGCAACACGTGACCATCACACATCGCCTCTCTCTTATCCAGCTCTTTTCTTCGTACAGTCCCAAAGCTTCAGTTAAGCCGCGCCAGCGAAGTCTAACTGACATCCACGCATATTCAAATACCGCTAACGACTGGAAACTGAACCTCCAGTCCACACGTTGGCGCCAGTGAGTCAAAGTTGGATAGGTGGTCTGCTTTGATCCGGGCTGGACATGCTGGGGTTATCAGGGTTATCACTGAATGTGACAGAAGCATTTGAGGCTAGGTGCTGCAGCTTCAGCTCTCTGTGGATTTCGTATGGAACGTATGGACCAACATTAGTCTTCATCCAACTACGAAGCAGAGAGAAACTAGCCTTTTGATTTAGGTCATTAAGGTATTAGGTGGTAGTAATGTATGCCTTCCAAGTTTCAACATGGATGTAACGTTGCTCAAGATAATCTTTTCTTTATTTTTGTTTGGTTAGATCGTGAATCAAACTTTATTTGAGTGACAGTGGGAAATGAATGACATCAAACAGTTACTGATACTAGAAACACACATTGATAGAGTTCAGTCATCACACAGGTGTGCTTTGAATGATGCTAATAAATAATCATAGCTTCAGATGAAGGTTGAAGATGAAATACTATATGAGAGACATTGTCTTGTTGATACCAGATCAAAAACGGTGGTATTGGCTCGCTACAATATGAACTCATCACATCATTTGAAACGCATCAGACCTGCTGCCACACACAGTGCAGATCAAAGAGAGGCATCTGAAGGGACACGTCGTGGGAAACCAGATGAATGGAGAGGCGATCTCTGCTGATGTCCGTGGAATAATTTTAATCCACTCTGATGTCCCAGCGTCCCATCATCAGACAAGCCGCCATCGCGTGTCATCGTCTTCAGTGACGGGAGGACAGGAGACGGTTATTTATGAGCGCGCACACAACTTCCTGTGTCTGAGCACCCGCCTCCTCCTCCCAGGCTGAGGGGCCTGATCACCATGCACCTGCAGACGCATTTGGGTTCATGTTGCTGCGGGCTCGGAGCAAAACACAGTACAAAGTACTAGGGGTGGGGGAAAAAATCGATTCACCTAAGTATCGCGATTTTTAATGTCACGATTTTTTGGATCGATCTTTTATTCCAGAATCGATAATCGCAAATTAAAAATTTTTTTTTTTTTTTTTTTTTTTTTTTTTTGGGTGCTTGCAGTCAGGCCACTCACTGAACAGCAGGCCAGGCGCCGCCTACTGGTTTACTAGTGGTTTTATTACTTTATTAGTTAGTCTGAAGTAATAATTACACTTCAGGGTTAAAGTGGGTGCATCTCATTGTAAAATTGGACCCAAATCTGGCTTCAAACGGCCCAAATTTCACGCGCGTTGGCCCATATCGGCCTGGCCTGCTTGGTATCTAATGCCCGGCCTGAATTATGATCCCAGTCCGCCCCTGTTTTTAACTATATCGCCCAGCCCTACTCATGATATATAATATACAGTCTCTAGTGTATGATTCAACTTTTCCCATGTTCTAATCTAGTGTAAAAAAGCAAACAAACTGAAAAAAGAAAAGAAAAAAATAAACAAAAATCGCAATAAATCGTAATATCGAATCGCAATAATCGTAGAATCGCAATAATCGTGAATCGCAATATATATCGAATCGGCACCAAAGTATCGTGATAGTATCGAATCGGGAGATAAGTGAATCGGCACAGCCCTACAAAGTACATAATATAACATAAGAGGATGCTAATCTACTTCCTGTTTTTATCCTCGTCATTTGCGGACAGTTGAATATGATGGAGCTGCACTTTCTTTTTGATAGAATACCCTCAAATTATATGTTTTATTTTTTATTTTAGAGAGCAATATTCCAGTTCTTCAAGGCTGTTGCAAAAGACATCATAAATCTGCATTTTGAGGATGCACTTAACACTGTATTTTTCACCGTGCAATAAGTGATGATTCAGGAGTGGGGGAATGCCCTGCTGGAACTGCTGGCACAGTTAAAGTTAGTCGTGAGTTTAATTGTGATCTGCACTTCTTTGAAATGTCTTTCCGTCTCTCTCTCTCCCTCTCTCTCTCTCTCTCTCTCTCCCTCTCTCTCTCTCTCTCTCTCTCTCTCCTCATTTTTCCACCGCTCCCTGTGCCTCTCTCTCGTTTGCCTCCTCTAATTACCACGGGGGGAAACACAGCACTATTGTTTACCCCGGGAACGTTCCCGGGAACGCCGCTGCCCAAATAAGGCGCCTCCTCTGCACCCGTCCTCCTCCTCGTCCCCCCGGTCCCGTTTGTTCTCCTCCTACCACGCTTTGCGCCCGTGTTTGTGTTTTTGCCGCACTACAACAAGAGACTGTATATTCCCTCGTAACCTGGTTTCTGAGGAGGAAATGAGTTTCTATGATCCAAATGAGGGCGCCTCTTCTTCATAACACTACCGCCTTTCTCACATTTAAGAAACCAAACACTCTTATGTAAGACGCGGGTCAACAGTTCAGCTGTGTGGAAGAAGAAAAAAAAACTTGTATTGTCACATGGCTGAACTGCAGAGAACAGGCAGGAGAGCAGGGCTGGATCAGGAACAGTGTTGGGGGTAACTCATTACAAAAGTAATATATTACTTTTAGCAGTAACTCGGTAATATAACTTATTACTTATAGGATTTCAGTAATATTATAACAGTTACTTTGTCAAGTAACTCAAGTTACAAATTGAGTTACTTTTTTTTTCAATCAAAGCACATATTTAAATAAAGATACAATCATTTCCTAATCAAACTGTCTGTTTTTATGCAAATAACCACTGTAGATGACAATAACAAAGGAAAAAGCATCACATTTAGAATTTTGGATTGTTTACACTGACTTCAAGGCGGTTGACATTATTTTTCGGGATGGTTCCGGGGCGGCGATGTCATTCTGCTACTGCTGTTATTTTGGTGAAAGTCATGCAAAAGTAGTGTAATAAGTAACGAGTCACTCTACACAGACAGTAATATTGTAAAGTAACTTATTACTTTATTACCATCTGAAGGCGTGGCTGAGAAATAACCAGTCTTGTGACCATGTGTGATTGTGCAGGATGCTCACACATGTACTAACTTTTACCATTAATAATGTATTTCTCCTTTTCTCTCTTTTACTAATTGTACTATTACTGATATTGTATATTTCCTATGTAATGTATGTATGTGTTATCTGTCACTTTGCTTTCAACCTGCCAAGGGACTCCAGATGGAAACTAGCCTTCGAGCTATAATCTGGCATATTTTACATGTACTGACTGTACTGTTCATTAATATGCACTGTCCCTTTCTCAAATAAATAAATAAATACTTTCAAATGAAAGTAACTAGTAATATGTAGTATATTGCATTTTGAAAGTAACTTGCCCAACACTGATTGTCACATGGCTGAACTGCAGAGAGCAGGCAGGAGAGCAGAGCTGGATCAGGAATAATGGGGGGGGGGATAGAGTGAGATCTGACTTGAGAACAGAAGAGATCTGTCTGCCAGGCAGAGAAGTGATGTTGGCTCAAAGGCATGTTGACAATGTTTGAAATAAAACCTGTAAGGCAGCTGTGCTTCACAAGAGAAGGGGCCTCCGCTGCAAATAGTCACCAACAACACAGACACACGACTATTACAAGTTCACTCATCTAAGGCAGGGGTTCCCAACCTTTTTTGTGCCGCGGACCGGTAGATAGATGGAAAAAAAAGTTGCGGCCCGGTTGTCAATTTGAATCATTAAAAAACATTTTTTTTTTAAATAAACATAGGCTATAATATTGTGTGGTAGTTGAAAGATAGTTTCAAGTTGACGTTTATTTATGTTTGTAGTTTGTAAACATTTTTTTGTAAAAAATAAATAAAAGAAAATTGGACTGGGCTCGCGGCCCGGTACCAAATGCGTTGCGGCCCGGTACCGGTCCGCGGCCCGGTGGTTGGGGACCACCGATCTAAGGTACTTACAGTAGGGCAGAAGAAGACTGTTTTAAAATGTGTGTTTTGAGGAGAATGGAAAGTCCCTCCTTCACAATGTGATGGATTTCGTTCAGATGGCTCAAAGCAGTGCAACGTGCTAATTCTTCCAGATTTTTCTCAACTGAGCTACAGGTGCAGCTGCCCACTGTCATGCTCACTTGGAGTTGTTGGTGATCTGTGTTTAAAAGCATGGGGGGGGGAGTGTGGTACTGGTCAATTGGTTAATTTAATAAAATTCTCCTACAAGAGGTTACAGCCTAATCGTAAAAAGTGAAAAGCATCCAGTTCAATCAAACGTCATTATTTCCGTTTTGCAAAGGAATGCTTGGAATGTGCTTTTTCCACACATTCTCATGATCACCTGTAATCTGCTGCTGTTGTGTGGCAAAGTCCTGCACACACACGAGTCTGTTGTTGCACAACGTAAATCAACAGGAAGAACAGGAGACAGAAATGTGACACTATGGCAGAAGAAGCTACAGTCTGATTTGAGCCCACGCACTGGAAGATCTGTCAGCAATACACTCAACACCCAGAGCAACCCTGCACTGTGCCAAGGCATCAAACAAACACATGGACCTCATCCATTATTGTGCAACTTTATTTTGTGCTCATGCCATACTTTGTCTATAATATAATATAATAATATGATATAATATAATAATATAATATAATTTAATATAATATAATATGGAAACCATATGGGGTTATTAGTTTGAACAGAACAGTGATTGACAGGTAGGTGAGTGAGCTCCCGCCCCCTTGCCAGTCTCTTGAGGCCTCATTCCTTTTCATCAGCTCTTTATTGGATGTTTCCAGTTGTGTTGAAATGTCACCCCCCCCCCACTCCAAGCTTATGGCCACACACACACACACACACACACACACACACACACACACACACACATACACGTGTGCGCGCGCAAGTCCAGTCATCATCAACATAACTAATTTTAGCTGTTAATAAGTGTGCTGTGTGTAAACACACTACACACTCACCTCTCTCTGAGCATACAGGGAAGACATGCTCACTGTATACACACAGATCACTACCAGTAGATCCATTTGTCTTTCTGTGTACTCTGTCTTCTTTCTTTCTTTCTCACAAGCATCCACTGATGGCACCCCCTCTTGGTCTGTCTCTCTGTCTGTCTCTCTGTCTCTCTGTCTGTGTGTCTGTCTGTCTGTCTGTGTGTCTGTCTGTGTGTCTGTCTGTCTGTCTGTGGATATAGAGAGGCAAAGTGACCGCCTACTTCTTGCTTCAGCACTATACCAGAGATTTTCATCCACCATTTATTTTCCCATAGACATTTCGTAAAATGCTTATAAAAATAGTTTTACTTCGTCAAACCAAACGGTTCAGCTCTATTTAGAATCGGGAGAGACCATAGTACATTTCACTCGGACCAAAACTTAAAAAACTACATCGGAAAAATATGTTCTTTAAATCCGCAATTTGCTTTTACGTTTTGGTCCGAGTGAAATGTTATGCGGTCTCTCCTGTTTCCAAATATATCGGTACCGTTTGGTTTGACCAAGTAAAACTATTTTTATAAGCATTTTACAAAATGTCTATGGGAAAATGAATGGCGGAAGAAAATCTCTGGTACAGTGCTGAAGCAGGAAGTAGGCGGTCACTTTGCCTCTCTATAGCATGGAGTGCTGGCAGGGGGTAATTCTATCCCAGTGGGAACTTCAAAACAAATAGGGTTAACCTTTAATTTAGCAGAGCCTCATATCCCCCCAACTGCACCTGCACACTAACAATCCAGACCCATTTAGACTGGGCGGAAGACAGTGAAAGCAGGAGGATAATACATTTTAGAGCAATTATTTTTCCTAAGTCCAAAATGGACTTCTAAAGATGTTATTGTAGTGCTGCAGGTCATCTTTGGTCCATGGATCATTGGTGAAAACGCTTCATCATACTCAATCCCAGTAAATCCTGCACACTGACATGAATATGAATCACAGTTTAAATCACAATTGCAATATTCTGTCAAATAATCAGTTATTTTCCCCCAAATCATTCAGCCCTAATACAGTTGTATATGTATACATGACAACTTGTGCTGGCGTCTCAGTCATACCTGCCTGTAGGAGCAGTCTGATGAACGAATAGTGTGGGAGTCACATATCTTGCATGCAGGGAGTAACCTGGCTGTTGGCCATAATACTCTAGTGAAGGTCTTTGAGTTCAGGTTCAGATGTTTAGATTGATCGTTTATCATCTTCATTTGAGAATGCTTTTGCCTATGACGATGCCAGACCAAGAGCAGCCAACTCCACAACTCTCTGGGGTTTTTCCAAATGAAGCTGTCCTCACCTGCTCCGTGCATCAGCAGACAGGCTGAGCAACATGTCGCTTGATTGAAAAATCACTCGCCCCGGCTCTATTCCTGTAGAGCTTCGCACACAACTCCACCTTCAACACGGGCCGTTTTCAGACACGAGGGTCGTGCTGCTTCCCAGTATTGAACTTCGCTCATAGACGGTATATCTGGACAATTATTCGCACTCCATGAGCCAGAGCTCGCTGTATGCTAGGAAGAGGTGTTAGGGTTGGGTCGATGAACGATGCCATCGGCCCAACGCGCGCACACACACGCGCACGCACACACACGTCATGTGACAAGATCTTATTTCATACAATATTACTTCACTAGTGAATTGAAAGACTTTGCTCACCAGTCAAGGTAAACAACACAGTTCATTTCACAGGTTGTGCAGTGTCGTGTGTTCAGCTGCTGTCCACCTTTCTGTGTCAAGGTATAGAATACATATGCACAGACTAGTAGGCATGAATTGTTATGACGTGTTGTGTTTGCATCCACATTTTTGTGCTACATGAGATAAGATTCTTGAGCCTAAAATCCACTTCTTTAGATGTGTACAGTACATTTAGCACGTTCTCAATATGCTCCGTGTTATTTAGGCCGGTTCCTCTGAGTCAGTAGTAACACCACTCACATGATTATGTTGGGAGGAGGAACAACAAATTGGCAGCAAAGGCAGTTAGGCGAAATGTGAAATGTCATAAAGTATACAGGCTTCTAGATTGCTATCATAGTGTGGTTCTTTCATAGTGTGGTTCTATCATAGTGTGGTTCTATCATAGTGTGGTTCTTTCATAGTGTGGTTCTATCTTAGTGTGGTTCTATCATAGCATGGTTCTATCATAGTGTGGTTCTATCTTAGTGTGGTTCTTTCATAGTGTGGTTCTATCATAGTGTGGTTCTATCATAGTGTGGTTCTTTCATAGTGTGGTTCTATCTTAGTGTGGTTCTATCATAGCGTGGTTCTATCATAGTGTGGTTCTTTCATAGTGTGGTTCTATCATAGTGTGGTTCTATCATAGTGTGGTTGTTTCATAGTGTGGTTCTATCATAGTGTGGTTCTATCATAGTGTGGTTCTATCATAGTGTGGTTCTCGTGGGAGCAGGATTCTCTGTTGCATGGCTGCCACGCACACTGGAAGTAGTGTCGTTCTGAATCTTATCCAGCTGGAAAAACAACTAATTAGATTATCGGCAGCTTTTGGCAAGATGCTGTACAAAACACGGACTGCATGGACTCCAAAAGTCCTGGGTGGCCTGATTATTTTTTTGTTCTTCAGAGCTCTTTGGTGATCCCTCAGAGATCTTTGGTGATCGCTCAGAGATCTTTGGCGATCCCTCAGAGCCCTTTGGTGATCCCTCAGAGATCTTTGGTGATCCCTCAGAGATCTTTGGCGATCCCTCAGAGCCCTTTGGTGATCCCTCAGAGATCTTTGGCGATCCCTCAGAGATCTTTGGTGATCCCTCAGAGATCTTTGGCGATCCCTCAGAGATCTTTGGTGATCCCTCAGAGCCCTTTGGTGATCCCTCAGAGATCTTTGGTGATCCCTCAGAGCTGTCTGGTGATCCCTCAGAGATCTCTGGTGATCCCTCAGAGATCTTTGGTGATCCCTCAGAGCTGTCTGGTGATCCCTCAGAGATCTCTGGTGATCCCTCAGAGATCTTTGGTGATCCCTCAGAGATCTCTGGTGATCCCTCAGAGCTGTCTGGTGATCCCTCAGAGATCTCTGGCGATCCCTCAGAGATCTTTGGCGATCTCTGGTGATCCCTCAGAGATCTTTGGCGATCCCACAGCTCGATGATTCTTGCCAGTGTTGCACAACCCGCCCAGGCTGCCACAGCTCTATATTGCTAATTTCACTGGACCATCAGATCTTCTCCCCACGGGTGTTTGAGTCAGAATGAGGGGGTGGTTTCTTAGAATTAAGGAAGACGGGCTTTCTGACAGTTGGGTCTTATGCTCTGACACTGAAAAGCCTGATTGTTCAAACAGAGCAGCGGACCTCCTCAAAGCTTGGCGCCTTGAACTAGTCGAGCTCTCTTGAGAAATCAGGTTATTATTAGCATCGTCAGCTGAATCACAGTTTCCTGCGTCACTTAGTGGGTGACGGCTTCGCCTCGCAGGACGACACACTTTACAAAGTCCTGCTGCTGAGATGTGACATTGTTACTCCTGGAAGAGACTCGTAACCGTAAATCCACAGTGTTGCTATTGTTGTAGATCTCTCAAGGTTGTGGATTTGGAGATGTTTCAATCCCTGCTAAGATAAGGGGATCAATTGGCTATTGTTGAAGAGATTTACTGCACACAGTACGTCACCGTGCCACAGCTTGTTAAAGGAACAGGTCACACTAAAATCCAAAATGCATATTTTTCCTCTCACCTGTAGTGCTATTTATCCATCTAGATTGTTTGGGGATAGTTGCCTGAGTTTTGGAGATATTGGCTGTAGAGATGTCAGCCTTCTCTCCAATACAATGGAACTGGATGGCACTCGGCTTGTCAGAATCACTTTTAAGTTTAATTCACTTTTGTTTTAAGATAATCCACAGACCTTGTTATGAGCAGTTTCATATAGGAACTATTTTCTTTCGTCCGAACTACACCCACTAGCTGCTAGCTAGTTCCCACATGAAACTAGCAGGAGCTAGAGCAGCAGCTAGCTATAGGGTGTAGTTCGGTCAAAAATAGTTCCTATATTAAACTGCTCACAACAAGGTCTGTGGATTATCTTGAGTAACCAGGTCATGATTTCTGAAAAGAGATTTTTTTGGCACGTTCAGCACCACAAGCCGAGTGCCATCCAGTTCCATTGTATTGGAGAGAAGGCAGACAACTCTATATCTCCAAAACCCAGACAACTAACACAAAGCAATCAAAAAGATGGATAAATAGCACTACAGGTGCGGGGGGAAATATGTCTTTTGGATTTTAGGGTGAGCTGTCCCTTTAACGCACAAAACTTAGTGATGCACTGAAGTGACAGACACTGTAACATCTTTTTTTTGAAACAATGTTTTTGAAACAGTTGGGTTTGGGAAGAGTCATTTTAAAGTATTTACACAGAGAGGCCGTTAAAACCTGCATACACAGAACCCTACCTCAACTAAAACACTTCCTGAGTGTTTGGACAAAAGCAGCCACGTCACGTCGGTCAGAGCACCACATCCCACTTCACTTCACTCTCACTTTAGCCGACTGCAAATCCCCTTGTGATTTAAACCACCACAATGACCACAGACTCCTCTGGACCAGCCTGACCTTAGGTGTGAGATTACCAGGGGCATGGTTAGGACTTATAGCCTGTGTGGAGACCAGTGGTATCTGCTGCCCACACACACACACATGCTGTGACTCAGCTCTGATGCATGCTGGGCCTGCTCACCACCCGCTCCTTCACTCTGTTGTGAACATCCTGTGGTGGAGGAGATGACCGGGTGGTGGGCTTGTCAAAGGATATGAGTGTAACTGTACAGAGGTTAAGTGAGTAATGCTCCTGCGAATGGACACTGATTCAAAGACAATATGGTCCAAATTGGTCTGAGTAATCCCCCCGGTTCCCCCCCCCATCCCCCAGTGCTTTATAGCTGGAAGAATGCTGAGGAATTCTAAGATCGTCGTGTGCAACTTTCCGAAGGATGATGTATTTGTGCCATCATGGCCCCCATGTGACCGAAGAACTATTCAGATATGGACAAAGCATTTCTATTGATGAGGGAATGGTAACGACTCACACTGTGGAGGCTTACACACACACACACACACACACACACACACACACACACACACACACACACACACACACACACACACACACACACACACACACTCTCTCTCTTCTCCTCTCCTCTCCTCTCCTCTCCTCTCCTCTCTTCTCCTCTCCTCTTTCCTCCTCTCTTCTCCCACCCCCTCCTCTCCTCTCCTCTCCTCTCCTCCTCTCTTCTCCTTTCTTCTCCTCTCCTCTCCTCTCTTCCCCTCTCCCCTCCTCTCCTCTCTCCTCCTCTCTTCCCCTCTCCTCTTTCCTCCTCTCTTCTCCCACCCCCTCCTCTCCTCTCCTCTCCTCCTCTCTTCTCCTTTCTTCTCCTCTCCTCTCCTCTCCTCTCCTCTCCTCTCTTCCCCTCTCCTCTTTCCTCCTCTCTTCTCCCACCCCCTCCTCTCCTCTCCTCTCCTCCTCTCTTCTCCTTTCTTCTCCTCTCTTCCCCTCTCCCCTCCTCTCCTCTCTCCTCCTCTCTTCCCCTCTCCTCTTTCCTCCTCTCTTCTCCCACCCCCTCCTCTCCTCTCCTCTCCTCCTCTCTTCTCCTTTCTTCTCCTCTCCTCTCCTCTCCTCTCCTCTCCCCTCCTCTCTCCTCCTCTCTTCCCCTCTCCTCTCTCCTCCTCTCTTCTCCTCTCCTCTCTTCCCCTCTCCTCTCCTCTCTTCCCCTCTCCTCTTTCCTCCTCTCTTCTCCTCTCCTCTCCTCTCTCCTCTTCTCTCCTCCTCTCTCCTCCTCTCCTCTCTCCTCTCCTCTCCTCTTCTCTCCTCCTCTCTTCTCCCCTCCTCTCCTCTCCACCTCTCCCTCTCTCTCACACACACACACACACACACACACACACACACACACACACACACACACACACACACACACGCACACACACACACACACACACACACACACACACACACTCCAGCATGAAAATTCATTTGTAACCATAACCAGTTGATGACGACTTGCTTTTGTACGTTTTTCTCTGAGGGCCTAGCATGACCTGTGGATCCGCATCTCTCCTCCTCCCCTAACGTCTTCAAATAAATTAGCCTTCATTAAGCCTTACTACAGTTATTAGATTAGTTTTCTTAATTTTCCACAGGTTTCTTTGTGCTGCACAACCACTTTTAGTTGAATACAGGGCTGGCAGAACGATATGGGGAATCGGCTTTGCTGAACACATTTGGACTTCATGTTAGCAGCTGCGCTTTTTGTTGTACTATACATTATAGTTGAGAACAGTGATTAACTGTTCAGTTGGAAATAGGCTGTTTGTCAGCTTATTGTCTGTCTCTTTTGCTTTTTAAATTGGTCCTTAAATCCAATCTTAAGGTCTTTCTGAATAGAAGCAGTCTCTCCTCCCCTCCTCTCCTCTCCTCTCCTCTCCTCTCCTCTCCTCTCCTCTCATCTCCTCTCTCCTCCTCTCCTCCTCTTCTCTCCTCTCCTCCCCTCCCCTCTCCCCTCCCCTCCCCTCTCTCCTCTCCTCCCCTCCCCTCTCCCCTCTCCTCATCTCTTCTCCTCTCCTCTCTCCTCTCATCCTCTCTCCTCCTCTCTTCTCTTCTCCTCTCCTCTCCTCCTCTCCTCTCCTCTCTCCACCTCCCCTCCTCTCTCCTCTCCTCAAGGAGCAGCTAATGAAGTCATCCTTGTTAATTGATGTGTGCCATGTGTGTCTGCTGTATGAGCCAATCACCTACACAGGAAGACAAAGTTCTAATTATGTCACTACTGACACATGCATGGCATCTCAACCAAATGCCTGTGTGTTGAGGTGCTACTGGAACTGTAATGAATGTACCTGCAGAGAGTCAATGAGGAACTGCTATCTTCCTTCTTATATCACCCTTCTCCTGTGAGATATCTGTGACCTCCTGCATCATATGGTGGTCAGTCCTCGCATGCTTCTAAAAGTTGATTAATTGCATTTAAGTCTATAGTTTTCCAAGGAGCAACCCTGAAACAAGACTTTAGCTTTGGCCAAACCTGAATTAAATTTCATGCAAAAATAAAAATGGATTGATATTCATGCCAAGGTCACAGCTGAATGCTAGTCAAACCATAACGTTTTCACACTGTGACAGAGCGCAGTGCTTATGATGAAAACCAAACATCTCAGCCCTGTGGTGACCTGCTCTGTCTGTCCTGCTCTGAACGGCTTTGACCCAGTCTGACTCTGGAACCAGACAGATTCCACCCCGAGCAGCACACTGGCACCGTCTCAACCCTCCACCCTCGCCTCTCTCCAGGCCGCCGGTCTCAGACGGTCAGACCCAGACTAATGTTGACCTGAGTGTGGTCAGTCAGTGGTCAGGCGCGTCTCTCTGTACACACACACTTTGAGCTTGTGTGGTACTGAGTGTTTAAAGGAGAAATCCACTCGTATGCTCTTAAGTACAGCTGTTAAAGATCGTCTATCTGTGATGTTCCTTTTCCTTCCTTCAATTACTGAACTGCTAGATTTCCCAAAATCACTTTCAACAACCCTCGAGAACCCTCGCTATTCTCCCCAGTTCCCCTCCCCCCCCGAACAGGCGCGCCCCCAATTGACCCAGAGGAGGCACCACTAGTGCAGCGACCAGGACTCATACCCCACACCGGCTTCCCACCCGCAGACACGGCCAGTCGTGTCTGTTGGAGGAACGTCTGACCAAGCTGGAGGTACCGCTGCCGGGAATCGAACCCGGGTCTCCGCGGTGGTAGGCGAGTGCTAACTAACAATATCGGTTAGTTAAAAACATTCAGAGTGACCTTTAACACAAATAAAACATCATACTAATATACATTTACTAATAGTATATGGAGGCCTATTATATGTATATTTGTATGGTGTGGAAGCTATCCTAGAGTCATGTGTGTGGTGCTGTGTGTGTACTAAGCACTGTGAGTGTGAACTGTCGTCCCAAATTCATCCCAAATTAATTTATATCCTCCCCAACCCTATTTTTATCGTCCCCGTGACGATGGGACGTCCTTGAGCGAGAGCCCTGACCCTGACACCCCGTTGAACATTTTTCCTCTATTAAACTCCATTATAGCTGCACTGGTAATAACCTGACGTGATGCCATCTTATCTATATTGACCAGTTATGCACAAAAATAAGAATAATACACAATCAAACTACTAAATGACAGAATGCACGGTCCATCGCTGATAGCAGTTTATTTAACGATGTTAGTGTTTTAGGGTGTGGTCCCTTGTTTTGTCCAGCAGGGCAACCATCCTGCATCTAACCTTGTGAAGTCATTGTGAATCGATCTATCTAAGTGGTATGAAGTCATTGACACTGACTTGCTTACTACTTCAATTAGGACCTAATGGCAGTTGGCTCTATCTAGTAACACATTTTAATTCATTTTGAATTATTTTGTGTGTGTGCTCTAATTGCATTTTAATTACAGTTTTCTTGCACTGTGGTGTGTCCACCCCGCTCCACTCCACTGGTCAGTCATGACACACAGTACTGTATCTTCCACCCACTTTGATAGGATTTTGTTTTTATTGGCGCTAATATGGAGCTAGCCAAGTTTAGAACGAACACACACTGTTCGCTATAAAAATGTCTTCCTTAACCGTGGATGGTTTTACACAGACCAGGTGGATCAGAACACAGCTTGAACATAAATCAACCTCTCAGTATTTTACTGGGTTCCAGAAGTTCCATATCCTGTTTCCTTCTGGCACGAGGCGAGATGTGGAACGTCGGAGCCGTTTGACTAAACACTACGAATGTTCCAACGTTCCACGATCTGTTGCGTCTGACCCCGACGTTCCTCCTGTCCTCAAAACGGGGTGTTATGTGGGGGCTCTGGTGCAAGGTTTTGATTGGCCAGCCATCCAGGAAGCGCTCACTGCTCAGGGATGCTGACTGGTAGCTGCCTGTCCTCGTCTGACCTGCGGCTCCTGGACCCGGCATTTTTTGCCAATTTCTCGGGGCAGATGGAATTATGGCATCATGTTTCCTGTGAATATCAAGGAAGCCTTATGTGTTATTGATTCGACTAGCTCTTTGATACCGCCATGCACATTTTTGAAACTCACACTTAGCCGTGGGGAGTGATGCCAACTTGGCTGTTTTCCAGCATGACCTCATGTAACCTCTCTTTGTCCAGAGAGCAGACGTTCATGTGTTTTCCACACTTGATTGGATAATGCGTCTGGCCTGGTGAGTCATACATGAAGGAGTGAGGTCACTGATGTGATAGAGTTCTTTCAGCCCAGCTCCCAAGTGTCCTGGGTTCCCCCTGGTCTGGTTCAGGGGCACGGTGGCTCAGTGGTAGAGCTGTCGCCTCGCAGTCAGAAGGTCCTGAGTTCGATTCTCGCCTGGGACACTGTGGGCACTGTGGTTGTGTTCCCCCCCATATCTTCAGTGCCTACTGCCCAGGTGGGGTATCTCGTCGTAAGGGCCTTTCTGTCTGTGTGGAGTTTGCATGTTCTCCCCGTGCTCCCCCAGGGGGGTTCCTCCGTATATAACCCCCCCCCATTAAAAACATGCAGAAGATCAGATCGTCATCGTCATACGACCAGTGACGACAACATCCGAAGTCGGTCCCCGGGCGCTGTACGAGAAAAGCGACCACTGCTCCTGGCCTGCCCCCCGGAGGAAAGGACAAAGCCAGGATGGGTTAAATGCAGAGGACAAATTTCACCGGCCACCGTCAGCATGTGTGTGTTGTGGCCCTCCGTGCATGTGTTGATTGTAATCGTGTGACAATAAAGACGGGCTTGTCCGTCTGAAATCGTGTTTTCATAGTACGATAATGAAGGCAGTCACCGCTAGGCGTGGGCAATATCCCAAATCTAAATATCGTGATATAGCCCCGCCCAAATTAGGGTTGTCAAAATTGCCCCAAAATCGTATTCAAATATTCCCTCTAAACGAAACATATTAGTTCAAATATATTCGAATACTTTTTTTTTTTTGCATGCGTGCCAAGGCCAACCAATACAACCAGAGAGCTTATATAACTACTTGGTATATTTATTTGAACATATATATATTTATTCAACATAAACAGTTTTTCCCCCCATATTTATTCAGTCAGTAGTACTAATAGTAGCCTACACTTTTGTAATGTTTTTAAATAACCAGTCAAACGATGTATGTTTTATGTTGCCCTCTTGGCCAGGTTTTTTTACCTGGTTAAATCTAAAAAGAAAAAATAATCATTATAATAAAAAATAAAAAAAAGAATATAAATTTTCATATTTGAATATTCTTTTAATTTTTATATTCGAATATATATTCAAATATATAATATTCTTTGACAGCCCTAGCCCAAATATTGCGATATACGATATTGTTATTATATACTGTACGTTTTTTTTGCGTTTCACTTCCTTTTTGTACTGCTGCCTTTGCAGCAAATTAATACAACACTCTTAGCAGTATCAATAATGTACAGTAAGCAGTAAATAATAAATAAATAATAATAATATATAATAAGTAAATAATAAATAAATAAAATAAGGGCTAGCAGCAGGGTAGATACTGTGCAGAACTTTCCAGTGCTGTGCACTTGCCTTCTGCTGAATATATACTGTACCAACGAGCACTGCGTCTCTTAACCAAAACACCCCTGTTATCTTTTGCATAGCATTAGACCGAAGCCTTGCACAGTTTGCCTCTTATTTTGCCTATAGCGTTAGCTTGCCCCGTTAGCCCTCTCTCGAGCATGCAGCGCTAAGGGGAGACCACACGGCGATGGCGTCGGGGGGTGAAAGGGTGGGGACAGGGAGGGGTGTTTTCCCATTCCACAGACGCAAGACCCGGGACAGCTCCCGAGTGATTCACAGTGAGGAATTTGTTGACTTGTGGGCGAAGCTACAAATAAGTGCAGGGTTTATATAGGGCGAGAAACGACTTCCCCTCTCCAGGCAGCCATACAACATCAACAGAGGCGCGAGAGAGGGGAAATACTGGAGCAGCAAAGCACCACTACACATGTTCCACACAGCCACATGGATCCCATTACTCACAGTGGAGCTGTTTCCACCAGGCCTGCAGGGCTCCTCGGCTCCTCGGCTCCTCACAGCCTTTCTCCAGCAATTTGTCTGCCCGTGACTTCATAGCTTCTAAAGCATGTTCTTAATGTCTCCGACCTGACGCTATTTGAAAGCGTGCAGAGGTTGCTGCCAGGATGCTATTTCATCAATGTTTGGCAGAGGACCAAAGTCGTGCTGTGCTTGACCCACAAGCATATTATCCACACCTGAAGTCACCTCAGAACTCGGGTCTGACATGTCTGGCGCCGCTAACCCAATATGGACCATATGTACTTACATGGCCTTTTCTCATTTATTTCCCCCCGGTGTGTATTTGTTCTCATTTGACCCCCCTCTCATATGTCTTTCTGTCCCCCCCCCCCCCCCCCCCTCCTGTCTTTCTGTCTGCAGGCATTTGGGAACGCGAAGACGGCCCACAACAACAACTCCAGTCGCTTTGGCAAGTTCATTCAGGTGAACTACCAGGAGAGTGGCACTGTGAGAGGGTAAGGAAGCACCGACGCACAGCCACAGGCGTGGAGAATAGTAGACAGTAATAATAAGAATCATCATGGGGTGTCACGATACACTCAGTTCACGATACGATACACGATATTGGGTTCACGATAACGATACGATACGATATTTTAACAATATTTTTTTGCGATCAATTTGTAAGTTGAGGGGGCATCCTCCACGAGTAATTTCACCATTTTCATCCTCCGTGTCTGTAACGTCCCTCGTCTGTTCAAACAAAGCAATGAAAAGGAGAGCGAGCACGCAATCAGATGCAGATCAGTGCCACCATGTTCAGCTTCTTTTTCTCGCGATATGAGATTTCATCTCAACGATATATATTGTCACGTTTTGATATCGCGATATATTGTGGGACGATATATTGTGACGTCCCTAATTATTATTATTATTAATATTAGTATTATTAATATAATAATATACAGTATTTCTGATGAGCTTTGTCACTGTGAATGAGTGTAATCCATAGACCTGTAGTTAAATACTCATGTTTGCTTCACTGATTATTCCAACATTTCAACTTGTTTTTTGTTTTTTTTCAATACTTTATTTAAAACAGATTTCTGAACAATAATTGAACAAGACACACAAGCAGGCTCAGAAACAGGAAAAAACTAAAGCATACATTATCGACATTCAATATAACAACGTGGTGCTACCAGAGCGTTTTGTTAATACTTTTATGGTTTGTAAGATAACCTTTGTCATTCTTGTTCCTTTTTCCAGAGCGTATGTGGAGAAGTACCTTCTGGAGAAGTCGAGGCTGGTCTACCAGGAGCACAATGAACGGTACGGTACGCGACTACACGCTAGTTTCAACATCATCCACTGAACTCTTCCAGAAGAGGATGTCCAGTTCAAAAGTAGAGGCACAGAAATCAAAGAGAAAAGTCAATGTTTTTGTTGGAAAGGAAGTGACACTTATTGCTGAGAGCGCCCAGTAATGAAATGCAGTGGACCTTCACTCCTCAAACAAACTGCTCAGGTACAAGTTTATAGTGCATCTACTTGAAATGTTTGATGAGTGAATGTTAGTATGGGTGTGTCACCTACACCCCATTTACACCTGCTTTTTACATGTGACCTGTATCCAGATATGTTATCTGGATGTTATCTGGATAAGGAAAAACGCATGCTTAACCGCAAGGTGTAAATGCATCGTGATCAGGATGTGATCAGAACTTTCTGACCACATCTGCAGGTAGTCTAGCTCACATTGTGTTCAGATCTCTTACACCCCGTTTACACCTGCTTTTTAAATGTGACCTGTATCCAGATAACATACATATGTACATGTATCCGGATACAGGTCACATTTAAAAACCAGGTGTGAATGGGGTGCTACTAGACATGCCGACTTCAGAAACGTGACATTATTTTGTCAAAAAAGGTGGTGGTGTGTATTTCAGTTATATGCAGCGAAGCCAACAAAACAGTGTAATATAGTATTATGACACTGACACTGAAGTAGGAAGGGGGGTAGGAGGTCCCCAAATGTCCCAAATGGGTCAACAAGTTCTCAGTCATAGCAAACCTGGTACAGTAGTTATAACAAAAATGTCTGTGTTGTGCCATTCTTACACTGCACTCAATCTGTAGTATCCAGCAAGTAGTTTGAATTCTGCCAACAAATGTAGAAGTGAGTGAATGTAAGTGAGGAAGCCAAACTGTAAGTATCTCTGACACTAATGTGTTGTGCTGCTGGACGGTGTGGAGAGGCTTCACCTCGCTATGGGGGGGCCCCACAGTGAGGCCCCCTGCTGGACGGTGTGGAGAGGCTTCACCTCGCTATGGGGGGGCCCCACAGTGTGTGAGCTGCTGCCTCTTATTGAGATGGATTGCTGACTCCAGTCCCATAGAGGTGTGTGTGTGTGTGTGTGTGTGTGTGTGCGTGCGTGTGTGTTTATCTCAACGAGAGGACCTTTGTCGCACAGCTGCGGCACACTTTTGACCTCTAACCTTTAAGCTGCAGCTATATTCTGTCAGAGAAAGAGCGTGTACACACACATGCACACACACACACACACACACACACACACACACACACACACACACTACACAAACAGAATGATATAGATGAGCCTAATCGTTTTTTCAGCCTTTATATTTGCGTCATTTGTCAAAACTGATGGGGTGGAGCAATGACTGGGAAATCTTGGCAGGGGGAATTGGCCAAGTACAGTTGGGGAGAAAACAGGGAAAAAGAAAGCTAAAAGAAAAAGCATTATGTGTCTTGTGAGTTGAAGTAACTCCCAAGAAGAAATTGTCTGGTTGTCAATGTGTGTGTTTGTGTTCTTGTCTTCTAGAAACTACCATGTGTTTTACTACCTGCTGGCAGGGACGAGTGAAGAAGAGAGGACAGCCTTCCACCTCAAGAAGCCTGAAGAATACCATTACCTC
>NC_139645.1:5834844-5877344 GCF_964638095.1 Poromitra crassiceps | reverse complement strand
CCTAAATATATACCGATATACCGTTTTGTTAGATTTGACTCCGCCAGATGGGGCGCTATTGAGTTGATTTGACTCGAAACAGACTCGCCGTTATGAAAATAGTGGGGTTGTATGAAGTCAATGATCAAAAAAGTCTTGTGATTGTTTTGTGGGGGGAATAAGGTGTCTTATTTTCTTTCCCCTTTTGCCCATTACAAGTATGTCATATATATCCAGAGGTGGAAAAAATACTGACAAATCCTACTCAAGTACAAGTACTTGTTACTTAAGTGAAAATTCAAATTAACAGCACTAACCACCAGCCACCAGTTTGGGTGTCCTAAATAGTACGTAGTACATAGTGCGGTGGGCAAAAGAAAAATCTGAATTTACTCAGTGTACATTTAAAAGTACTTATAATGTAGAATATCTATTATTTTAATTACTCAAATAAGAGTAAAAGTATAGCATTATAAAAAAAAAAACTTAAAAAAAAGTACAAATCCTAAAACTACTGAAGTAGTACTTGAGTACCGTACTTGAGCTTGAGTAATTTCCACCTCTGTATATATCATCACAGTCATTTGCTTCTTGATTCACATTTGGTAAATTCATTAATTATGCACCTCATCCTATCGTCTCCCAGGAAGTGACCTGTATATATTTATTGTTAACCATCGTATGAGCTGCATGATGCAGTTGCTGTGAACTCTGCAGTGATTTTCCATATTGCAGTGATTTTCCATATTGTTTGGTCATAGAAAAGTGACTATAAAGGAAATAAGGAAAAATGTTTATTTCGTTTTTTCACTATGTTTTTTTTAACAGACCTGCTGAACAGCTAAGGATGAGGTGTCAGCAATGGGCGAAAGTGTACATTTTAAAATATCTTGTTTATTTATTTACAGCACCCAGGAACCTCAAACACCTTCTCTCACTACCCTTAGTGTCAATGGGATGAATTCTATGGTCAGAAATGGGCAAAAGGCTGCATTTTTTGAAAGGTTTCCGTCCCTGGAAATGTGAGCGAGTAACTAATAGGCCGGTGTGAAGTTTCCACCATGAAAGGAGAGGAGGAGGAGGAGGAGGGAGGAAGGAGGCACACAGGTTTAAGAGACTCTCATATTTGGAGTGTTTGTCTTTCCGTGGTCTTGGTATGTGATAATTATGGCAGCCATCGTGGAATGGGGCCATACCGATGCGCACATTAGAGGTGTGTGTGTGTGTGTGTGTGTGTGCGCGTGCGTGTGCGTGTGCGTGTGTGTGGGTTGTATATCAAAGCACAGATTTCCTAGTCTGGAAAAAGCCCTCGCTCTCGTCACACAGTAACAGCGAATCCACACGTTTTTACTCTCCCATAGGCTGGAAAACCTTAGCATTCGGTTCCTTTTACTAATCAGAACAACATTTTAAAGAATGAAAAGCATTCGGTTCCAATGTTATTCCCATGTAACAGCGCTTTGCCCTTAGTAATGAATTGATGAGTGTTGTTCCCTGCCTACCAACACGAGGGTCGCAGGTTCGCACCCCCGAGTTGCCTCCGCCTTGGTCGGCCGTCCATACAGGCACGATTTGGCCGTGCCTGAGGGTGGGAAGCCGGATTGGGGGTATGTGTGTCCTGGTTGCTGCACTAGCGCCTCCTCTGGTCAGTCGGGGTGGAGGGGAACTGGTGGGAATAGCGTGATCCTCCCACGTGCTACGTCCTGCGTAGCATGACGAAGCTCCCCACTGTCAGGTGAAAAGAAGCGGCTGGCTACTGCGCATCTGTCGGGAGGAAGCATGGTGCTAGTCTACGGCTCTCCTCAGATCGGCAGAGGGTAGAGCAGCAGTGCCCGGGGCAGCCAATAGGACAGCATGGGGATAAATTGGCCAAGTATAATTGGGGAGAAAATGGTGGAAAATCAGGGAAAAAAAGATGAGTGTTGTTTTCAATGGGATTTGTGATATGGAACATCAGGGAATCTTTTCAGCTACAACTAACCAATTAAGTTGGGGTGACAACTGCTGTCTGCAGGGCTCATCAACACAATGCGTACTGTAATGTCTAAATTTGTGCTTGTGTCTGCGACGTGCACACGCGTGTCTGTGACGTGCACACGCGTGTTTGTCAATGCATTGCATGCTCACCCTCCCAGCTACACAAACAAACATGGCCGCCTCCTCTGTCTTGTTGTCCTCTGGTTTATCTCCACCTCCATCGCTCCTATAAACCCGCTCATTAAAACTGCTGCTCCTCTCAGCAGCACCTTTGTTCCACGGTCAGGACCGGGGAGAAGAAGAACCACCAGGCCCTGGATTTTCCACTAGACGAGCAGAACATGTACATGCTATCGTTCACCAGGCCAGGCCCGTCTTCTTGAGATGCACGGTGTGGCCCGTTTGTTTAGCCCAGGCTCCATAATGAGAGCCTCTGTCAGTACCACTCACTTATCTCCTCTGCATCAATCAGAGACACTTGGCGGCTTTTTTGGGTTCAGCTGCAAAGTAAACAAAGGAACTATTTTAAGCCTCTTTGTCGGACACACTGTATACATCTTTTGAAAAGGATTTGTGCGCGCCGTGTACGTCAACAGTCGTTAATGACTGCCTTGACGCATCTTTAGCGACATGTTCTTTAGCAGAGAGAGAGGGGGTCCGTCCTCGAGGCCTTCTGTCTACTAGCGTGAAGCCGTGGTTTATGGCTGCTGTTGTGTTGAGCCTGATGACACCCGGGTTCTTTGTGATTGCAGGACTGCTTCACAGTGGAAGGAGAGGACCTGAAGCACGACTTTGAGCGGCTGCAGCTGGCCATGGAGATGGTGGGCTTCCTGCCTGCCACACGCAAGCAGTGAGTGACACGCACACACACACACATACACACGCATGCACGTGCACACGCACACACACACACGCACACACATAGATACTGTAAAATAAGATGAGATCAACTTTAATAGTCCCTAGGGGGCGATCTGTCTTGGGGAGAAAGACAACACATGAACATAAAAGTCACGTTAAATATATAAAAATATACGTTTTGTTGACAAAAAGTAAATGTTTTCATACGGCCACTGATTTATATACAGCCTCCTTCACAGCCAAACACATTCACTCTGTCGTATCAGTTCAAATGCAGATTTAGCGATTGTTTACCCCAACGAGAGGGCCTTTGTCGCACAGCTGCGGCACGCTTTTGACCTCTGACCTCGAAGCTGCAGCTATATTCTGCCAGAGAAAGGGCGCGTACACACACACACACACACACACACACACACACACACACACACACACACACACACACACACACATTCATCATTACTACCGACCCAGATTTGATGACATTGTATTTCAGTCAAATCTGCATTAGCACAGTGATAGTAACTGTACAGACAGAACTCCCACAGTATGTCTCCAATCAAAGAGAAGCCATCTGTTGTCCTGATTGAATGGTTTGTTTAGGATCTTCTCCCTGCTGTCGGCCATCCTCCACCTGGGCAACATCCGCTACAAGAGGAAAACCTACAGGGACGACTCCATCGACATCTGCAACCCAGAGGTGCTGCCCACAGTCTCCGAACTGCTGGAGGTACGGCGAGATGGCGTCCGCACTGGAACCGGAAACACTGACATTAAATCACTGCACACATGTGACTAAATGTGTTTGTCATCTAGGGAATTTAGCATATTTGCAGTGTTTAGATAATCCACAAAAGATTATACAGTGCAGTTACGCAGGGAATGCAGGGAGGTATTCTGTTCGTTGGATAAGTTCAGCATGTTTACAGTGAAATACGTTTGCCCGAGACGTTTCTGCAAGCACTCGTTTTGGGTATCGGGGTGGACGCACGGTCAGGGATTTTGGTTTGGTCAGGAATTTTGGTTTGCATCTGAGCGTTTAATTACATCACTTCTGCTTTCATCACCCTTCTATAAATACACTGGAGGCGTAAAAACCTCCTCTTCCCCATTCTCAGATTATATATAAGTGATCGTGTGGCGGAGAGGAGTTGATGGTTGAGATGTAAGTGCAGGTTCTTGTCACACTGGTGCAGAGAGACAAGCACACAGAGACACAGAGAAGATGGGCTTGGTGCAAAAAATATTTTTTTTTACCTTTTATTTATACAGTGACTTATACACTGAGAGCAATGCTGTCTTTTTGAGGAGCACCCTGTTCACATTCACACACTCATTCATACCTGGAAGCTGACCAGTACAACCACAGTCTGATCTGCTGGCCACTGAGCAGCTCCACTGGAGCGGTTGGGGTCAAGGGCCTTGCTCAAGGGCACCTCAGTGGTGGTAATGAGGGAGGGGGCAAGTGCTGCCTTTTCACTTTCCCCACCCAGATTTATTCGGGCCGGTTCCGGGGATTGAACCGACGACCCTCCGTTCACGAGCTCGCTTGTCTAATATTTAGGCCACCACTGCCCCTTAAAGTCTTCAAAATTAGAAATTATAATGAGGTGCGACCTTTTTTGCATTTCTCCCTCCAGATTTTCACTGTTTTGTCAAATACTCACATCAGAAAAGAAGAACAAGCCACCAGTCTCAATGTCTTTTTTTGTCTTTTTAATATGAGTCAGAATACCCATAAATACTCACATGGGGACATGCTGTCCCCTGTGGTCCACCGTAGCCTAGCGTTAGCCTATGACCCAGTGTTTATTTCCAGTGTGTTCTGGCTGGGTGAGAAACGAGTGGTTTTTAATGAAAAAACAAGAGAGTACACAGCCAGCAGAAGAAACACATCCCATCCCACACAAACCACTGCATAAAAAGCTATGTTGCAACACAATTGCATTATTTCACAGTTTCATTACAATTTCTCCTTTAAAAAAAAAAGGACCAAAATTCCACTCAAAATCTGATCAAGGTGGTGAAAAAATCCCCGCTGGAGAAAAAAAGAGGTGAATTTCTTACCCTGGAAGGCATCAATCACTAATGAGACTGAAATACTCAGAATATGTCCAGCCCACACGTGCAGCAGCTGCACAAACATCTTGGGTGAATAACTCCATGATAGACAAATGAATATGACTGATCTCTCGGATGCTTGACTGTGAACTAACACTAACACCAGTCGACCATATGCATTAGAATGGGGTTATATTGAATTCCCTTGTTTTTCATAATGACTGCTAGTGTGCTGATTAGAGATGATACAGGACTGACTACAAATAGGATAAGATAGGATATCACTTTATTATTTCATTATTAATTCACAAGGGTCATTTTATGACATATCATGTCCATTTCTTTGCAACCAAATTTCTTTCCTTAAATGCTTAAATGCTTCCTTAACTTAATTTCCTGCAAGCCTTTAGTAGTGAATCCCTTTTGCCAAATAAACACACATTCACATATAGAGCCTAATGTTTATGATATATAATGTATAGATTGCACTGATAATACCTAGAAATATGTTTTTTTAGCGTTAGAGAATTACTTCTTTGTGGATTATTAGCTCGAGTGAGCAGGCAGTTTAGAAGCAAGACGCTGAAAAGTATGGCTTTTCTTCCTTGTAATTGGATATGTCTTGTGTCAGAGCAGAATTGCCATATCTCTCTCCCTGCTCTCTTACATTAACTAACAGGATGTTTATGGGACTGTGTGGACCTGCAGCCCACTGAGTCAATAACTAGGATTAGATGTTTCTATGTTCTCACGACCACGAGTCTCGCTCCATTTATCAAAGCACATCTCCAACCTCTGACCCCTCATGTACCTAAACACTGGCCAGAAGAAAGGCTCCCAGAATGCTATTGCAACGTGTCCGATTTCATTTGGGGCAAAATAAGCGACAATATCGATTTGAAGACAGGCGATTCTCTAGTCACGTAGGGATGTAACGATAACCGGTTTTAATGATAACCGTGATAAGATTCCATATGATGACCGTACCGTTTCAAATTTTCATTATCATTAAAACCGTCTTACCATGATTACAGTGCTTTGAAAAACATGGTAAATACCGTTCATCATCAACCAAACTTGGCAACCGTCTCCCAGATGCAAACGTGCAGCCTTGGAGAAATGATTTCAGTGAGTGTATCCATCCTTTTTGGGTCTGAGTTTTCAATATAAAACTTGGTGAAATTATTTCTGTGAGTGTATTAGTACTTTTTGAACATTTTCAGCACATTTTAACAAACCGTGATAATACTGATAATAACCGTGATCATTTTGGTCACTATAATCGTGATGTGAAATGTTCATATCGTTCCATCTCTACAGTCACGGTGCTGTAAGGACGCAGGCGAGCATCCACCTATGTGACTGACAGGATTATGGTGTTTTCCCTCGTTCATTTCCTCTCTCTCTCTCTCTCTCTCTCTCTCTCTCTCTCTCTCTCTCTCTCTCTCTCTCTCTCTCTCTCTCTCTCTCTCTCTCATGGCTAGGTGAAGGAAGAGATGCTGTTTGAGGCTCTGACCACACGGAAGACGGTGACTGTGGGAGAGAAGCTGATCGTACCGTACAAGCTCGCCGAGGTGAGACCGCCTTCTCCAGGCAGCGCTGACACAGCACATAGTTTGACTAGTACGCAATATTCAACATCTGCACAAACAGCTGTCCATCGGATCCCAGCTGTGTGCTGCTCTGTTCATTCCATCCCAGCTCACAAGGTCTTGGATCATCATGTCAGTATATAAAAAAAAAGCCACAGGATATGATATTAATTAAGCGATGATCAAAGACCCCACAGGTGATCGGAAAATGTCCTTATGGCCTCGGACCAGGACACATTAGTGTCATGTTTTCCAAAAGCCTCTTTATCCTGCGAGCGTATAGGGCTCACTCTGATTTAAGGCCATTGGATGCTTGCTGTGGAAAACACATTTTGGCAGCTTCATATGGACGAAAAAAGGACACGTTTGTGGAAAAAATAAAGCGCAGTGACAAGGCTCGCTGGCTGGACTAGTTGAATTCGTCAGACACTAGTCCCCAGTGCATGACCATCTGCAATAGTAGACCCTTTTCACGGGGGCCATTTTGTGTGGAAATGGCAGGGTAAACACAGGTGCAAGCAACACACTAATGAGGGTTTCCAACTTCCAATCATGGAAGTTGGAAACCCTGATTGATTCTGCCATACCCATACTATGGAAGACAGACAGACAGACAGACAGCATGGCGTTTTTCACTTTTATCATTTTAAAATGTGCAAATAAATGATGTATAAACTGGGCCGTTAAACTGAAGGCACAGTGCCAGCTCAGCACCCCCCCCTGCACCCCGGGGCTCCCCGGCCAGACCCGGCACTGTTTACAGCACCAGCGCCGGATCTCCTCTTCTCTCCATCTGTGGCCACACATGAACACACATGTGTACACATAGTCACAGACACACACACACAGACATTAACACACGTGTACACACACTTCTTCAGTCTGTTTAGAGAGGAGGGAAGGCATCTCAAGTCCCGGTACAGTTTTCTCCGGGACCCCCCTCTCTGAAAACAAACAGGTCACGGTCTGTGGATGAGAGCCATGTGAGAGGCACAGGGGAGCCGTGGTGCAACACACCGCTCAGTCTGAATCAACTGCTGTTTAACTGTAGACATGTAAATGGTCCTGCACACATTTAGTTCATTTGAAATGTGCCCGTGGCATCACACTACATTGTGTGACTTAAATAAAGATTGATGCAGCTTCATCACCCTGCACACACATTGCCTCCCACTACTGTGAGTTTGGTCGGAGTGATTCTCTTGTTTTTCCAGGTCAGATGCTTGAAATATTCACTCAGAGAAACGGCCTAAACACGATTTTACCACAAACTATTCTAGGAGACTTTAGTGCATACATTTAGTACACATCGTTAAAAACACAGCAACATCCTCATAATGGCCATTATTGTAGATATTTAGCAGCCATTTCATATGAACGAACAGCCAGTAATTGTCTTGTTTTTCCAGGTCAGATTCCTTAAATATTCACTGAGAGAAACTGCCTAAACACTATTTTACCACAAATGATTCCAGGAGACTTTAAGTACATACATTTAGTGTGCATGTTTCCCATCAGTAAAACACAGCAACATCCTCATAATGGTCATTAGATATTTAGCAGCCATCTCATATGAACAAACAGCCAGTAGTAATTGTTTTGGCAGCAGGCAGGCTGGGTGGTCTCAGTATAAATATTGCTCTACCAGTCACAACATTCTCCTGGCCTCCACGGAAATTATTCTAATTCAAAACCTCAGGGAAATTTTTGTAGTGAGTTTTGTCGTCTTCTTCCTGTTAAAGTTATTTTCCTCTCAATGTTTTAAATATATATATATATATATATATATATATATATATATATATATATATATATATATATATATATATAAATCTGAATATCGTCTTGCCTTCACGCTAATATTTCCATTAGGCGTATTAGTGAAAGGCTAACTCACTGTAGCCTCATCCATTGGAGGTTGGCAGACCATAATCTCTGTGCCACAGTAGGGGGGAATAGGCCTTTTTCACAGCATCCATTTGGTGTCCAAAAGGCAGGAAGTAGCACATTTGCACCAAGACATTAATTAGGGTTTCCAACTTGCAGTCTATTTAGGTGTTCCAGTTCTGGGGCCCTAATTAGTGAGTTGATTGCACCTGTGTTTACCCTGCCTTTTAGACACAAAATGGCCACTGTGAAAAAGGTCCCATTGGCCGATCACATGACTCTAATGCGCATTAGGCTGGCTAATGACTTGAACATTGGCCCGGCCATGTGTGTCCTGTGACATGGCACAGGGTGCCGTGTGTGTGCCGTGACATGTCACAGGGTGCCGTGTGTGTGCCGTGACATGTCACAGGGTGCCGTGTGTGTGCCGTGGCATGGCACAGGGTGCCGTGTGTGTGCCGTGACATGGCACAGGGTGCCAGCATGCCTGTGGTGTTGCCACCTGTGTCAAGGTTTTGGTAGAATATCAATACAAGAGATTTGTTGAAGTCATAATGGCTGTGTCATCTCTCCAGATTCTCTGCTTCTTTGTCGTTTTCTGGGATGTGATGTTTTTCAGCCAGCGTCAGAGATGCTCGGGGAAACAGTCTGGGATCATGTCGATGTAAAAAAGCCGTAGAATATAAATTAAACTAACCCGTGACCAAAGTCATTCAAACATGTCCTCACTAGCCTCCTTTTCACCACCTCGGACGAGGACACTTTATCCAGCACATTGTTTTTGGTACCATCATGTTTATTATTGATGTCACTGGTGTTTTGAGCCAGACAACATTTTCGCTGTGATTTAAGGCCTTGGGATGCTTGCTGTGGGAATGGCAGGTTCCACATCGTTTGTGCGCGAAATGCTGCATTGGCTTCAGGGCTTGCTGGCTGAACACGTTGAATTCCTCACACAGCACCTCAACCAGCATGTCCGTCTGCAATTGGTCTAAATTATCGGTCAATTTTTAATGCTGGAACACGGAATAGAAGAAGGCCCAACTTGAACAGGTACAGATGTGTGGGACTTTCTGCTTGAGGATGCTAACACAGGAATAACGTCTGCACTTGTCTCAGGTAATAGGAGTCACTTAACAAATGACTCTTTGACCTTCTATCACTGCAGAAATAATTAAATGATAAGTATAGCACTTTGCCAGTGAGAATAAAACGATAAATAAAATAGAAAGGAGACAGACAAGAATACGACAAGGATAAAACCGGACATACAAGAAGATAAACAATCCTTTCCTGTATACCAGAGTGCTGTGAGAAGTGATTTAAAGATGAAACTGATCTGGTTGGTCTGAGCCTGCTGTCTGTGGCGGGACGTCTGACGTCTGACAGCAAAGACCCGTCACCAAAAAAAACATACCAGCAGCAGCACATAACGCGAAACACACCAGCAGCGCATGATGCTAATTCTTGGTTAGCGTCTTTCCTCTGATACTGGAGATGTTAGCGCTTGTGTTCCTCATATTTCTCTCACCTCAATCAAACGTTGGAAATTGAGACGTGGCCAAGGCAGCAATAACAAAGGACTGTGTGTGTCTGTGTGCGTGTGTGTGTGTGTGTGTGTGCGTGCGTGTGCATGTGTGTGTCTGCGTGTGCATGTGTGTGTGTGCGTGCGTGCGTGCGTGTGTGTTTCTCCAGGCCGGGACAGTGCGGGACTCCATGGCTAAGTCTCTGTACAGCGCTCTGTTTGACTGGATTGTCTTCAGGATCAACCACGCTCTGCTCAACAACAGAGACCTGGAGGAGACCACCAAGGTAGGTCTGCACAGACAGTAGACACATGGACTTATTTTGGAATAAAATGTAATAGAGCTGTGACCAAAAATTTCTGTAATTAATTGTGCTTAATCTCATATTTAATTGCATGTTAATATTACATGGGGGGGGGGGGGGGCGCATGCATTACTGTACATTACTGTAGAAATGCAATTAATTGTGTTAGGATGTTAACGCTGACAGCCATGATATCTAAGTTACTTGAAGAATTTCATTCTAAAATGAGATTTCCATCATTTGAAGAAAGAAGGAAAATGGACCCAGTACCCTGACACAGCTGGTTGGCAAGAATACAAATCATATGATGGTTGCCATTAAAGTTATGGATGATCTTAAAGGGAATCCACCCTAAAACACTTCAACAACAACTATTGGCAGTGTACCTTGCATTTCTAGGTGAATTCTGTTGTTTAGTGGTGTCTTTTTCTAGTCAGAGCCATTCTCTGGGGGGAACGATTCTGGGAAGTGCAGGAAATCACTGAAATCTAAATGGACAAGGCAAAGCGGGGACATCAGAAAAAGACATTCCAACACTTCATCACAATAGAACTCCTGGACTGGCTTTTGGAAGTTTCGATCGATGAATTTCAGGAAGGCAAATTCCAACTGTGTGCAATGAAAAACCTCACGTTGGGTTATTTTGTCTTCCCTCAGATCTTCTCCATCGGTGTGCTGGACATATTTGGTTTCGAGGACTACGAGAACAACAGCTTTGAGCAGTTCTGCATCAACTTTGCCAACGAGCGTCTGCAGCACTACTTCAACCAGCACATCTTCAAGCTGGAGCAAGTAAGTCTTCTCTCTCTCTTAACATCTTCCACTGTGGTGGGACGAGAGATGCTGTGGATAACCTCATCGGGTTGACTCATAGGGGCTGGCTGCAGCTTCAAGGCTCTGACCGAGACTTGAACTTCGCACACCGCGACTGTTATCTTAACATCGATCTACCCGCTCGAGTTCTTTGACTATGACCCGTTTCCAAGGAAATCCCTCATCCTTATCACACCACACAGTATACATACTTTACAATGACCATGAAACAATGGAGGAATTCTTCATCAGATTATGCAACAGAGAGCCTGACAGCCATATGACTCAACTGGACTCCACCCCGCGGCCGCCTCCACCGCGGATTTATGTTGCTCTTAAGTGGGCTGATAAACTTCAAAGTCGTGATCTGTACGCTCTTTAGCCCTGGAAGCCGAACAAACACGATGTTTACCTTCTGATTGGCTGAATGAATGGAGGGCGGGCCCCCGGCATGTTTGAGGAGAGAGCAGCCACTCCGACGACACAGATCACGTATGACGCAAAGACATGCGGGCCTGTGTGCTCAATCGGTGCCCGTGCTTTACAGTACACAAACCCTGCGCATGTGCTGCGATTATGCTGCCGCTTTGCAGATGTGTCGCACACGAAGACACTTCTAAGAGCTTTTTCTTTTGTTTTGAAAGCTTAAGTTGTGGTCGATACATTTCAGAGTCAATTAAGGACTTGTCAGATTTGCCGTGTTTTAGATGTTCGGTTCCTCAAATAATCTAGAGGCTTACGCAAAAGCACATGTACTAACAGTGCATGATTTACACCTTCAAAGCAAGCGGGAGGCAAACGAGTTCTGAAGCGTGGTCAAGTCGTCGACGGCTCGTTTCTCATGACCATCGTCAAAAATGCTCTGATGTGGAAAGCACAACTTGTTCTCGCAAGGTTCGTTTTTTTCTTCTTCTGCAGAAACTGCCCCTTTTGCTTTTTTGCCCATGTGATAGGAGCATAATAATACAACTCTGTGTGTGTGTGTGTGTGTGTGTGTGTGTGTGTGTGTGTGTGTGTGTGTGTGTGTGTGTGTGTGTGCGTGCATGTGCGTGTGTGTGTGTGTGTGTGTCCACTCCCGCGCTGCATACATACTGTAGACTAGGATTCAACCAATATGAGTATTCAAGTCAAACACTGAAGTTGCTGATATTATGTGACAATATAAAACTGCAAGTATTAAGTCTTTTCCCCCATAATTGAAAGTGCCTGAACACCTGAAGTGGATGCTACTGTCTCGCCCATAACACACATTAAAAGGCCCATATTAACAAACTGATTGTACCTGAGTCTACCTCTACTGTGCACATACAGTATGTAGAGCTGTGTTTGTACGTACTGTGTGTCTTTGAGTGTGTTTGATCAGCCTGGTGTTGGCATGGAGTGTTGTTCAGCAGGCTGCAACACGTTTGTAACAAACCATTTGATTAGATAATGAGCGCGTCCTGTGACAACTGCTACTTCCTCATGATTAAAGCCCTGCTGACATGGGAACGACGCATCTTCAACAGAGCAATTACATTGATTTAATTACATTTATTTATTGTCCCTTCACACTCTCTGTTTGACAGTTGGAGCCACTGCAGACTGCCATAAGCAAATCCTGTACGTCTTATATGCAGCCATGTTTGCAGTAAGAGTTGCCACGTTCTAACCTTGATTTTTATATCTTTATTAATCAATAGTTATGTGACTGATTAATATCAAGGTTTTTTTTATTTACAATTTTCCTAAACACATTCTAGATTTAGCGTATCTGAAACTTTGTTGTCTGTGTCCTCTGCCTTCCGCTGTCCCTCTGTTACACCAAGCCGTTGCGAGTGTAGCCTTGTACTGTATATAGAGAGCCAAAGTGGAACGTCACTTCCTGCTTGAGCACTGTACCAGAGATTTTCATCCGCCATTTATTTTCCCATAGACATTTCGTAAAGTGCGTATAAAAATAGTTTTACCTGTTCAAACCAAACGGTTCAGATATATTTAGAAACAAGAGAGACCACATACAGTAACATTTCACTCTGACCAAAATATAAAAAAATGTTTTTTCGATAGTTTTTTTAAGTTTTGGTCTGAGCGAAAATGTTCTCTATGGTCTCACCTGATTGTAAATATATCTGAACCGTTTGCTTTGAACAAGTAAAACTGTTTTTATAAGCATTTTACGAAATGTCTATGGGAAAATAAATGGCGGATGAAAATCTCTGGTACAGTGCTGAAGCAGGAAGGAAGAAATCGTCGGTAACTGTGCTTATATTGGTTTCTCATATTTTCCACAAATCAGGCTTTCAGCACAGTTTTTATCCACCCATCTTAGGTTGGAAAATAGATTTTTATCGCTCCTGTGATAGAAGCGAGGTCAAATCTCGGTTAAAATGTGCTCTGTTTTAATCTGTGTCGTTTAAATTCTGATATTGTGACTCGCAGCAGAACCAGAGGCTTAGAGATTAATAAAGCATTAGTCATAGTCATATTGCATTAGTTGTGTGTAGAGTACAACTACACACAACTAACGCAGTACTGTGCAGTACTGTGTTGAGGTGGACTGAAAGCTTCCAAATTAGATTTACTCCCGGTTCACCAAGAGCACGCATGCTTTATTTCCTGGCAATCCACCTTTTTCACAGCAGCCATTTTGCTATCTAAAAGGCAGGAAATAACACAGGTGCAGGCAAAATGTTAATGAGGGCCCCGGCACTGGAACACCTCAATGGATTGGATGTTGGAAAGAAACCCTCATTAATGTTCTGCTTGCACCTGTGTTACTTCCTGCATTTTAGACACAAAAATGGCTGCTGTGAAATAGGTCAATTCCCTGTGACAAACTCTGCTATACAGTTATATTCTGTTTCCACCTGGGAGTCACCCAGTTTAGTTTAGTTTAGTTTAGTGGGTTTATTGAACAGGTACCATTTACAAAAATACGTTATTATTCTCAAACGAGAACAAAAAGATGCTTTGCTCCAGATTTAGCTACAAGCTCTTTTCCATCTGCAGCCCCTAAGTGCATCTGTTTGCCACTCTGCTGTCCCAGTTGGGGGGTTTAATGCCTTGCTCAAGGGCACAAAGATGTTCCTTTTTAAGGGGGAATGATACTAATATTCCCGCCTTCCCCAGTCCAGATTTTCCAAGCTTGCTTGCAAAACGGCACCAGTGATTGTTCTGGTCTCACGCTCATCTTTCTGACCTACAAAACTACCTTAGTGCCATAAATCACCCCGTTCAAAAGATGGGGAAGTGCGTTTGTTTATTGTAGTTTGCTGCATAATATGTCTATCTCTGCATTGAAGCCTGCATGAGGGAACGTGGCAAATCAGCAGTTTCACAGATCCAAATTGCAGTTTTTAATCAGTCATAATTATCTACACACTAGAGTATTTCACTGCAAATTGACTTATTTGAGTCAGCTGGCCGGGGAATCCGAAGCTTTTAAACAAACGCTTTGATCTACTTCCATGATGGGGAGAAGGAAGGAGTGCTAACTGCCCTGGTGGAAGGAGAAAGGATGTGTGTGGTAAACAATAGACGGTAACATTAGCCTCCGCGGCGCTCCCCTACTGGCTGCTTCTCAACCGTGCCTCTCTCGCACACATGCCACAGCCCCTCTCTCCGCCTCGCAGTGTGCTCGAGTACTTCCTGGAATAGCCAGACACGAACATGAAAGCACACATTTACACACGCACACGCTCATTAGAGCAGTCATTATTAGTGTTATGTTTCTGTCTCTTTCACAGAACCATTTATAGAGATCTTGTAAATGAACTTTGCGCTTTTTTTTTTGCTGTCGGCTATCAGGTATCAGCCACAGTGACAAAGGCCATCACGGCAGCAGATGTTGCTGGTGAGATGACTGAAGACATATTTAGAGCAGCAGCGATGAGGAATGGGAATAAAAATGATATCGTCAGCAGTTGGTAAAGAAGGCGTGTGTGTGTGTGTGTGTGTGTGTGTGTGTGTGTGTGTGTGTGTGTGTGTGTGTGTGTGTCAGCCATATGCATTGTGGAATCCAGTGGCATGTGTGTTCCAGACATCTGTCACACATGCCGGTAGTGAGGATTATTAAAAGACTAATAATAAATATATACAGCTTAATTAATATAGCACTACTTACAACACAAACGGTAAAAACAAATTTTATACAATCTGCAGAGAACTTTTTCAGCGTAGAGTGCATCACAGTAGTCAAAGCAAGATGCTACAAAATCACACAGCATTTCTATCGTTAAGAGATCAAACTTAATTAATTTTTGCAGTGTTCTGAAGTTGGTAAAAACCTGAATGAACCTACTTTTTTAGTAAGTTGCCCAAGGTTTAAACATCAAAGATACACTATTAAATTCCGATATTCAGACTTTGTGACATACGGAGTGAAAGGACGGGCAGACAAAATGTGTTTTTCCAGGCAACAGCAGTAACCTAATTTTGGTTCTAAAATCTAGTTTAAGGAAATGAGTTGAAAGTGAAACCACAAAGTTTAACGGACAGATGGCTGGCCTAGCAGCAAAAGGAGGTTGAGTTATGCCGACAAATTCAGCCAAAGGAGTAAGAAGAACATGACGTTGGCCTGGGAAGTGAACCTCCAGGCGAGTCTGGAAACCTCTCATGCTTCACAGGTGAAACGAGAGCCAGGACACAAGACGTCAGATGTCCAATGGATGAATCGACCAATGACCAAAAACACGATTAGTCGCGTCAAAGGGGTCACGCTGAGGTCAGGCAGCACTAACACGGAACACTTGGCACAACCTGCATTCTTCAGGGGATCATTGGTGACCATGAGAAGAACTATTTCACTAGTTATGGGGGTTTATGAAAAATGGGCCCGAAATTGTCCTTTCTTTCCGGCACCTCCAGGAGTTGCGTTGAGCTCCTTTGAACATTCTCCAACATTTGGACAGAGAAACGTTGGGCTTTGAAGTCCAGGAGGCCTGTAGCTATGAAAGTCTGGATCAACAGAGACCAGAGGGTTGATTTTGTTTTCTTCCAGTCTTGAGAAACGCAGCAATACAACTGTGAAACGACTCGAGAAGTATTTACACCAGAGATTCATCTAGGAACCATACCCCCCATACTGTAACTTTTTGGAGGAAGGCAGTGTGAATCGTCAACTTTAGGAAGGTCTGGTGTGTGATGTACCTAGATGACATCCATCCAGGTCGTCCAGGGAAATCGTCAAAATGCGTTTTTATTTTATTTTATTGTTTATTGTGGATCCCCATTAGTCTACACCAAAGGGGAGACTACTCTTCCTGGGGTCAAAACATGTAAAATACAAACATAAAAATCCAAAAGCATTGGTAAAAACAACACAACAAAAAGTTTCACTAAGTAGGCTGCTACAGCTAGAGCAACAGGAGGATGGATCTTAGATTTGATACCAGTTTCTCAACAAAACAGTGACACAACCAGTTGGCAGTTGAGGAAGCAGGAGTGAACACCTGTTGAGGCAGGTTTCGGCTGATTAAGCAGTAATATAACCTCTTTAATATGATTATTATTGTTTTTTTTGTAGGAAGTGGACTTACAGTATGACTGGAAGGTGGCTGGTTTGAATCCCCAGACCAGCTAGGCTAGGATATACGGATGGGGAGTAACACTCTCTCCTTCCTCAGCAACTACTGTCGAATTGCGCTTGAGCACGGCATTTAAACTAACGTGAAGTTTTTGTAAAACTTCCAGTTATAATTCAAATTCAAGTCGCACTTTCTTTTAGTTTTGTACTTTATCCCACCAAACATTTTCGGCTACTTTCGTCGGGTGTAAGATGATGTAGCGTGTTAAAAGACTTTCCCTGAATAAATCAGGATTTAAAAATCAAAATTGACAAGTCTCATATGTAAGTAATAATGCACACATTTGGGTCGATTTTCCACCTTCGCTCTGTTCTTCTAAATGCGCGTTTAAGCCTGCAGATGCTGTCATATACCAAGAGCAGCAGCAGCAGCAGCTGGACTTTTCAGTGCCAACGGTGATGAACGTAGTTAGAAACAGCTTAACAAATGGTGTGTTGATCTGAACGGAATCGGCCTGGATTGTTTGTGTGAAGAATGCGCAGCACAAACGTGCAAATCACTCAAAGAGAAACAATGTTAGAGAATAATGCCGTCAGGCTGTGCTAATGTTGCCAATCACTCAAAGAGAAACAGTGTTACAAGATAATGCAGTCAGGCTGTGCTAATGTTGGTTTTTCCACCAGAGGGTCCATCAACACAAGTGTGATGGAACGTTGTTCCGTTTGAATACGGCGTGCAGAGGTCGGCCCAGAGTTTGCTTTACTGTTGTTTTGCGCGTCTAATTCAAATGTTTGACCAAATTAATCCATACAGTAACCCTTCAGTTATAGATTAGCTCCTACTGGCGTTGTCTGTATTAAAGTTTATACACCATCTGTCTTGGCTTGAAATACACATAAACATGGTAAAATAGATTTATATCTATTTATGTAGCGCTTTTATCCAAAGCGCTTTACAATGTGCCTACATTCACCCATTCATACACACATTCACACACCGCACGCAGGGTGCTGCTGGCACAGCCAATCGGGAGCAATTTGGGGTTCAGTATCTTACCCAAGGACACTTCGACATGCCCGGCCGGGGATCAAACCACCGATGGTTTATCCAAAGCGGTTAGTGGACAACCCGCTCTACCTCCTGAACCACAGCCCGCCCTCCATAAACATAACCTACTGTACCGATCAACATAAACATAAATCTATTGTGTAAGTTCCCTTTTTCTCAGGTAGACATTTTCATTTGGCCAAACACTGAAGAAGTCTAACTTCGTTGTTGAAGGATCCTGTTCCAGCTGTGCGCTCATGAACTGGGTTGTCCTCTGCACAGAAAGTGGCATAAGCAGCAACAGGCATTAACCTGGTTTTGTTCAGCTCTCTGACTGTGGACTAAAAAGACAGAAAGGAAAGGGACTGGGAAAAAAACGGAGATTCCATAGATTTTTTTTTATGAAACCTCCCTCAGATTAAGGGTCTTTATTGGCTAATTCTCTTTCCCAGGAACACAAGGAAACAACATGTCGAGAGAAGAAGCCAGCTAAATGCTCTGAATGCTTTTCTTCTTATTAAACCGCAGAGAGGCTAGACGGGCCGCGAGACGCCTTTTATAGTGCCGAGAGTCAACACGATGCATGTTGTCTCTCTCTCGCGGGGCACTATGTAAAACACGTGTCTGTGCAGCCTGTGCATGCAAAACAACACTGTCGCTTTAGTTAGTGGAATTTAAAACAGCCTGTCCCGCTACATACTGTAGGAGGGGTTCTCATGCTGCTGCCTTCCAGACAACTGGGACCTTCGGGTTTTCTGACTTTTCTGACTAGGAAAAAGTGGACTTGAATGCCGCTCAAAGTGGGAGCTCCGACATGAAAACTGGGAGAGAGAAAAAAATCGACTCCCACGAGGCTGGGAATCAGTCGTGTGACGTCACACAATAATAGCCACAACCATGGAGTATGTAGTCCAAAGTATGAAGGGCCAAAATAAAATTTATAATGAATCTGTTAGCTTATGTGTGTTGCTGGTCCTCATTTTCGTTAAAAAATGCAAGGAGGGTGTGTTAAGCTTGTTGTTAAGCCTCGTTAACCTCGTTGAAAGTTTGTAGCGGTCCTCCATGTTTCTTGCTTGCGTTTAGCCTTTGTGCACTGGAATGCTTTGAAGGTCGGGGGTGGGACTTTTCCACTGGGAAACACCCACGTCCCAGGTGTCTTGAAGGCAGCATCAGCCCTGTTTGGTGACACATCGATGTCATATTTCTACGCGTGCCCACAGATAGTCGACTGGTAAAGTAAAGTCTGTTGCCTTAGCCTGTGGTGCACTGGTGGCACATGAACTGTACGCCCCCTTCTGGTCAAACCCATCAGACATTTCTCGCCTGTGCCTAAATAAGTAGAAAATACAATAGGAATCTTCTTTAACGATGTTTTGTGAGATCGACTGTCGCTGTGACTCAGTTGCCACGAGAGAAATGCAACCAAGGTTATTTTAATATGTTTTATTAAATGTTTTATTGTTATTGAAAGTGAGCAGCAGTGTTGACCTATGACCTCTCTGTCGTCTCACAGGAGGAATACAGGGCAGAGGGCATCAGCTGGCACAACATCGACTACATCGACAACACAGGCTGCATCAACCTGATCAGCAAGAAGCCCACGGCGCTGCTCCACCTACTGGACGAGGAGTGCAAGTGAGTCTTGTCAGCCCGTATTATCGTCAGTCCAAACTGACTGGCGCATGGGCGGTGAGTTATGATGGGGAGCGCTTGCTTTGAAGTGCTCGGAGTAGCAGAGGGGTGGGGTTCTAATTCAGAGAGCATCAGATAAACTGTGAAATGACTCTTTTGGGAACTTGTTTTATCGCCCTGTGTGGCAAACCAAACCTCACCCATGTGCTACCTCAAGCAGGTTAAGACAACAGCTTAGAGTGAGTAGATCCACCCCATATCACCAAATATATTCTTATCAATCCTCAATGCATTTTTTGTTTACCCTATTAGTTCACCCAAAGAATTCTAATTCAGTCATTATCTACTATAGTTTCACAGCAAAACACTGTTGCAGAATTCTCCCAATTGAAGTGAATGGCGACCAACTGAATTGAAGTGAATGTGACCAACTTTCAAATGTAAAAACAAAAAAAAACGGCAAGCAAAAAATAAAAAATTAAACATTGCAACTCACCAATATGTGTGTGTGGGAGCCCTGGGCTTCTGTCCCTGCAACAACGCTCCCATATGCCAAGTTCAATGTAATTACCACATAAACAGCCTGTGTTTATTTCTCTCTCATATCTGTGGGATGTTTTTTAAAAATCCATACGCATCATGGTGGATGGATGGCCACGAGATTGAAATGCATTCGCAACACTTGATGATCTCACTACTTTCGTCGTCTTTTCTTTTTCACGACACTAAAGAGGTGTGTGTGCGTTGGAACCCGACGTGCAAAGCGATCCAACAGCGTGGGGTCTTTTTTAATCTGTGCGTGGAAAAAAGCTCAAGTGTTTTATGATCCTCTCCTTGCTCCTCCTGTTCACTTGCACGCTATCGCTCCCTCTCTGAATGCATGCTATAGGTCTCTCTCTCTCTGTATCTCTGTCTCTCTCTCTGCCTCTCGCTCGCTCTGTCTCTGTCTCTCTCTCTTTCTTCTTCTCCCTGCCGAATCATATGGTTTCCTCGCGGCCAGGAAGCAAATGCTTTGCGGACCGGTGGCAACGGTCCACGGCCTGGGAACCACTGATGTAAATCACCAACTGTCCTCTTTTTGTTTTTGTTTTGATCTTTGATCTGAAATACTGTATAAAGCCCTAGGGGGGGTTAAGTGTATGACAGTCTTCTTTCCACTTGATGGGAAATACTGTATTGTCAAAAAAATTATTTTTTTACAAAATATATTTCCTATTTGATCGTTTTAAAAGAAGAAATTCGCCCCTTCTCCATTTTGACACTGATTCAAATTCCTCCCACTTGAGCTGGAGACCAGCGAGTCCTTGGCTGTGTGTGTTTTTCATAGCTCAAGTTTCCCCTCTTCTCTAAAGCCCTGGTGTCTCATTCCTCCCCTCGTCTCTTCCTGTACGCTGTTGATGTTCTGCTGAAGCCCTGGCTGTGGCTTTTTAAAGGGCTAGAGGCACAGTGACTTTATCAGGCTACTGCATTAGCCCCGACTTCCAGGTGGAGCTGAACTGGGATCAGCTTACATGGCTTCTCTGAGACCTGCGGCGTGAGAGGAGAAAAAATGTCAAAATGTCAAACCTGCTCATAGATCAGATGATTCGGCATCGTTGTCACTCACTTCACATTTTGTTGGTGGCTTATTACCATAGGATCCTGTGGTATGATGAACTCAAAATGCATGATTTCTTTTGGGTTTCCAGGGTCTTTAAGTAATGTGGTGATTTGATTAGACAGTGGTTTTGATGCATCTGTGTTTCTTACAATGTCAAGCCACCAAAGACACCACACGTTCTTTAAAGGTTAGGTTACAGTAAATGTGTCATATTTGTTGTTGTTTGAAGGCCCTCCTACCACACCAAGGTCCATTAAAAAAAATCTAATTGCCCAAATTTGGGCAAAAAAACACACGTTAGAATATCATTTGAGACTTTATTACTAAGTGGTAGGGTGTCGTGGTAAATTTGACTTTTATATAATCTTGGCTTGGATTGTATTTAACAGACTGGGCTGATGATGTGGAAGGCCTTATTTTAATATGGTCCAAAAATCCACAATGGCGGTGATGTCAGGATGCTAATCACGGCAAGCGTCCACTGAACAAAAAAGAATGTGCCAACTCCATAAAACATGATTCCCAACACGAGGGTCGCGGGTTCGTGCCCCTGGTCGGGCGTCCATACGTCCATACAGGCACAATTGGCCGTGTGTCTGTGGGTGGGAAGCTGGTTTAAGGTTATGTGTCCTGGTCGTTGCACCAGCGCCTCCTCTGGTCGGTCGGTGCACCTGTTCAGCAGGGAGTGGAACTGGGGGGTATAGCGTGATCCTCCGCACGTGCTACATCCTGCTGATGAAACTCCTCGCTGTCAGGTGATTTCACATGTATTGCAGGAAGTGTGTGAGAGTCTACACCCTCCTTAGATCCTCAGAGGGGGTGGAGCAATGATCGGGACAGCTTGGTAGGGGGAATTGGCAAAGTATATTTGGGTGGAAAAGGGGGCGGGGCATGATAGAAGGTTCATTGCTGTTGACTCTGGAATAGCCCAACCTGCCGACCATGCTGTACTGTCTCTCTATGGAGGGCAGAGTTTTAGAACGAAACTAGACATGACTAGAGTATGTCAACATTGTGATATTCCTTGCGCAGAACGCCTGCCATGTTCCTCCTCGATTAGTGTATTTTCCTTTTGACAACGGATGTTGGAAACCCTTTAGATGTACAGTACAGCTTGTCCGGGGGAAGACACAGACCTGACGTCCCCCTGTCCTTGTTTCAGCTTCCCCCAAGCCACCAACCAGACTCTGCTGGATAAGTTCAAGCGGCAGCATGAGGGCAACAGCTACATCGAGTTCCCTGCCGTCATGGAGGCCGCCTTCATCATCCGACACTACGCTGGTAAAGTCAAGTACGGCATCAAGGTCAGTGGCTGTCCTCATCTTCCCTCCAAAAGTCTTTGTAACTGTCCTCATCTTCCCTCCAAAAGTCTTTGTAACTGTCCTCATCTTCCCTCCAAAAGTCTTTGTAACTGGACAGAAAGGAAGGAAAACTCTTTGTAACTGGACAGAAAGGAAGGAAAAGTCTTTGTAACTGTCCTCATCTTCCCTCCAAAAGTCTTTGTAACTGGACAGAAAGGAAGGAAAAGCCTTTGTAACTGGACAGAAAGGAAGGAAAAGTCTTTAACTGGACAGAAAGGAAGGAAAAGTCTTTAACTGGACAGAAAGGAAGGAAAAGTCTTTGTAACTGGACAAAAAGGAAGGAAAAGTTTTTGTAACTGGAGATAAAGGAAGGAAAAGTCTTTGTAACTGTCCTCATCTTCCCTCCAAAAGTCTTTGTATCTGGGCAGAAAGGAAGGAAAAGTCTTTGTAACTGGACAGAAAGGAAGTAAAAGTATTTGTAACTGGACAGAAAGGAAGTAAAAGTCTTTGTAACTGGACAGAAAGGAAGTAAAAGTCTTTGTAACTGGACAGAAAAGAAGGAAAAGTCTTTGTAACTGGACAGAAAGGAAGGAAAAGTTTTTGTAACTGGACAGAAAGGAAGTAAAAGTCTTTGTAACTGGACAGAAAGGAAGGAAAAGTCTTTGTAACTGTCCTCATCTTCCCTCCAAAAGTCTTTGCAACTGGGCAGAAAGGAAGGAAAAGTCTTTGTACCTGGACAAAAAGGAAGGAAAAGTCTTTGTAACTGGACATAAAGGAAGTAAAAGTCTTTGTAACTGGACAGAAAGGAAGGAAAAGTCTTTGTAACTGTCCTCATCTTCCCTCCAAAAGTCTTTGTAACTGGGCAGAAAGGAAGGAAAAGTCTTTGTAACTGGACAGAAAGGAAGGAAAAGTCTTTGTAACTGGACAGAAAGGAAGGAAAACTCTTTGTAACTGGACAGAAAGGAAGGAAAACTCTTTGTAACTGGACATAAAGGAAGTAAAAGTCTTTGTAACTGGACAGAAAGGAAGGAAAAGTCTTTGTCACTGGACATAAAGAAAGGAAAAGTCTTTGTAACTGGACAGAAAGGAAGGAAAAGTCTTTGTCACTGGACAGAAAGGAAGGAAAACTCTTTGTAACTGGACAGAAAGGAAGTAAAAGTCTTTGTAACTGGACAGAAAGGAAGGAAAAGTCTTTGTAATTGGACAGAAAGGAAGGAAAAGTCTTTGTAACTGGACAGAAAGGAAGGAAAGGTTTTTGCAACCGGACATAAAGGGAGGAAAAGTCTTTGTAACTGGACAGAAAGGAAGGAAAAGTCTTTGTAACTGTCCTCATCTTCCCTCCAAAAGTATTTGTAACTGGGCATAAAGGAAGGAAAAGTCTTTGTAACTGGACAGAAAGGAAGGAAAAGTCTTTGTGACTGGACAGAAAGGAAGGAAAAGTCTTTGTAGCTGGACAGAAAGGAAGGAAAACTCTTTGTAACTGGACAGAAATGAAGTAAAAGTCTTTGTAACTGGACAGAAAGGAAGGAAAAGTCTTTGTAACTGTCCTCATCTTCCCTCCAAAAGTCTTTGTAACTGGGCAGAAAGGAAGGAAAAGTCTTTGAGACTGGACAGAAAGGAAGGAAAAGTCTTTGCGACTAAACATAAAGGAAGGAAAAGTCTTTGTAACTGGACAGAAAGGAAGGAAAAGTCTTTGTAACTGTCCTCATCTTCCCTCCAAAAGTCTTTGTAACTGGACAGAAAGGAAGGAAAACTCTTTGTAACTGGACAGAAAGGAAGGAAAAGTCTTTGTAACTGTCCTCATCTTCCCTCCAAAAGTCTTTGTAACTGGACAGAAAGGAAGGAAAAGCCTTTGTAACTGGACAGAAAGGAAGGAAAAGTATTTAACTGGACAGAAAGGAAGGAAAAGTCTTTAACTGGACAGAAAGGAAGGAAAAGTCTTTAACTGGACAGAAAGGAAGGAAAAGTCTTTGTAACTGGACAGAAAGGAATGAAAAGTCTTTAACTGGACAGAAAGGAAGGAAAAGTCTTTGTAACTGGACAAAAAGGAAGGAAAAGTTTTTGTAACTGGAGATAAAGGAAGGAAAAGTCTTTGTAACTGTCCTCATCTTCCCTCCAAAAGTCTTTGTATCTGGGCAGAAAGGAAGGAAAAGTCTTTGTAACTGGACAGAAAGGAAGGAAAAGCCTTTGTAACTGGACAGAAAGGAAGGAAAAGTCTTTAACTGGACAGAAAGGAAGGAAAAGTCTTTAACTGGACAGAAAGGAAGGAAAAGTCTTTGTAACTGGACAAAAAGGAAGGAAAAGTTTTTGTAACTGGAGATAAAGGAAGGAAAAGTCTTTGTAACTGTCCTCATCTTCCCTCCAAAAGTCTTTGTATCTGGGCAGAAAGGAAGGAAAAGTCTTTGTAACTGGACAGAAAGGAAGTAAAAGTATTTGTAACTGGACAGAAAGGAAGTAAAAGTCTTTGTAACTGGACAGAAAGGAAGTAAAAGTCTTTGTAACTGGACAGAAAAGAAGGAAAAGTCTTTGTAACTGGACAGAAAGGAAGGAAAAGTTTTTGTAACTGGACAGAAAGGAAGTAAAAGTCTTTGTAACTGGACAGAAAGGAAGGAAAAGTCTTTGTAACTGTCCTCATCTTCCCTCCAAAAGTCTTTGCAACTGGGCAGAAAGGAAGGAAAAGTCTTTGTACCTGGACAAAAAGGAAGGAAAAGTCTTTGTAACTGGACATAAAGGAAGTAAAAGTCTTTGTAACTGGACAGAAAGGAAGGAAAAGTCTTTGTAACTGTCCTCATCTTCCCTCCAAAAGTCTTTGTAACTGGGCAGAAAGGAAGGAAAAGTCTTTGTAACTGGACAGAAAGGAAGGAAAAGTCTTTGTAACTGGACAGAAAGGAAGGAAAACTCTTTGTAACTGGACAGAAAGGAAGGAAAACTCTTTGTAACTGGACATAAAGGAAGTAAAAGTCTTTGTAACTGGACAGAAAGGAAGGAAAAGTCTTTGTCACTGGACATAAAGAAAGGAAAAGTCTTTGTAACTGGACAGAAAGGAAGGAAAAGTCTTTGTCACTGGACAGAAAGGAAGGAAAACTCTTTGTAACTGGACAGAAAGGAAGTAAAAGTCTTTGTAACTGGACAGAAAGGAAGGAAAAGTCTTTGTAATTGGACAGAAAGGAAGGAAAAGTCTTTGTAACTGGACAGAAAGGAAGGAAAGGTTTTTGCAACCGGACATAAAGGGAGGAAAAGTCTTTGTAACTGGACAGAAAGGAAGGAAAAGTCTTTGTAACTGTCCTCATCTTCCCTCCAAAAGTATTTGTAACTGGGCATAAAGGAAGGAAAAGTCTTTGTAACTGGACAGAAAGGAAGGAAAAGTCTTTGTGACTGGACAGAAAGGAAGGAAAAGTCTTTGTAGCTGGACAGAAAGGAAGGAAAACTCTTTGTAACTGGACAGAAATGAAGTAAAAGTCTTTGTAACTGGACAGAAAGGAAGGAAAAGTCTTTGTAACTGTCCTCATCTTCCCTCCAAAAGTCTTTGTAACTGGGCAGAAAGGAAGGAAAAGTCTTTGAGACTGGACAGAAAGGAAGGAAAAGTCTTTGCGACTAAACATAAAGGAAGGAAAAGTCTTTGTAACTGGACAGAAAGGAAGGAAAAGTCTTTGTAACTGTCCTCATCTTCCCTCCAAAAGTCTTTGTAACTGGACAGAAAGGAAGGAAAACTCTTTGTAACTGGACAGAAAGGAAGGAAAAGTCTTTGTAACTGTCCTCATCTTCCCTCCAAAAGTCTTTGTAACTGGACAGAAAGGAAGGAAAAGCCTTTGTAACTGGACAGAAAGGAAGGAAAAGTATTTAACTGGACAGAAAGGAAGGAAAAGTCTTTAACTGGACAGAAAGGAAGGAAAAGTCTTTAACTGGACAGAAAGGAAGGAAAAGTCTTTGTAACTGGACAGAAAGGAATGAAAAGTCTTTAACTGGACAGAAAGGAAGGAAAAGTCTTTGTAACTGGACAAAAAGGAAGGAAAAGTTTTTGTAACTGGAGATAAAGGAAGGAAAAGTCTTTGTAACTGTCCTCATCTTCCCTCCAAAAGTCTTTGTATCTGGGCAGAAAGGAAGGAAAAGTCTTTGTAACTGGACAGAAAGGAAGGAAAAGCCTTTGTAACTGGACAGAAAGGAAGGAAAAGTCTTTAACTGGACAGAAAGGAAGGAAAAGTCTTTAACTGGACAGAAAGGAAGGAAAAGTCTTTGTAACTGGACAAAAAGGAAGGAAAAGTTTTTGTAACTGGAGATAAAGGAAGGAAAAGTCTTTGTAACTGTCCTCATCTTCCCTCCAAAAGTCTTTGTATCTGGGCAGAAAGGAAGGAAAAGTCTTTGTAACTGGACAGAAAGGAAGTAAAAGTATTTGTAACTGGACAGAAAGGAAGTAAAAGTCTTTGTAACTGGACAGAAAGGAAGTAAAAGTCTTTGTAACTGGACAGAAAAGAAGGAAAAGTCTTTGTAACTGGACAGAAAGGAAGGAAAAGTTTTTGTAACTGGACAGAAAGGAAGTAAAAGTCTTTGTAACTGGACAGAAAGGAAGGAAAAGTCTTTGTAACTGTCCTCATCTTCCCTCCAAAAGTCTTTGCAACTGGGCAGAAAGGAAGGAAAAGTCTTTGTACCTGGACAAAAAGGAAGGAAAAGTCTTTGTAACTGGACATAAAGGAAGTAAAAGTCTTTGTAACTGGACAGAAAGGAAGGAAAAGTCTTTGTAACTGTCCTCATCTTCCCTCCAAAAGTCTTTGTAACTGGGCAGAAAGGAAGGAAAAGTCTTTGTAACTGGACAGAAAGGAAGGAAAAGTCTTTGTAACTGGACAGAAAGGAAGGAAAACTCTTTGTAACTGGACAGAAAGGAAGGAAAACTCTTTGTAACTGGACATAAAGGAAGTAAAAGTCTTTGTAACTGGACAGAAAGGAAGGAAAAGTCTTTGTCACTGGACATAAAGAAAGGAAAAGTCTTTGTAACTGGACAGAAAGGAAGGAAAAGTCTTTGTCACTGGACAGAAAGGAAGGAAAACTCTTTGTAACTGGACAGAAAGGAAGTAAAAGTCTTTGTAACTGGACAGAAAGGAAGGAAAAGTCTTTGTAACTGGACAGAAAGGAAGGAAAAGTCTTTGTAACTGGACAGAAAGGAAGGAAAGGTTTTTGCAACCGGACATAAAGGGAGGAAAAGTCTTTGTAACTGGACAGAAAGGAAGGAAAAGTCTTTGTAACTGTCCTCATCTTCCCTCCAAAAGTATTTGTAACTGGGCATAAAGGAAGGAAAAGTCTTTGTAACTGGACAGAAAGGAAGGAAAAGTCTTTGTGACTGGACAGAAAGGAAGGAAAAGTCTTTGTAACTGGACAGAAAGGAAGGAAAACTCTTTGTAACTGGACAGAAATGAAGTAAAAGTCTTTGTAACTGGACAGAAAGGAAGGAAAAGTCTTTGTAACTGTCCTCATCTTCCCTCCAAAAGTCTTTGTAACTGGGCAGAAAGGAAGGAAAAGTCTTTGAGACTGGACAGAAAGGAAGGAAAAGTCTTTGCGACTAAACATAAAGGAAGGAAAAGTCTTTGTAACTGGACAGAAAGGAAGGAAAAGTCTTTGTAACTGTCCTCATCTTCCCTCCAAAAGTCTTTGTAACTGGACAGAAAGGAAGGAAAACTCTTTGTAACTGGACAGAAAGGAAGGAAAAGTCTTTGTAACTGTCCTCATCTTCCCTCCAAAAGTCTTTGTAACTGGACAGAAAGGAAGGAAAAGCCTTTGTAACTGGACAGAAAGGAAGGAAAAGTATTTAACTGGACAGAAAGGAAGGAAAAGTCTTTAACTGGACAGAAAGGAAGGAAAAGTCTTTAACTGGACAGAAAGGAAGGAAAAGTCTTTGTAACTGGACAGAAAGGAATGAAAAGTCTTTAACTGGACAGAAAGGAAGGAAAAGTCTTTGTAACTGGACAAAAAGGAAGGAAAAGTTTTTGTAACTGGAGATAAAGGAAGGAAAAGTCTTTGTAACTGTCCTCATCTTCCCTCCAAAAGTCTTTGTATCTGGGCAGAAAGGAAGGAAAAGTCTTTGTAACTGGACAGAAAGGAAGTAAAAGTCTTTGTAACTGGACAGAAAGGAAGTAAAAGTATTTGTAACTGGACAGAAAGGAAGTAAAAGTCTTTGTAACTGGACAGAAAGGAAGGAAAAGTCTTTGTAACTGGACAGAAAGGAAGGAAAGGTTTTTGTAACTGGACAGAAAGGAACTAAAAGTCTTTGTAACTGGACAGAAAGGAAGGAAAAGTCTTTGTAACTGTCCTCATCTTCCCTCCAAAAGTCTTTGCAACTGGGCAGAAAGGAAGGAAAAGTCTTTGTACCTGGACAAAAAGGAAGGAAAAGTCTTTGTAACTGGACAGAAATGAAGGAAAAGTCTTTGTAACTGGACAGAAAGGAAGGAAAAGTCTTTGTAACTGTCCTCATCTTCTCTCCAAAAGTCTTTGTAACTGGGCAGAAAGGAAGGAAAAGTCTTTGTAACTGGACAGAAAGGAAGGAAAAGTCTTTGTAACTGGACAGAAAGGAAGGAAAAGTCTTTGTCACTGGACAGAAAGGAAGGAAAAGTCTTTGTAACTGGACAGAAAGGAAGGAAAAGTCTTTGTAACTGTCCTCATCTTCCCTCCAAAAGTCTTTGTAACTGGGCATAAAGGAAGGAAAAGTCTTTGTAACTGGACAGAAAGGAAGGAAAAGTCTTTGTGACTGGACAGAAAGGAAGGAAAAGTCTTTGTAACTGGACAGAAAGGAAGGAAAACTCTTTGTAACTGGACAGAAAGGAAGTAAAAGTCTTTGTAACTGGACAGAAAGGAAGGAAAAGTCTTTGTAACTGTCCTCATCTTCCCTCCAAAAGTCTTTGTAACTGGGCAGAAAGGAAGGAAAAGTCTTTGAGACTGGACAGAAAGGAAGGAAAAGTCTTTGCAACTGAACATAAAGGAAGGAAAAGTCTTTGTAACTGGACAGAAAGGAAGGAAAAGTCTTTGTAACTGTCCTAATCTTCCCTCCAAAAGTCTTTGTAACTGGGCAGAAAGGAAGGAAAAGTCTTTTTAACTGGACAGAAAGAAAGGAAAAGTCTTTGTAACTGGACAGAAAGAAAGGAAAAGTCTTTGTAACTGGACAGAAAGGAAGGAAAAGTCTTTGTAACTGGGCAGAAAGGAAGGAAAACTCTTTGTAACTGGACAGAAAGGAAGGAAAAGTCTTTGTAACTGGACAGAAAGGAAGGAAAAGTCTTTGTAACTGGACAGAAAGGAAGGAAAACTCTTTGTAACTGGACAGAAAGGAAGGAAAAGTCTTTGTAACTGTCCTCATCTTCCCTCCAAAAGTCTTTGTAACTGGGCAGAAAGGAAGGAAAAGTGTTTGTAACTGGACAGAAAGGAAAGCTCCATTTTGAGTTTAATGTGTGAGATTTCTTGTGGGAGGAAGAGCATTACTCACTCATTGTAGCAACTGATAATGTAATAATGTGTCAAAATGTTAAAATGACAACAACAACAACAATAACTGTATACAAGGCATCAGCTGAGCAGCATTTTGGTAAACAAACCGCTTTTCCGGGTGGAAACGGCAATGGGATCCTATGGAGCTAGCTTTGAGTGCTCACTCTAGCCCCAGCTGTGCTGTGTACATTTTAAAAACTACGACAGTTCACACAACTTTAACACGACGTGCATATATTATACATCAAACTCTTGAGCTACTGCTGCTCTCACTCAGAATGTCAAAATATAAGCGATGTGATGTATACTTTTTGAGATATTAACGTTTGTTTGGCACAACTCATACTGTACTAGTTAACTGCCGCGGTTTCCGCGTGTTTTGCGGTGATTTGTTGTGGTTGTGACGTCACGCTGATTCCTCGTATAAGAAAATAAATGGGTTTGAAAATCGTCACTGGGTGGGTAAAAACGTTGCATCTCTCAAATTTCAACTTTTCAGGAACTCACCAGTAATCCTTTGAAGTTAAAACATGAAAGGCTCCAAAACTGGAGTTATGACATTTTTTGCATAGCGTAATACTGTATGATGTAATAATGACCAGTTAATATAATTACGGTATGTGTTTAAAATGTACTACATTAACAGGTTTTATTACATTTTTATTACATTGTCGGTTGCCAAAAACCTTGTAAGTAACTTGTTGATGGGCATAGTTGTACAGGTTATTAAAACTTTTTGAAGTTTAAACTCCAACACATAACACACACGCATGTAGAGTCATATGAACTACACACAGTGAACTCATATGAACTACAGTAGCCATGCTGCGACTCGTCCATCACGCAGAGCTAGTAAATGGGGTGTGACCTCTCACACATTCGCACAATAGAGAGGCATTTTTAATCACTTTCTTTGGCACGGACCGCGACCACAGTCCTCTTACGCAACCAGATCAAGATCTGGCATCTATTGTGCAGGTCTGGGCATTTATTCCCAGTTACTACTATGAACCAACAGCCTTCTCATATTCTACCACATGCAGTCAACCAGGAACATTCCAACGCATCGGAATGCATCTTAAGATGCATCTTGTGCACTGACTTTTCATCTCAGGGTTGAAGAAACGGTGGCAAACACAGTAGCATTGTTAGAACTGTTAACATATAACTTCCCATTAACGTAATAAAGCATTAACGTAATCTTAACGATATCCTTATTATCCAACCGCACACCTGTTAGACTTTGTCATTAACACACAATACTATTACATGAACCCTGGAGCCAAGGGGGCTGAAACCTCCAGGTTTCAAAGTTTTAATATGATCTAATAATAGTCCAAATTCAATATGAAACTGTCACCCTTTCACATTATGGTTATTAATTAATGATGGCGCTACATCTGAAAAAGGGCTGACTTTGTATGGAAGAGGTCTTTGATAATTTAATTTAATTTAAAAATAGTAATTCAATAAAAGATAAAAGATTCTTTTTTGAAACCTTCCTGTTAACACCATAATGTAACAATTATTATACTAACACAGAAAACAATATTATATTAATCTTAGGTAGCCTTTATTACAGTCACATATGATGGTAATTTATTACATTAATAGTTATAACAGGCATAAATCAGACAAATCTGCACTGTGAAAACAAACAAGAACGAACCTAAATGATTGCTATTGGAGTGCAGTTCAGAGTCCATTCTTCTTGATAATTTGAGTTGTTGTTTTAGTGACATATTTATGGCAAGTCCCTCATTCCCTCCATTCGAAAGCATAAAGCCAAATGTTGCTCTGTTGGGTAACCACTTGATCTTCATAATAGCACTGTAGTTATTTCCTCCATGTTTTACATAATGGTGTCCCAGATTGTCCATAATTTGTTATATTAGTCATAATAGATTCCAACTGAGGTTTGTAGAGACAGACTAGTTTAGAGGCTGAACAGTCAAGAGTTTATTCTGCAGCTTGATATGCATCAGCTAACCCAACCTGCAGTATTTTCAAGACTGAAAAGTAGGGCTGCCTGCAACTAACGATTATTTTCATTATCAATGATCAATTATTGTTATTTATTTTCTCGAGTAATCGATTAGTCGTTTTGTCTACAAAATGTCACAAAATGATGAAACATGATCACTTTTTCCACAAAGCCCAAGATGACATCCTCAAATGTCGTCTTTTGTCCAAAGATCATCAGTTTGCTGTCAGGGAAGACTAAAGAAACCAGAAAATAATCACATTTAAGCACCAACAAGAGATTCCCCCCCCCCCCCCCCCTTAAAATTAGTTGAAACGATTAATTGATTAAAAAAAAATTGTTGGCAATTGGATTTCTTGTCGATCAACTACAGTAATCGTTGCAGCTCTACCGCAAGGTGAATGGGAAGAAATGCATTCATTTCAATTTGTCTGTTGATCTTTGTCTCTCTCTCTCTCTCTCTCTCTCTCTCTTTCTCACTCACTCACTCTCACACACACACACACACACACACACACACGCTCTCACACGTCACACACACACACACACACACACACACACACACACACACACACACACACACACACACACACACACACACACACAGGACTTCCGGGAGAAGAACACGGACCACATGCGTCCGGACATCGTGGCTCTCCTGAAGAGCAGCAAGAACGCCTTCATCTGCGGGCTGATCGGCATCGACCCCGCGGCCACCTTCCGCTGGGCGGTGCTCCGAGCCTACTTCAGAGCCCTGGTGGCCTTCAGGCAGGCTGGGAAGAGACACACGCAGAAGAAGACTGGTAAGTGTGCTCGGCCCTAACACGAGCTGCACACACAGACACGGTGCAGGGCAGCGATAGGACAGAGCACCTGAGGAACCAGATGCAGGAGATACTGTAGTGTAGAGAGGAGGGGAGACACCTTGTTTGAGATCCTTGCAGCTGTATAATTTAGTTGGAAAGACTTAGAAAAAATATATGGTCAAGAAATGTCTGTGATCCTTTTTTGTTGTATAGAGGCACGCATAGATGTTTCATCTGTCCCTCTGCCTTATATTGTATGCAGTTTTTCACTTGTACGACATTTGGCAATGTTAGCCTACATTGGTGCACATGTGCAAAAAACACATGCAGACAAAGTGCATTAGAAAAGGTTAGTGTGTGATTTCCCTAGTCCGGTTAGATCTCAGCCTGTGTCAGACCTCCATCAAGGAATCTATAAAGAAGGAAGGGACGGTTAGATCTCGGCCTGTGTCAGACCTCCATCAAGGAATCTATAAAGAAGGAAGGGATCGTGACTGACCGCGTACTGTAGGAGTCCAACTGACAAGCAATCACTACAGTAGGAGTAGAGGTAAATCAGTAGCCTGTCAATCCAGGTGAGTGACTTATGGGCATTTTATCAATTTTGGTTTGCTAAACTCATTCTGTAGTATTTTTTGGAAGCACATTGTTTATAGAGTGCCAAAAGGATTGCGTATTTTTGCAGGTCAACCTGGTTGTTGACATCGCACTGGGTTTCCTCATCTCAAAGTCAGTGTTGTTGTTTTTTCTTGAATGGGATTTGGTTAGATGCCTGAAATGAAGTCTGTTGTTATCAAAAGTTTATGATACTTACAATAGATCTTCCAGAATAAAAAACGTTTCTGCACAGATCGATGGAAGTTTCTTTACTTGGTCAAATCATGCCAAGCTTTCGGTCACAAGACCTTTATCAGGAGGGGGGGAGCATTTTGATTTTTGAAGCGTATATGCGATCATAAACTTACCATAGACCTTATTTCAGGCATCTAATCAAAACCCCATTCAAAAAACCTCAGTGACTTCGAGACGACGGAATGCTAACGAATTTCCGAGTTTTGGGACTCTTCAATGCCGGTAGACAACAGGTGGGTCTGCCACTTTAAATACACTAGAACTCCACTTGAAAAACACACACAAAAACAACAACAAAAACAACAATTTAGCCAGTAAATGGGATGAAACGGAAATCCTGATTCTCAGTTTGGATGTATTCCTGCCATGCAGTTCGTTCTTTATGGATTCCTTCGCCTCCTCCACTGTGTGTGTTTCATCATCAGCATACTGTAGTATATATGTGCGTAGTGCTCGTGGTGCTGCCATCTAGTGGTGCTGCCATACAATAGTTGTTGCTCTCTCTCTCTCTCTCTCTCTCTCTCTCAGCTTTGGCTCTATAATGAATGCCTTCTTTCCCGTAGCGTTGAGTGCTGTAGCTATGTGATTTGCAGTGGATTCTGCCACCAGGTGCTCTGTCAGTGTCGCTCGATCGCCATCGTGTGATTCAGACTTCCGCACTGCACACGAGAAATATGCGGTGATGTGAAAATAGATGCTTGTGTGTTTTTTTTTTAGAAAGCTTCCAAATTCCATCTTTTGCTAATCCTTCCATAGCTCTTAGAAATCCTATTCTTCCCAACCAAAATCTAAAGATCTTAGTGTCACCCAAGGAAACCTGTAGGAAGCCCTTCCCTTCCCTCTAGGAGGCTCATACAGATTGACAATGCTTTTATCCAAAGCGACTTACAATATCACATTTTTGTCAGCAATAGAGCAATCAACTATGCAACACAGGCTATGACAGCTACAACTTCTGAAGAAATGGTGGTAAAAGTAGTTTTTTTTTTTTTTTATGCATAATGCCCATGAGCTAAATCTTTATGATTACTCAAAAATGTGTATGGGCTAGGTTTAATTTGAACACTACAAAATGAAACCTCCCCTTGTCTAAGAGGAGAGAGAGTTCAGAATGTACGCTCTATGGCAGACAACCCCTAGTGGTGACACTGTGGAAATGTCTGGGGGCGAACTCTGTCACTGCTGCCAGTCCAAATTATACCTGCACCCAGAACTACAATGGGGGAGACTCAAATCCCACTGCTGCCTCCAACCGCAGTTTTGAATGTAAACTACCTTCCCTCCAAAAGTCTTGCACAGGTATCTGTCTCTCGTAGATGACTGCATCTCCTGATCTCTTCTTCTGCTGTCTAATCTGTCGTTTCTCTCTCTTTCCCCCCCTTCTCTTTCCTTGTTTTATTTATTTTCTTCTTTCTCTCTTCTTCTTCTTCTTCTTCTTCTTCTGTTTCTTCCTTTTTGTTCTGCTTCTCCAAGGGCATGATGACGCTGCCCCCTGTGCAGCTTTGAAAAGTGTGGATAGTTTTAGCTTTCTGCAGCACCCAGTGCATCAGAGAAGCTTAGAGATCCTCCAGAAGTGCAAAGAGGAGAAGTACAGTAAGGCTGCAAATACCACTATGACTCCTCCCACTTTTACGCCATGGGGCGTGAGGGGGGGGACGGGAGGGAGGGGCAGACCAACATCATCAAGTTGCACTAGCCTAGACAGTGTCCCTAGTGTGGACCCTAGACAGTGTCCCTAGTGTGGACCCTAGCCATTGTCCCTAGTGTGGACCCTAGCCAGTGTCCCTAGTGTGGTCTTTTCCTGATCGAGATAGATCAAACGGATACGACGTCCAGAAATACTGAGACATAATTTCTCCAGTTTTAGTTTTCTCCGTTTTTGGGGGATTTGTCACAAATTATCTTATTAAATCTTATTATTATTATCTTATTAAATCTTATTTTCTATCATTAGACTAGATGCTTGTTGGTCTCCACTCCCTCTTGTCTCCCTCGTCCTCGTCCCCCTCTCTTATGCACCTGCATGTACGTGTCCCGCAATCTGTCCCGCATGTTGTCCACACTAGCACGCTTCTGCCATCCTGTCACTAACTCTGCCGTCCTCCTTGACGGGACTTAGCCCCCGCAAATTGCACGACGCTGCTCACGCACGGGTCAGCTGTTTGGTCTCTCTGTTTAACCCTACTTTGGTCTGGGGGAAGGCGGGCACAGTAACACTGCCAGGTCGTCCCATCATCACGGCTTTGACTGGTCCATAATATGACACAGCTCTGCTTTCACGTCTGGTCTTGTCTCTTGTGCAGCGGGTGTAGTTCAGACACAACAACCCACCCACCACTTCTGTGGTGACTAATCTCAATAGGCTGGTGATGGGGGGATAGCAGCACACTTGAGGGGAAGAGAATGACATAGTTGGGATTACAGCTCTTTATATCCTCGTCACTAACTTTGTTCACAGTCTCACAGTAACAGGTTGACATGATGCGGTGAAGAACATACACAGTTAGGCCTGTATGTTTAGCATTTCACACGATAAGAGTATCGCAGAGATGACGTCATTTTTTGTAGGCTAACCCGGAAGTTAGCATCGCGCCGGGTTCCCTCATCTGGAAGTCAATGGGATTTTTGTATGTGCATCATCTTCACAAATGAGGACCACTTGCGATTTATGAAGTGTAAATGCGATCGGCAAAAATCGCGATCGCCAGAAAACGCTTTAAAAATGTTTAAAAAAAAATGTGTTCCTTTTGTGAAGATGATATTGCTGAACACAAAGTTTGCAGTTTCATAAACCTTTGTTACCCACAGACCGTATTTCTGGCATCTAACGAAAATCGACATACTAAAAACTCATTGACTTCAAGACAAAGGAACCAGGCGATGCTAACTTCCTGGTTTTAGGACTCATTCCTGCGACACTCCTTCCGAAGGTCACTTTTCCTCAGCGAACATTTCACTCACTACACTCAAATGTTTTCTTTTCGTTTTATAATTTATTTATTTTTTTACCACCCTACAGCATCTGATAAAAGTGATGAAACTGAAAACAGTAGAGTATAGACTACACTGTCGCTGATCCAAGTCCTCAGCCAGATCACTTGGTTGATCACTTGGAAGCCTAACACACTCTAGATCCCTCTGTTCCTCATCACTGTGATCGATTGGCTGAGTCTAGATCCCTCTGTTCCTCATCACTGTGATCGATTGGCTGAGTCTAGATCCCTCTGTTCCTCATCACTGAGGATAAAATGGAATGCCTGGTGTGTGTGGATTATATCACTTCCTCTGGCACTTCCCGGCTTATCAGACGAACACTGAGTTCACTAACTGCCAAAACACCAGCCATCATCGTTTTTGGTACACGGCTATCTGGATTAAATCCATTTCGGCTCTTATTTGGACTCCAACTCACTCAAATTGTACTTCTCTAAATTGACGATCCGTTCAGTATGGCCTGAGGAAAGAAAGAAAAACCTCTCACAAATGCAGTTCACATTGTTTCACAATTATGGGGAAAAAATGTGTTTTGAATATTGGCATTTCAAATAACTGACTGTGACTGAGCAAATTTTCAAGCACACCAACAGTCCAGACTAAACCATCTTCCATAATCTTCACGACACTAACAAGACGAACTCACTATTAACCTCTCAGATCTTATTTTAATGTGAAATCACCTAGATTCATTTTCCCATAAAAGGCATATAACACTCATTGCAATAACACCAGAGTGTCACATGGTGTCGGAAGTGTGTTTTGTCTCTGCTTGGGATGGTTTGGTAGGGGTCTGTGTGTGTGTGTCTGTGTGTGTCTGTGTGTGTCTGTGTGTGTGTCTGTGTGTGTCTGTGTGTGTCTGTGTCTGTGTCTGTGTGAGTGTGTGTTAGTGTTCCCTCACATGCTGTAATCCTGTCTGTTGGCGATCAGGTGTGACCAGAAAGAGTCCGCGTACTCCACTCTCAGACCTCCAGGGGAGCAACACCGTCAATGAGAAGTCCCCGCGGTAAGAGTCTGCGGAGCGCCAAGTTCATGTGGCCGTATAATAAAACATTGGAAATGTGTGAAGAAATGAATGAGTCATATTCTGAGATGCGTTACGAATGCACACCCAGATTTTCCCTAGGGGTTGGTCTGGATCTGCATTTATAAAGTACCTCAGATATGAGAGTGAAGAGCATACTGTAGCTATTGGCAGAAGTGAAATTGGTTATTTTTGAGACAAAAGCACAGCATGTCAGCTTCTGTTTCTGATGGGTTTTTTTCCTACAAAGATTATTATACCAGTTCAGAACAATGTAATTTATTCTGTTCAGTCAATTTCAGGTGAGCATACGTATTGGGTCACATTAACTGAAAGTGGTGGCGTCCCGGGGTCTCAGTGATCTGAGGCAGTGGTTCTCAAAGTGGGGTCCGGGGTTAGGGTTCCAGGGGGTCCCCAGCAAAAAGGGGAATCATTGATGTCCCCTTTGATTCCATCCATAAAATAACACAATAACAGAATGTATGACTATTTTGGTCATGCGTTTCATACACTTTGTGCAACAACAACAAAAACATCTAAAAGCAAAAATCTGATGGGATACTCGTATCAAGTTGGGGTGTGTGATGTAATTTGTGACAGTTTGGGGGTCCTTGACGTGAAAAAGTTTGAGAACCAACCCACTGATCTGAGGCATGTTATCGTGACGTGGGTTCGAATCCAGCCCATGACATTTGTCGCATGTCATCTCTCAATCGAACCTGTGTCTCTTTCTACATTGAGCCATCTAAGAAGGTGGAAATGCAAAAAAAAATATATATATATATATAAAAAGGCAAATTAAAATAGTGTTTTGGTGGTCACACCTCCCCACATGCAATAAAGATAGGTGTGCAACCTGTCGACATCACCAGTAATATCTTCCTTTGAGATGCTCTACCAAGCCTTATAAATAAAAAATAAAAAAACTGAATGCAATCAGTCTTATCTGAAAATGTCCAGTTAGAAAACAGCAGAGATATTGGGCACTGGGCACTGAGTCGGAAGCAACACGCCTTTCAAAAGAACGAGTGATGACTGTGCAGTGACCCCCAGCGTTCCCCTCGTGACCCCCAGCGTTCCCCTCGCCCGCCGGGGGGGCCCCCGCTCCGCCACCTCCCCTAATTAGCTGCGGAGCGTGAGATTAGCAGACCCTGAAGCAGGGCGGAGCGCACTACACCGCTTTTGTTGCACAGGAGCGCGCAGTCCCTGGCTGTTAAAAGTCCCCCCTTAATATGATTTGCAACCTCTGCCCTCCTTCCCTCTCTCTCTCTCTCTCTCTCTCTCACATACTGTACACACACACACATCCACTCCACCCCAGCACACTAAGGGAGCACTGAAGCCGCACGCAGCTGTTTCCTGCGTGATGTAAAGTCAGAGTTATGCACGTGTGCGAGGAGCGTCCGGGGAGCGATAAATCGCGCCGCGCGCCGGGGCGCTCGTCGGCCGGACAGTGCACTGCTTTATGGGACTCTCAGGGAGACCGCGGAGATAAACAGTCACCACAAAGGCATATTGTACTGTCACCATTTACAGAGATAGATATTCCACTGGGGAGAAATTCTCATTATTATGCTAGGCCAGATGTGAACAGGTTTGTGCTTATTTATTGTTTATTACATTCCATCATATAATGGTATAGAAAATATGTATTTTTGGTTGCATCAATCAAATAAAGCCTTAATCACGAGTCTGAGGATTATTATATAAGAACACACTATGAATCTTGTGATCCGTCACACAAAGGAAAGCATATTATGTAGCCACTATGGCCTTTCTTCCTATAGCTTTATGGGAACCTGTTGTAATTTATAAGCATCATGCGATGCAGCCATGGCCCGGCAGTTTAAATCATAGGAACGTCTGCTCCCCTACTGGGGCGGTGGGGTTATGCCCTGAACTGCAATATGGATGTTGGACCAGAGTGCTGGCTGTGTTATAGGAGCTTCCTCAGGGTTTCTTCCTTGGCCTCCCAAGAGGGGAACACAAGTGGAAAGACTGTTAAGATGAACCAGCCACACCTTGGCTTGACTTCTCAGGACCCTGTCCAAAATGCTTTGGGTCTTCTAACTACACTAAACAGACAGAAGATGCATCCCAAATTTAAAAACGCAGTATTTTCTAATTTAACCACAAAAGGGGAAAATATCGCAAGATTGATGAGATCTTAAATTGAGTCATACTGTAACCGATTCCAAGATCTCTGCCCTGTTGGACTACTAGGTTGTCTCTGGTGGAGTTTTAGAGGTGCCAACATTTCAAAGGCCACATAGGAATCTAGAACCAAGGTTTTTTGGTGTTTTTGACAGTGGAAACAGTCAAACCCGTGCTGCTCGCCCTACAAAGAGAATCAAAAAGTGCTACTTTCTCACCTGCTGTTGTATATTGACTCTCATTAGTGGTCAAACCTCTCCTCTTACACTTGCCTCCCACCTCATTTTTGCTTATAGAAATGACTTAGAAACATATTGGGTTCCCACACATGTCACACAGCAAGAGAGCTTCCTGTAAATCACCAGAGTGGAAAACAAACCTCAAGGCTCTATGACCCAGCAAGCTCAATCCATGATTGATTGCTGCTGCTGCACCTACAGTATATATATACTGGATGATCGTCTGTACCTCAGTTGTTTTTTTCGCTTCTTTCCTGTAGCCTTCCTGCTCTCCTCTCTTCTCTCCTCCTCTCCCTTCCTCTCCTCTTCTTCTCTGTTATCATCTTCTCTCACTTCTCCTCAGGGCTCAAATAGTTTAGATTGGCAAAAGGTTCTCGCCGTGACCTCACCACCTGGCCACCCCACCTGACCGCTGTTTATGAAAAAGAAAAAGAAAATACAGTGTTTATTTGAGGTCAGGTGGTTAGGGGGTTAACCTTGAGGCCTGAGGTTTTAGCCCTGTGAGGTTTGTGAGGAATAACTCCACACTCATTCCCTCCTCAGAACATCCCTATGTATTCTCCTGTTCACAAACAAAATAATTTCTCCTAAGTTTGTTTGATATGTTTTATACAATCTACACTGAATGTGCGCGAAATATTGATTTCCCTAATTATATATATATATATATATGCAGCTCGATATCAGGAAGTGTAATCTTTCGCAAAATCAACACTGCAGTCAAAGTCACATCTTAACCAGCCCACATGTAATAAAATATATAATATAATATACCGTAATATAATATAATATTGGCCGCCGTCCTTTTTACGCTCGGATGTGGACAACATTTTTGAGATGTTCAAGTGGACCATTGAGTCGGAAACGATTTGGTCACTTTACATGGAAAGCAGGATACGTTTCTCCGAGCGGATGTGACGAGTCTACATTCAGGATCTGTTGCAGATCACTTTTTTTTTAAATCAATTATTTATTGATTAAATTTTTTAACATACTGTTGCAGATAACCATCTGTTATCTGCCACATTGTGACATAAACGGCTGAGACGTTAATTTACATGAACAATTATCATCCTCTTTTGTATGTGTTGTCTCCCTTCACTATATATTCAGTATAAAAGAAAGAGAGAAATTGTCTCCTCAGGGATTCTCCGGGCCTGGGCTGGAACGGCCGTGTGGGTCGACAGAGCCGCCTGTCCCCCATCGGCTCCCACACGGAGGAAGACGGCATCTTCGTCAACTCCACCAGCAGCAAGCTCCTGGAGCGAGCCCACGGCATCCTCATGTCAGTAACCACAGAACCTCCTCAGACACATGAACGTCCCACACTACTCCTCAACACTCACTAAGAGCAGGGGTTCCCCAACCTGTTTTGGCTTGTGACCCTATTTTGGCGTCACAAAAATGTAGGGGCAATGAGACATTCAAATTCCGGTAGATCATCGATAATATCATCAGTGACATCGTCAGTGTTGTCACATAGTATGCTTCTTTTTCCAGAACTCTGAATTTAACCTGAGAATTCTGACTTTAATCTCAAAATTCTGACTTTTTTCCTCAAAATTCTGACAGTAACTTCGAATTCTGACTTTAATCTCAGAATTCTAGAGAGTAGCCTACCCTGATGACACCATATTTGAGTTGTACAAAAACGGTAGGCTAGGCTGAGATCAAAAAGAAGTTGCCCCGAGTTTTTGCGTCCTCCAAAGCCCCACTTCCTCATAAGTCATTCTGGCGCCGCTGGTCTTCAGCTCAGGTTCAAGCCCAGTGTCATCAAACCATCTGCCCTGCTGAACTGTCATTTAACAGTCAGTGAAGATTCCTGCCAGCTCCAGGGCTGCTGTGCTGTAGCTGAGCCTGACCTGCCAGCTCCGGGGCTGCTGTGCTGTAGCTGAGCCTGACCTCTGACCTCCCTCCCTGTGCAGATGAGAATGTCCCTGCAGGGATCAATAAACCTTCATATTACTGACGGGGACACGACCCACTTGGGAGAGATGTCTGGAGAACTACAGGGCAAAAGCTTCACTGACCTCATACTTTATAACCGCACGGGTTACCTTTTGGTTTCCACCTGAGGCCCAACACACTTTATTAGCAGTGGAATCTGTTTTTGCTGTTGCTCTGCGCTCTTCTCTTTCCAACTCTGATCTCTGTCTGACTGAGAACAACTTCTGTCCTTTAAACAGGAGGAACAAAAACTTCAAATCGAAGCCGTCTCTTCCAAAGGTAAGGCATGTCATCTGATTTCATGTAGCTAATAGTGGTGTTGCTAGCGTTACCAGCTAATAACGGTATTGCTAGGGTTACCAGCTGACTATGGCCAGTCAGGGTCAAGGCTGAGGGATAGCAGTAGGTTAGGCTGTAGATTAGCTCAGTGGTTCTCAAGTTGGGGACCGGGGAAGCCCAGGGGCCGTCAGTGGGTTCCAGGGGGTCCCAAACAAAAGGGGGAATAATTTATTTTCACTGTATTCAATTGAGTGGTCCTTGACCTTGACGTGATAAGTTTGTGAAGCACTGAGCTAGATTGTTTGCCTGGTTGTGTTGCTTGTTTGGTAAGTTGTTATGGTCCAGACAGGCTGAGGGCTGCTGGTAGACTAGGTTAGGTCCCTTTCTCTCTCTCTCTCCTCTCTCCCTCCATGCTTGTTTTATATGAATTGTTCAGTTTCTGTTTATTGATTGTGTTTTGTTCGATCTAGCTAAGGCTATTTTCTGCTAAGCCCTTTGAAACTGTGAATCAGGACGATATCAATATACACTTGACTTGACTCTGTCCTCGCCTGCAGCACTTACTGGACGTGAAGTCACTGAAGTACCTCAGCAACCTGACGCTCCACGACCGCATCACCAAGTCACTGCTGCACCTGCACAAGAAGAAGAAGCCACCCAGCATCAGTGCACA
>NC_139645.1:5739844-5832344 GCF_964638095.1 Poromitra crassiceps | reverse complement strand
GGATTATAGCGAAAATAAATTACCCCCCTTTTGGCTGGGGACCCCCGGGAACCCCCTCAAGGACCCCTATTTGAGATTTGATTTCTAACCTGATCCTCTACCTCTTGGCCCCTAGGGGGCAGAGATGAGTGTGAGGCCCCTCTGGCAGGCCTCACTGTGTGTGGATGACCTGGTCCTCTACCTCTTGGCCCCTAGGGGGCAAAGATGAGTGTGAGGCCCTTCTGGCAGGCCTCACTGTGTGTGGATGACCTGGTCCTATACCTCTTGGCCCCTAGGGGGCAGAGATGAGTGTGAGGCCCCTCTGGCAGGCCTCACTGTGTGTGGATGACCTGGTCCTCTACCTCTTGGCCCCTAGGGGGCAAAGATGAGTGTGAGGCCCTTCTGGCAGGCCTCACTGTGTGTGGATGACTTCACTTCCCACTAATCTCCTATTGAGGAGGAGGAGACTGAATTCCTCTTGGCACTGAAATATCACACACACATGCTGTGTGCATGTGTTTATCAACACACACACATAAACACACACACACACACACACACACACACACATGCTGCGTTCAAGACAACTCAGAACTCGGACGTTTCAACTGCTGACATTATTGCGTTCATGCTGGAACTTCTTTCCCCATACTACTATAATCAGAGTGATAAACACATATTGCATGATTACACATCAAATGATGTGTTGAAAGCACTTTTATCATCCGTTAACGATGAAGGTCGGCATGTTTGACGACGTCAAGTAGGACAAACGCGAGCTCTGAAAATTTCCGACCTGTAATTCTGAGTTGGACAACCGTCCCAATTCATTTTTAACAAGTCGGAGCTCGTTTTTTCCAAGTTGAGACACACTAAACACAAACACAACAGACACGCTAAATGCATAAGGAAGTAGCTCCAGGTGTAGCTGAGTCAAACACTTTTTGCAGAACGCACCTCGTCCTCAAATCCAGCTCTCTATAGGCAGCAGGGGGCGGCAGACACCTGCTATGAGTTATTCAACAAATAGGGCTGGGTATTGGCAAGGACCTCACGATACGATACGTATCACGATACATGGGTCACGATACGATTGTATCACGATACATTGTGATACAATACATATTGCGATATATTGCAATACTCTACACAATTTACTCAAAATTAAAAAATCAAGCTAAAAATACAACACACTGTGTACCACCCAGGGAGTGTAATAATATGTACATCACTTTATATTGATAACTTAGTGGACAAATTGAGTCAAAACTACTGAGTGTTGAGTGTGTTACTGACCACACTGAAATAAAAAGTATTCTTATTGTGTCACTGAACACTGTGCAAAAATCGATATGGGAAATATCGATACAGTATGGCAGAAAAAAGTATCGCGATATATTACCGTATCGATTTCATTGCACAGCGCTACTAACAAAGCCACCTGTCAAACAAACGGCGGAGCAGCAAAACCAGTAAGCTAGTTTGGTTTGTTACAGTCTGTGCTTTGTGTTGATTGTGTTTGTGTCTCGTCCTGCAGGCCTCTCTCAATAAGCTCATGGAGACCCTGGGCCAGTCTGAGCCCTATTTTGTCAAGTGTATCCGTTCCAACGCTGAGAAGGTACAGTACAGTACGCTCTCTGTCCAGCACAGCCAGTCTGACTGTTATGATTTAGTCTTCAAAGCATTTCTCATTCCCCTTGAACTGATGGCTTTTCTATGGCTGTTAATCATCCCCCCTCTCTCTCTCTCTCTCTGTATCCTCTCCCCTCCATCTCTCTTCCTCTTTCTTCTCCTTCTTCTCTCTTCTTCCCTCCCGCGTTCTCTCCCTCAGCTGCCGTTACGTTTCAGCGACGCCCTGGTGCTGAGGCAGCTGCGTTACACGGGCATGCTGGAGACTGTGCGCATCCGCCAGTCCGGCTACAACGTCAAGTACAGCTTCAAGGTAACACACAGGCATATGAATGCGTTATACAGTACCACTGAAGATACACGACAGTACCAGTCAAAAGTTTACACACACATTTTTCTTTATTTATTTTTCACCCTTTAGAATATAAGTAAAGACATCGAAACTATGAAATAACACAAATGCAGCGACCAAAAACAAATCAAGACTATCTTATATTGTAGATGATTTAAAGTAGCCACGAAAGGAATTCATACATAGACATCTACTTCAGTATTTATATTCGCCTAAAAACAAATTCAGCTACCAGAGTTTCTTCTTCTTCGATTTTTTTCCCATCGAATCGCGCCTCCCCTGAAGCTCTCTGGCGCCCCCCCAGGGGAGGCACGCCTCACAGTTTGAAAACCGCTGCTTTAGATCAATGGCTTCAAGATAATGAAAAACAGAGTTCATTCAGTCAGATGTGTTCAAACATTTGACTGGTAGTCCTTATTTCTTGATCCAAGAAGGAGTGGCGGTTCCATCAGGCCACATTAACATCTTCCTTCTGTGTACGGGTGTGGAGGCCACTGGTGCACTATCTGTTTCAACCATCCTGTCAAAATCCCAAATCTGAATCACAATTTCCATTTAGATTTCTCCCACGAATTTAGATGCCAGCGATGAATTCATCTGTTAACGTGTCTTTTCATATGGATTGAGAAAACCTGGATAGATAGCCTGGATCCATCTGGATGCGTCACAAAGGAATTACAGGAGATGCGAGGTGGCAGCCATCTTGACGGCATTGGCCCTCATTAGAATGATGTCAACCGCGTTAGAGATGCTGTATGACTAATAAGAGCAGATCTTGTTGAGTGCTGATTGGATGTGGCTGGTTGGAAACATAATATTTTTGGAGTGGTCCGCAGTTTTTTCCCCCCCTCACATTGATTCCATTTTGTGATCTTGAGATTTCACTTGTCATGACGACTAAACCGTCTTTGTTCTCTCAAACGGACACGTTTCCAGGCACCGATCAGGTCGTCCTGCGAGTTCATCGACTTAGATCGTTTGAGCATCAGACATCCTCAATTACTGTATCAGAAACTCCCTCGAAAAACATATGAGTGCTGCTGCGGTCAGCCGTAATGAGAAATATCTTGGGCATGGGTCACTTTGGAGGACTGGACCCGTGTCCCAGCTCAGGTCTTCAGAACAGAGCCGGTCCATTGTCCTCGTCTCTCCCCGAGACACTCCCCATGCTTGTAATTGTATCAACACGGCATCTGTTTCCCTGTCCACCCCCTGCAGCCTGGAGAGAGCAGCGTGTATTGGATTCAGACAATGGGCCTCAGTTTCAACAGTGGGAGTTCGGCATATTTATGTCATGATGTTTGAAAACCCCTGCAAATATGGACAGCATGGACTTTACCTGAAACCACATGTGTTGCCGGGACGGCCCTTTTTTTCCCACTTTTGCTTTCTCGCTCAGGAGAAGTCAAGTTGGGGCTTTGGGGTTCAGTCGCATCTGCTCGTCACGGGTTTCAGTTCAAGTTCTGGGGCCACGATTGGTGCCTTTTCCCGCCCGGCCCGGCCCGGTGCGCCGCGGCAGCCCAGCTGGTTGTATAACATTACAATGATGGATGAAGCGGCGGCTAAAACAGTTGGATAAACATTACATTTCTTATCAGTTCTTCACAATAAAAGGCCTTATGAAGCAGCAGCAGCAGCAGCGGGAAATGTTTTCATCGGCTCAGCAGTATTCTAACACGGCTCCGGCTTTTAAAAACACCTTTCTCTCTCTGCTCTGGTCTCCTGAGAGGTTTGCATCACTACGCGCTCGCAATACAGCGGGGTCGGCTGTAGCTCAGGAGGTAGAGCCAAGGTCGTCCACCAATCGCTTTGGATGAAAGAGGTCGGTGGTTCGATTCCCGCCTCCTCCAGTCTGCATGTTGAAGTGTCCCTGGGCAAGACACTGAACCCCAAATTGCTCCCGATGGTGTGCCAGCACCCTGCGTGGCAGCTTGCCGCCATCGGTGTGTGAATGGGTGAATTCATTGTAAAACGCTTTGGATAAAAGCGCTGGATAAATGCCATTTACCAAATGCCATTTACAGTGGTTTGCTGTGGAGAAGGGGAGGTCATCATGGGTTGGCCGCTGTATGGCGAGACGTCACCGCAGCCCGCCTGGAGGCGGGTCGGGCGCGCCTTGGCCCCAGTCTGGAGATGGCCCATCTCAGGCGTGGCGTGGCACAGCTCGCCACGTTAAATTTGGTAAAGGAAACGCAAATCAGCGTGGCATGGTGCAGCCAAAAGTGCCAATGGAAAAGGACTAAATGTGTTTATTCCACAACCTATCTATCACTCATATACTTTCTATCTAACCTAGGAAAAGATGACTTTAGCAGATAACCAGTTTTGTCAGACACAGTATGCCGTATGGTCTTTGCATATTTCTCATTAACACCACCTCTTATTCCCTTGATAGGATTTTGTCCATCACTTCCGTGTGCTGCTCCCAGAGGGAACCAGTCCAACCCAGGAGGACATCCAGCAGTACCTGGACCAGCTGGACCTGGCATCAGATGGGTACCAAGTTGGCAGAACAATGGTATTTACACTGCCCTCAGACTGTCCTGTCTGTAATTCTCCTCTAATTCTACAGCACAACATATACAGTAGAAGATGGTTTCATCTGTTTGTTTGTTTGTTTGTTTGTTTGTTTGTTTGTGGAGTGCATTGTCCTGTCTGCATCTTTTAAACGAGACACAATCCACAAGGAAAATAAAAAAAGTAGGCCCATCATAGAAGCTCAAGGTTCAAGCCCACAATTGTCCACGTCTGCGGGTGGGAAGCCGGATTAAGGGTTTGTGTCCTGTTCGCTGCACTAGTGAAAATAAGCCTGCTGGCGAGTGCACATGTATCGGAGGAAGCGAGTGCTAGTCTACAACTCTCCCCAGATCGGCAGAGGGGGTGGAGCAATGACTTGGGGTGGGGGGGCGGGATTCGTGAGATTGAATTCCACAAGTTGTTTACATCAGAGTAAAGAATAAAGAATCTCGGTTAGTTTATTACGCCGTTCAATCACAGACTAAATATAGAATCAAAGATGGAGGGAAATGATAGTGTTGGGGAAATAACCTTATATTACTATCCTCATCTTCCCTGGACAGAAGGATGTAATAAAGGTTGTTCTCCATTTGGCATGTGCATGTGCCATGGTATGAATGAGGCGTGATAGAGGGGTCCATGCATTGGGATGCTGTCTATATAATTAGAGGATCATACCTGACATTCTTGTAAGCATGTATCCGGCCAGCGTTTTCTCAGGTATGCCTGTGAGTCAATGTGTGTGTGTGTGTGTAGCTCGTCTGAATGGTTGTGTGTGTGTGTGTGTGTCTCTCTTTGTGCAGCAGGATAACTCATTCTTCATTACAGGGTTGCTACTCAGATCTGGACAGTCTGGAAATTAAAAGTATTCAAAAACTAATTTGATCATTGCCAGGTCTTGAATAGTTTAGGAATTTGAAAAAAAAATGTCTGGGAATGTTGTGGTTCACGTCTGACACACACACACACACACACACACACACACACACACACACACGCACACACACACACACACAATCACACACAATTATAGCTTTTATGTTGTTGTAGACCCACTTTGATTTGACAGTTCTTTTTTTTGTTGATGTGAAGAATAATGTTCAGATAGAGGGATGCTCTTATTATCCAGCCTCTGTCAGCATGCATCATATCAAATACTGAGCAAAATCAAATCCAGTCAAGAACATCGGGTCTGGGAAAAATATGGAATTTTAAAATTCATCTCACATATTCTGAAATGTCTCACTGTGAAGAACAATCTTCACCTATAGGAGCTGCATAGATGATGTGAAACACCAGACAAACTCTTCCAAACAAAGCAAGGTCTGGAAAAAGTATGGGGAATTTTTTGAATGGAAAATGTGTAGGAGGAGGAGCCCTGTCATTAAGTGTGTGTCTCCGTCATGGCTCCTCCCCCTCAGGTGTTCCTGCGGGAGGCGGCTCGTCAGCGGCTGCAGGCCTCGCTCCACAGCGAGGTGCTGCGGCTCATCGTCACTCTGCAGCGTCGCTTCAGGGCTCGGCTGGAGAGGAACGCCTTCGTCAGGATGAGAGAAGCTGCCATCTGCATCCAGGTACCCAGTCCACATCTACCTCAGCTGCATCTCTTCCTTCTGTATTTTTAGCCCTTGTTTTATCTCCTCTCTCTCTCTCTCTGACTCTCTCTCTCTCTCTCTCTCTCTCTCTCTCTCTCTCTGATCACTTTGCTTGTGTGAATTATCGCTGTGTAGATATACCAAATTGATTACTTGGGGGAACTACTAGGGGCCAGTTTTACAGACATCAATAGAAATATAATATAAATCTGCGAGACAAAAATGTCTTTTAACTCTTTAAAATCCGCCGTGACTGTAGCGAAGCCAGGCGTGTTAACAGTGCAACGCTAAACTTGAAATGATTCAACGTGTTTTATCTTACCTTTTGAAGTCACTAATTTACTTTGAAAGTTTTAAGTTCTAAAATGACCATTTTTAACTGCAATCTAATTCAACTTGTCACTCACAGATTTTGGATTTAATATATTTTTAGGTCACCATAAAAGAAGATTGGAGCTACTCCCGGGACTAAACGACACTACTAAATGAAAGCTTTGATTAAACTTGCAGAGATTTTCATGAAATGACTACAGTCCATTCAGGAAACGCTGTGAAGATCCTTTGAAATGACATCACCGTGTTATGAAAACAATATACATTCAACAACACTGTAATTTTCCTTTCCCAGCAATGGTGGCGTGAGTACCGGTCCACAGAGGAGGAGGAGGAGGAGGACGACTATGACCTCGGTGTCCAGGAGGGAGCAGCGTTGTGCCTCCAGACACACTGGCGGGGGTACAGGGAGCGCCAGAGGTTGGGGCTGTGGAGGGAGGCGGTCGTGGTGCTCCAGAGGGCGTGGAGGTTCTGGCTGTGTCGGCGCTGCTCGGCAGCACTGGTTCTTCAGACGGCCTGGCGCTGTCATCGAGCCAGAGACGCCTACCTGCGCCTGTACGACGCTGTGGTGCAACTCCAGGCAGTGAGCAGAGGCTATCTAGCCAGACAGAGGTAAAGCATACTGCAAAGCCACAAAGCACCTTAAGTTAAGATTTTCCTTAGGGTCCGATTTAAGGTGTACATAAAATAAAATCGGTTGCACAAAACACCCTTAAATCTTCTCCTTAAGGTTAAACATTTTAGGAAAAGGTAAGCACAATATTTAAGGGTGTTTTGTGCAGCTGATTCTATTTTATGGACACTTTAACTCAGACTCTAAGGAAAATCTTAACTTAAGGTCCTTTGTGCAACCGGCCCCTGGCCTTTAACCAGCAAAAAACACTACTATACACCATCCTTAACTACGTATCGTACTATTACCAGCGCTGTTGTTTTCTAGTACTGAAGTTATTATATATTATTTTAAATAATAATAACTTTGTTTTTATAGAGACTGAATTATCTCAAAATAGCCCCTGAAGCTCAATGAGAGCATGGTGGTTTCTGCACAAGCTGGTTAAAAAGCCAGATTAAGCTTTGTTGTTGCACACAGGTCATGCAGTGTATTTGGTCATTGTTCAGTGGGCTAACAGCCCGCTCTCTACTTGGTATGATCACGTCATTACGCAAGCAACCCCAACACAAAGTAGCTCTACAACCAGCTGAGCTGCCGAGAGCAGGAATTCTTTGATTAGTCTGGCACTTTGGTGAATACACTTGAGGCCGTCTACACTCAAAAACAATTGAAAGAAAGAACGCTTTTTAGGACTTTCAGTAGGATCTAATGTGATGCTCAAGGAAGTCATTTGATTGGCTGATGTGTAACCATGCCTTCTTGATTGACAGCTTCAGGAGACTGAAAGAGGAGAGGCTGAGGGAGAAGCAGGAGCAGCAGGAGAAGCTGCTTCAGCTACAGAATGGTCAGACGAGTGTCTCGCCAGAAGAAGACGAGTCGTCGCCGGAGAGAATCATGGGCCTGGACCTCAGCCGGTGGGAGGACCGCTCTTACGAGGAGCGCGAGAGGAGCCTCCAAATGATCAGCGGCCACGAGGGGGCAGTAAAGGAGCCGCAGCAGGAAGGAGCGGGAAGAGAAGAAGGTCTCGATGCCAAGAGCTCATCCACGGCGTCATCTGAAGCAACGGCTTCAACCTCCACAGCCACAGTGGTGGTGCGAGAGAGGACCCGCGTTCTGGACGAGCCCAGCCAGAAAAACACCAGGGCCAAGAGGGAGAGTCGGCGGATGAGAGAGCTGGAACAGGCCAAGTTCAGCCTGGAGCTCCTCAAGGTCCGGGCGACCGGCTGTGGATCGTCATCCCCCACCGAGGAGAGGCGCTGGTCTGCAGAGCTGGTAGCCCCCGTCACCCCGCCTCTGTGTTCACCCCAAAGCACACCTGACAGCCAAAGCTCCAAGGGCAGCTTTGAGCTTCTCAGCATGGACGACGTGCCCCCCAGGGCGACGGTCGAAGAGCTGGACGACGAAGAGCCTGGCTCCCCTCTCGTCTCGGTAGCTCCGGTGCTGGAGCCCGCTGTGGAAGTTCTCTCCACAAGCCCGAAGCCAGATGACCTGCCTGCGACTGGAGTTCCTGATGTTGTCGCCCCCCCAGGCAGCCAGGGGGAGCCCAAAACGGATCCGGCAGCCCCGTCTACTACCACACATCCGCCCAGAATCGAGAACTACCTCCCTACCTTTTACGTCCCTGCCAGTGAGGGCAGCTCAGCCATCGCCCATCGTCCTGCTGAGGAGCCACGACAACACGCAGATGCAGCCGTTTCCACCACCACCAGCACCACCATCACCACCATCACCAAGCCTCTCAAAGAAAGGCGAGAGTCGGCACGGCGACCGGTGGTGGTGGTCATCAGTATGCAGAAGGAAACCCCGCTAAGCGAAGAGCTGAGTGATATGGTCCGTCCCGCACTAGAGTTTCGAGATGAGGCGGCGCAGACAGGGGAGCTGACCCCATCGCCTCAGAAAGCAGGCCCTGCCCCCCCTGTGCCTCAAGGTCCCGTCCCCGTCTCTGCTCCTGTCCCTCAGGCTAACCTGGCTGTCCTGGAGAAGCTGGTGCGACTGAACGAGGAGAAGGAGGAGAGGCAGCGTAGTCAGCAGCAGCAGAACGAGAGGGAGATGATGGAGCAGATCAGGCAGCAGAAGGAGGTGCTGGAGAGGCAGCGGCTTTTCTTCGCCCAGTACGAGAGAGACATGTTTGAGAAGCAGAGCAGAGAGGCTCTGCACAAGATCCAGCAGAGTCGGCAGGGTGGGGGGACCAGCGTCGGGACCGCCACCTCCAGCAAGCCCGTCAGACCCAGCTCTCTGCTGATCGAGAGGAGTCCAGCACTAGCACCTCATAGCAGAACCCACTCGGTGTCCACCGCCCCACGAGTGCACCCTCCCCCCGGGGCGGACATCCAGGCTGCCGCCCCGCAGCCCCAGCTGCTGCCTCCGGCCCCCTCTGCTCCCAGAGAAAGGTGCAAGGAGAGCAGGCCTGTGGCTGATGGCTGGGCGCCCAAACTCACCCTGGAGTCCAGAGACGGAGGAGGAACCAGGGCGAGAGCACCCGCCAAGAAGGCACCCACTAATCAGGGCACCGCAGTTAGTATGACTGACAAGACGGGGAAGATCTTCTTCTCACCAAAGGACAGGGTGACATTTGCCAAGTGAGTATTCAATCATGTTGCTGGTTTGTTGGCCCCATGTATTAATTTTCTATTGGTTTATTATATTTCATCTTCACATTAATTGTCATATCTGTGTGTGCAGATGAGGATTAGAGTGTGCCACGTGAAAAATGTATCTGAGTTCTGAGAGTTCATAGTTTAAAGTCAGAATTCTGACAAAAACCTCAGAATTCTGAGTTTGATCTGATCTCAGAACTAAAAAAAAAACAATCCTCTTCCATATATCTGGACTTTAACACATCATGAACTCTCTATTAGGAATCATCATTGCATTTATTAATATTGCAATTTTCCTCAGTGTGACTTCCTCTTCACTGTTTTGCTTTTCAGGTTTGACAAAGATGCTGTCAGTCAAGAGACGCCTGCAGCCATTCCCAAAGAGTCGTCAGTCTCCAAGCCTTCTAAAGGACCAAAAGCACGAGAGGTGAGCAATTGATCAGAATGAGTGTTTGGTTTTCTAGAAAACAGACATGAAACGCAAGTTTGCAAGTTTGCAGGTGTGACCTTTTGTATTTGTGCATGAATGAATGAATGAATGAATGAATGAATGAATGAATGCTGACAGGATAGCTCCCCAACTTGCAGTAAAAAGCGGCACCGCTATTACACCAAATCTCTTCCACAGGCAGCGTTGAAGGTCCTCAGCGTTTTAAACATGTTGATACCTGATGCAGCATTTGTGTGTGTATCCCTTTAAGACACGCGGTTCGTGGCCTTAAAGGGATAGACACACAAATGAGGGATATACACGCAAATGCTGCATCAGGTATCAATGGGTTCATCAGCGTTTTAAACATGTTCTCATCACTTCTGGTAAAACTCCAGGTCGGCAGAGCGGGCCACAAAAAGAAAGCCCGAATGGCACGGACCCGCTCCGACTTCCTCACCCGCGCCCCCGTCCTCTCGATCGGGGGCGATTCCGACGAGGACGGCTACGATGGCGACCGCTCCCTCAGCCCCCGCCATTACACACTACCCCTCTCCAAACAGAGCTCCACCGAGGCGGGCTTAGGAGAATCCTGTTTCAGTGACTCTGATATGGTAACAGGCCCCCACCACCACCAGGCCCAGCAGTGGCTCTCTATAGGTTCTTCTGACATGGCTAACCCCCTTCAGCAGAGACAGTCTAGATCTACGCTGCACCTCTCACTGACTCCAGCTGAGCTTCCTTCCACCAGATCTTCTGTTTTCTCCAATGATAGTGTGAGAGGGAAAGACACATTCTGAAATCGCTGTTCCAATGGTGTTTATGTGATGAAACATTTAAAAAAAGACTTGGATCAAAGCAGCCCAACATCACTTCAAAACCCAATTATGTTCTAGTATTGATTTGACAGCCCCCAATTTAATCTTTATCAAGAAATATTACCGTTAACTGGGAAATTTTAGGGATGCACCGATATGAACATTTTGGCAGATACCGATAAACGATATTAACATCTCTCTGCTATAATAAGGTGGAGGGATTCCGCAGCGCACAATTGCTCAACTGCCCGTGAGCTGGCGCTAGAAATGAGTGCACAATATTTCTAGTTGCTATATCGGGCGAAAACCGATATTTACAGATGTCGATAAAATCTGTATACAATTTCTTTAAGTTTCTATGATAATCAAATTTTGTACATACCGGTACATGTAAACACTGTGAATTTAAAAAAGTAATGCCATTCTTTATTTTCAAAACATTTGGAAAAGCCCATACTGTAAATCATTACCACATTGTTTCCTCTCGATATGAACATTGTGGCCGATACCCATAACCAATATTAACATTGCTGTTATTTTGCTCACCCGACCGATACCGATATATTAAAAAAATGGCGGACATCAGCCGATACCGATACGATTACAGATGTATTATCGTGCATCCCTACTTCACTTCATCCATCACAGATCCAGGACAGACTCAGAATTGTGTTTTTCGCTCAAACGTAAACGTTGCCGTTATTAACCCTTTGACTTAGCTGCTGTGCTAACCTTGACTTAGCTGCTGTGCTAACTTTGATTTGGCTTCTCTTCTCTCCCTCTCACAGCTGTAACAGAGATCTTCTCTCCCTCTGTCTCCTTGCTCTATCCCTCCTGGTTAACCATGCTTGCATGTCACATGTTCACTTTCCTCTCTTAGTTGTAGCGCTGCTCATCAGTCAAACCTTGGGACTCCGGGTTAAAGGTCATCACACGTGACCCTTGACCCTTCTTTATCAATTAACATATTCCTCCTGACTCTTAACAGTTACTATTCCTTTCCTGGAAAATATGACTTGTCCAGCTGTTAGTTTTCATATTGTTATGCAATTGTGAATATTATGAATTTGTTCTGAGCTGACATTTCGCTTTCATTGATAGGTGGCATCAAAATCATTTGTAGTGATATTACTTTGCACCGCCATCCCCATCATGTACATTCACAATAACGTTACTCTTAAGAGGTCCACACTTTTGTTTATGTACAATGTCAGTGGGTGTGCTTAGCTACAACATTGTTCTTCCAGTGAGGTGATGCTGCCATCTACTGGCTAGAACTTGTCTTTTCACATCAGAAAATAAGCCACACGCCACAACATATACTGCAGAGTCTGTTGCTCAAATGAACTATGTCTTTAACATGTTATTCTACCCAATGATTTCAGCCTGCAAGCTCGGAGGAGCAGAAGAAGATGCACAAAGCTATGTCGTCTGGAGATTTGGGCAAAGTGGACACGCTACGCAAGAACTCACAAGATGGAAGGTTTGTTCCCCAGCACTGCTACAAAATTTTCAGTGCCCCTGATTTTCACGATCCAAACATTGAATTTGTTTATTTCTAGGCCTTGGTAGAAAACCATTTCAAAGATTTCCCCGTTTATCATAGAATGCGGAGAGGTTTGACCTTCAAATTCTGTTGTCTCACTCAACAGGGTTCGTGGTAAAATGCGTTTCTGGGGAAAGACCAAGCACGGGGAGAAGAAGGCATCGAGAGAAAAGCTGATTTGTGGCGGCGATTCCCTGGATGGAGAATCTGGAGAGCCACTGCTGGGTGAGGGTGGGTTATCCAGAAGCAAAACATCTACCGGTACTCAGCATTTGATCCGAAGTGTCTTATTGTACTCTGAATCCATACAGCTTTAGGCCCAACTCTTAACATAACATCAGCTTCAGACGAGGTCAAGAATTTCCATATAAAAGACACAGAATGCAACCTTACCTTGTACTACCTGCTTTTGTTTTGGAGCATTGTCGTTGGTTTGTCACTGACTGGTTTTCCATTGCCCTCCCTCGCAGCAGGGCAGGAGAACATGTCGCCGCCCTGCAGCCCAGATCTGACACTGGACCGGGGCTCCAGGGACTCGAAGGAGAACAAGGATCCCTCTCCCAAGGTGAAGCGGAGGCGCAGTGTCAAGATCAGCAGCGTGGCTCTGGAAGCCGCCCAGTGGCAGAACGACGCGCTGCAGATCCTCACCTGCACCAACGACTACAGGAGCATGAACGACTTCCTTATGAAGAAGGTACAGTCCTGCATACTCTGGTTACTCTCATGATACAACTAAGGAAGGTACAGTAAGGAGGCCAATATATAAGTCACATGTAGGTTATACGGATCTGGAAAGAAGCTAGCATTAGCATACATGCTTCCACTTTTACTTCAAGATACTTTTCCTCATATGGAGGACCCGGGATATCAATTTACTGAGACAATGGATTTTTGAATTTGATTGTTGCTCTTTCGAGGAATGCAGATATTAGGAGTTATTTCTCTTGAGCTTTGCTTTTTTATGGTTACACTAAGCTGATTGTGGTCTCCTAATGTAGATCAATGACTTGGCGGACTTGGAGGACAGTAAGAAGGACACCATGGTGGACGTGGTCTTCAAAAAGGCTCTGAAGGAATTCCGCACCAACATCTTCAACTCGTACTCCACGGCTCTGCTAACGGTTAGTGCGGTTAGTGCTGTTCACCGACAAAGCGAGTTTGAACGAACATTTAAAATTGGCGCCATTTTGGAATGACATTGTTTTCAGTGACGCACTGGTGAGGCATATACGCTCTCACAGCACAAAATCAAAATGAATTGTGATACTTTTTATGGATGCAGGTACTTTAAGTCAGTGATTCAACAAAGCTGTCTTATGTAGCCCCGCCCACTTGACCCAGTTGTGTTGTGACTTCCTGTTCAAAACGCCGTCTGTTTTACCTGGTCACTAGTACTGTACTGTCACAGGAAGTGTAAACACAATAGGAAGTAACTGGCTGACCCCTGTGTTGGAACATAAGGTGAATACACTGGATCAACTAGACTGGATCTAGAGATATTGAATGATGAACTTGATATGATGTTTGAGCTACGCTTATCGATAGTCAGTGTATTAACTACAGTAGATGGCGTTAGCGCGCTCCCAGTTTGGAGAAGTAGGCTGCAAACAGCGATCTGCCGCGTACACGTAGTACCATGTGTAGCATGCGTAGGAATACGAAGGTTCTACGGTTAAGTAGGTGCACCTTCTGTTAGGTGGCTAAAATACATTTTGCTGCTGGCACCTTCCACAGCAGTACACTGCTCTGCGCCTGTACTGCGCTTCTCTGTACTTGTGCAAATATACTCCAAACTTGCCAACTGCAATCTATAGGTAATACACTGACTATCGATAAGTACATTATGCAACCCCACATCAAATAATCTGAACTATCCCTTTAAGGCAGTAGATACATGGTGTTTTGGAATAGAACTCTTCTATTATAGGGAAATATGAAACTCAGTCGATCCAATAATAGGGTTAAAGCAGAAGTCTGTACACCATGCATCACCTTCTTGTGATGTCACCGTCTTCTCCCCCCAGATGGACGATGGAAAGAGTATCCGTTACAAAGACCTGCACGCGCTGTTTGAGCAGATCCTGGAGAAGACCATGAAACAGGAGCAGAGGGACTGGAGCGAGTCGCCCGTCAAAGTGTGGGTCAACACCTTCAAGGTCTTCCTGGATGAGTTCATGACTGAGTACAAGCCCCTGGACAACACGCCCAGCAAGGTACACGTACTGTCTGCTACAACAGCCTCCAGATCAGTTCAATAGCAATGAAAATGACTGCAGAGAGAGAGAACTCGTTTTACTCCCCTTTATGCAAAAGGTTCTCATATCTATTTTATGGGTTATAATTTGCTGTAACAAATACATTGCACAGGGATTAGATGTACCCATAGATGTAATGGAATATGTACAAATTAGTTTTTTTTCTTTTCTTTTTACATCTCCAAGGAGATTTGCGAGTAGTTACTCATTTGTCTGTAGCTACATCACAGTCTGTTTTGAGGCTTGTTGGTTTGTAAGAGTTTGTATATTTTGGATTTTAGCGAATGTTGTATAGATCAGGTTAACTTAACGTTTTATCTAAAATAACTAATGATGGTCTGATTTTTGTTTGTTTTCACAGCAGGTACCTAAGCCTGAACGCAAAAAGAGGAGGAAAAAAGACGCTGACATTGTAAGTCATATCCCTGTCTAGTAGATTATCATGTTTAGCACAGGACAAAGATGAAACTTTACTCTAACAGCCAGTCCACCACACGCTTCCATTTGCTCTATAGAAAGATAACAACAAGAAGCACACCAGTGTGACCAGAATAGAATAGCTGTAGCGAACTTGCTTGAGTGACATCACTGATGACATCATCACTGATGACATCACAATTCCTTGCCTGACATCACTGACGACATCATCACTGATGACATCCAATTGCTGGCATGACATCACTGATGACATCATTGGTGACATTATCAGTGGGAAGCAGCGAACGGATGCTGATGATGTCACAATGGCAATGTGAGTGTGAAGGCCTAAAAACGTAAAATATCGCTCTAGTACCCCCCCCGTGGGTGTATTTTTTTCTCTTTTTGCACCAGATTCATTCCAGACCCTTTAAAAGTCTTTTGGCAAATTTTGGAGGCGATCCCCAGCGATGGTTGCTGGGAGATAAATGCGCTCAGATGGACATTTTGTGTTTATTATATAGGAAGATAATAATTCTAAGTGGATGGAAATATCCAAGTGAACTCAACGTGACCCTGTGCTCTGCTGCCCTCTGTAGGTGGAGGAGCACAATGGCCACATCTTCAAGTCCACCCAGTACAGCATCCCCACATACTGTGAATACTGCTCCTCTCTCATATGGATGATGGACCGCGCCTGTGTCTGCAAACGTGAGTGTGCAAGCAAAACACCCCACCACACCCCCATGAACATCTCTGAAAGTTTGCGGATTAAAGTAAGGTCTTAAATGGTTTTTTGACAATGAATGGATGGCCTTGAAAGTACTTGATCTATTTTTTTTTAAATCTAATTATACCGTCTATGCCTCAGCTCTCTGGGCTTCTTATTCATCGTAGGATCAACGCTTCACATCCTGAGGAAAAAACCCTGTGATTTGTGTTGTTGACGCAGCAGCAGTTTTAAAATCAAATCAACAGGCTTTCTTGATTTGACAAGATCATGTGTAAAAAACAAAAACAATAAGGCCTCTGTGATGTCTCATTCTGACCAATAACATGCTGATTTGTAGTCATTGAATTTTGCCAGTCATTGAAAGGTTTGATGGCCAGGTGAATGTGAGACAGTTGTTGTGTGGCCTGGTTTGGCTGCCTCACACTGTCCAGCAGAAATAGGCTTGCAAGGCTTGTCAAAGCAGCCAGTAAGGTGATTGGCGTGCAGCAAGCCCAGCTTCAGGACATCTACTTACAGAGGGTAAGGAATAAGGCCAAACTTATTCTAGACTGTCCTGACCATCCACTTTACCAGGAGTTTGACCTCCTCCCCTCTGGCCGCCGTTTTAGAATGCCAAAAACAAGGACGCGGCGCGCCAGAGCCTCCTTCATCCCTGTTGCTATCGACAGGCTCAATCTGCTAGGCTAGGATTATGGATTCCCTATTCCCTCCTGGGTCTATGCACTCTTATGTTTTTTATCTCTACTATTTTTACTATTTCTTTTACATATTTATTCTGCAGTGCAAAGTATTCTTATCACGTTGATTGATGTAAAATTTATGTTGCACTATTTACTATTTATTGTTGCTGCTTTATGGAGGCAATGCCCTCATTTTTTACTTGAACTCGATCACTCCTGGAGTATGTGTCTCTGTGTCACCTGATGTCTGATGATGTTGACGTTTTTGTACTATATGTCCACATGCCTGCTGCAAACCAAATTTCCTTCGGGATATCAATAAAGTTGAAGTTGAAGTTGAAGTTGACACGTGTGTTCACACACTTAGACCACCAGGACTGCTCTATTGTCCCCAAAACCATACCGAATATCATTTTTTCACAGTTGAATATTCGATTGAGGTTGAGGTGAATATTCGAACGTCTGCCATGATGTTGTCAGGATGTAAAAAAAAAATGAAAGAAATTCCTTTGAATAAAGTGATTCATCGGATTAATCAAATTTCTTTAACGAATATAACTGCAGTGAAAAATACACAGTACAAATCCTGTGCTAGGATGATCTCTGCTTTTCTAAATCATGTATGTTAAGCTCTAGTAGTTTGTTCATTCAATCATCACCATTCACAACATGTTGCTATGGGAACAGTTCAAGATAAACACAATCACACAAGCCACACACTAACACAATGATAGTGCAAATTGCACTGAACTTGGCATTGGCGATCATCTTAGTATAGCAGACATAGAAAACGGCTCTTGCACTTGGACTCACTTTAATGGTCTGTCTGCAATGACAAGCATGGTCAATTACTTTTGAAAGCTGACTGAAACCAAAAATATTTATAAAAATATTAATTATTTGGTACAGCCCTGCTTGTGATCTCAAATGTATTTATTGGCAGACACTGCTGTAAAAAAGATTATTCTCAAGGCAAGGCTTTTTAAGTTTCATCTTTATTCTAAGTCATGCGCACGAGTGAAACGCATACCTCTCTCCTTCGCAGACGCTCACATGCATATGTGCACGCACACGCACACGCACACACACACACACACACACACACACACACACACAGTACACACACCATGCCTCTGGCAGTCCTCAGTTCACCCTGGGGCCCGCCCTCTCTCTCCCTCCTCAGCCCCTAATCAGATTGTTTTCAACTGGACTCATGGGTTCTGTGGCTCGTTCCCCAGCTGTCCTCTCTTCACATAGGATGTTTTCTTCAATGGCGCTTTGGTCTCTCCAGCGATAGGGTTTCTCTTTGGTCTCTCCAGCGATAGGGTTTCTCTTTGGTCTCTCCAGCGATAGGGTTTCTCTTTGGTCTCTCCAGCGATAGGGTTTCTCTTTGGTCTCTCCAGCGATAGGGTTTCTCTTCTGTCCAAAACGTATGGACGGATCATGCCGAGGCACTGTCTGTCTGTGGAGAACGGGAATGACTTGTCTGCTTTCTCTGCCTGTGTTTATCCAGTGTGCCGGTACGCCTGCCACCGAAAGTGTTGCCTGAAGATGACCACCAGATGCAGTAAGAAGGTAAGTCGGCCATATTGTGTCCCCCCCCCCCCCCCCCCCCCCGCACAATAACATCCCATGACATCAATTGTGTCGCTGTAGGTTTAGTATTATATAGTTACTGTAGTGTTATTTCTGTTTCCTAATGTACTTAGAAGACAAAACCTTCACTGTTTGCTGAGTGTATTTCTGTTTGAATTCATTTCTTTCTTTCTTTCTTTCTTTCTTTCTTTTTTGTTACAGTTCGACCCGGAGCTTTCCTCCAGGCAGTTTGGAGTGGAGGTTTCTCGTCTGACCAGCGACGAGAGGACGTTGCCCCTGGTGGTGGAGAAGCTCATCAACTACATCGAGATGCACGGCCTCTACACCGAGGGAATCTACCGAAAATCCGGCTCCACCAATAAGATCAAAGAACTCAAGCAGGGGCTTGACACAGGTGCATTTTGCTAGCAGCTGCAAAAGACAATAGACATTAGATGAGTGAAGCCGGCAGGCCAGCTAGACTGAGGAGAACGGGCAGAAAATGGCTGACGGTGATTCCTAATTCAAAGTGTTGGCTTGATTTTTCTTGATTCTCCCTTGTTCCATACAGATGTGGACAACATGAATCTGGACGACTACAACATCCATGTTATCGCCAGTGTGTTTAAGCAGTGGCTGAGGGACCTGCCCAATCCTTTGATGACATTTGAGTTGTATGAGGAGTTTCTACGTGCCATGGGTAAGGGACTCCAAATTCCACTTTCTATTGACTTAATTTTCTTAACATGATTTGTGATTTCCATAGGGAAAGAAATACCTTAAATGCCTTGCAATGACCTGGTAATATTGTGAACAGCAGAAGATATGTTCTAGAGAGGATGCCATGAACAGGCACGGTGGCTCAGTGGTTAGCACTGTTGCCTCACAGCAAGAAGGTCCGTGTTTCGAACCCCGGTCCGTCCCAGGTCCTTTCTGTGTGGAGTTTGCATGTTCTCCCCGTGTTCGTGTGGGTTTTATCCGGGTGCTCCGGTTTCTTCCCACCATTAAAGACATGTATGTTAGGGTTAAGACTCCTGTCAGTGCCCCTGACCAAGGCAATGGCAAAAAGAACTGGAGTTGGTCCCCGGGCGCTGCACTGTGGCTGCCCACTGCTCCTAGTTCTAGGAAGGTTCCTAGTAGGGGATGGGTCAAATGCAGAGGATGAATTTCCCCATGGGGATAAATAAAGGATTGCTTAACTTAACTTAACTTAAATATGTGCTTTGTATTTGCTTCTCCAGCTTTGCAGGATAAAAAGGAGGTGATAAGAAGCGTGTACTCGGTTATTGACCAGTTAAGCAGAACTCACCTAAACACGCTGGAACGTCTCATATTCCATCTAGTCAGGTAATAAAATATGCTGTTATGAAATGTTCCGAGTAGAATTAATGTATGGAACTACTTTATTCCCTCTCTCTGTTAGACTATTCTAATACAGATTCTGTGCTTCCAGGATTGCCTTACAAGAGGATACAAACCGCATGTCCGCTAACGCCTTGGCTATAGTGTTTGCCCCCTGCATCCTGCGCTGCCCTGACACCATCGACCCACTGCAGAGTGTCCAGGACATTGGCAAGACCACAGCGTAAGAATACACATTATTGAGTTCCAAATAAGTGCTACTTCATTCATTGTCTGAGGGTAAATGTGACGCACGTACAAATTATGCTGTGTCGAACGATTGGATTAGAACCAATAATTGTTTGTTTTTTGGATTCATAATATTTGTATTTTCACTTAAACTACTTTCACCAGGAAATATGTCCAGTCCCTCTAAAGTAGCTGTGTCTCTTGTTGCCTCCCCGTAGGTGTGTGGAGCTGATCATAGGCGAACAGATGAATAAGTACAGAGCCAGACTAAAGGACATCAACAGTCTGGAGTTTGCGGAGAATAAAGCCAAGTGCAGACTGACTCTCATTCGAAGATCGATGGTAACTCCTCCCACCATTATCACAGCAGATTGCTCTTACCTGTACCTTACCTGTCCTTATGAATCACTTACACTGACATCACCGCTAAAACGACCATCTTAAAACACTCCCTCAGTAACTATGCTTTCTCCTGATTTTCCTTCTCTCCAAGTCATTTTTGCTATAACTCCTCCCTAACTTTTCCTTTCCTTTACCCAGAAACCTGTACTAATAGCTGTTAGGTTTACGATTATAGCACGCACGTTGACCCCGGTATGTATACACACACAACAGTGGATTACATCCACCAACCAATCATCTAACGGTCATGTTGTTGTGGTTACTGGTCACTGCACATTCTGTCTCATCTCTCCTAATAGAGAGGCAAAGTGACCGCCTACTTCCTGCTTCAGCACTGTACCAGAGATTTTCATCCGCCATTTATTTTCCCATAGACATTTTGTAAAATGCTTATAATTTCTTTTTTACTTGTTCAAACCAAACGGTTCTGATATATTTAGAAACAGGAGAGACCACATAACATTTCCCTTGGGCCAAAACGTAAAAAAATGCGGATTTAAAGAAAATATTTTTTCAATGTAGTTTTTTAAGTTTTGGTCCAAGTGAAATGTTCTATGGTCTCTCCCGATTCTAAATATAGCTGAACCGTTTGGTTTGACGAAGTAAAACTATTTTTATAAGCATTTTTACAAAATGTCTATGGGAAAATAAATGGCGGATGAAAACCTCTGGTACAGTGCTGAAGCAGGAAGTAGGCGGTCACTTTGCCTCTCTATGTTACGTCTGCATGAGCCATGACCCCACATAGTCTTTGTTTTCCTTTGTCTCTCTCTGCGACCGTCTTTGTCAGGCTGATTTCTGTAACCGTCTCTTGTTTTCCTTTGTCTCTCTCTGCGTCCGTCTTTGTCAGGCTGATTTCTGTAACCGTCTCTTGTTTTCCTTTGTCTCTCTCTGCGTCCGTCTTTGTCAGGCTGATTTCTGTAACCGTCTCTTGTTGGATGGAAGCTCAAGACATTGACATCATGTAATCATGCCATTGCTGCTGATTAGATGTAGATGATGCTGTGTGGAGTATGCAACACAAACACCGCACACACTACAGTACTGTCTGCTCAGCATATTCTGTGATCGTCTGCTTTTGACTGCCTTTTCAGCTCCAACACGTGATGATGATTTCCTCTTCTGCCATGTTTATAGCACAGTGTTCACTCAAATTATTCCCGGGTCTTTTGACAGAAATACTATCTGAAAAGCTGCGACCAATGTCTCAATCTCACTTAGAGTCCTGAAGTAGGAAATTGAAAAATATGATTTTATTTTCCTCATTACATCCTCAGGATGAAATTGTGGAAGCTAATAAAGCAACATATTTTCTCATTAACTCTTGGGAGAAATTGTACCCATAAACAACATAAACATGTGCATTATCAGCCATTTGGCATGAACAAGCTATATCAGTTCTGTTGAGGGGGGAATGGTTGCTAGAATTGACAGACCTTATTGCTGCACTATAAAACCACTAATATTACCTCTAAGAACCTGCCATTACTGATTCCTATTCTCTTTGTCTCTCACTTTTGCACTATGCAGCCAAATGCGCCTAAAAAGGTAAAGTTCTGCATATCGTTGTGCCATAGTGCTCTTTAGGTTTGACGGGTCGTTGTGCCATAGTGCTCTTTAGGTTTGACGGCTCGTTGTGCCATAGTGCTCTTTAGGTTTGACGGCTCGTTTGCTTGACTGCTCATGTTGTGCGCGTCTGAAACTGCACGTGTTCACAAATAGCTGCTTGCTGAAAGTAGTGAAATGTGTGCCTCTGTTTTCCTGGAATTCTCGTGAAGTGCTTTTATTTATAGGCCACAAATGTAATATTGGCATCGAGGTGTCGTCGTCGTCGTCGTGCTTGTTGTGTTGGTGTTACACAAGAACTGAAACTTATATTAGGCCCTTTATTGAGCCGCACAATCGATGCAAGTAAGTAACCGCTTCCCGTGGTTCACTCCGCAGGGCAAAGGTCATATCCGGCGACTGAGCTACAACACGCCCTCGCCTCCGGTCAGTCCCCGGTTGCCGTCGGTGACGGACGCCGCCGTGATGGAGGAGAGCGGGGGAGAGGAGGGGGCGGGGCTGGAGCCCGAGGTGTCCGAGCATCAGCAGGCCGTCATGCAGCAGGAGGAGAGAGTGCTGACGGAGCAGATCGAAAGCCTGCAGAAAGAGAAGTAAAGACTTTACATTACGACACTTAAGGTCCGTTCATACTTGGAACGATAACTCCAAAGATAACCATAAGTATAAAAAGATTTAAATCATTACAAGTCAATGGAATGTCTTTGTTCACACTACAACTATAACTGTAAAACATCCAAAACAACAACTATAACTATATTCTTGGTTCCATCTCGGATACATCTTTTTATAGTCATCTTTATGGTTCTCGTTCTAAGTGTGAATAGGCCTTTAAAGTTTTTAATCCTGGAAATATGTAATGAGTACATTTTTTTAAATAAAATCTTTTTAATAATGACTGGCTGTGCAAGACAACTGTGGTGGAAGAAAAAAAAGAGACCAAAACATGGTGGAATCATGGTAACAAGTGGTGTGTGTGTGAATGTGTCTTTCCACTGTTTGGCCTGTATAATGATGTGTGTTCAGCTCACTGGTTGATCTGGATCATGTTTGCCTCTGCAGAGAGGAGTTGACTTTTGAGATGCTGACCCTGGAGCCCCGAGCATCAGATGATGAAACCCTGGAGTCGGAGGCATCTATCGGCACGGCCGACAGCTCTGAGAACCTCAACGTGGACTCTGAGGGAACCACCTCTGACTTCTCTGGTATGTCTGTCGTATTACAGGAACACAGACAGGAACTCACTAAACCGGTTTGCCAAGTGTTCCCAATGTGACGTCATATTCTGGTCAGACCGAATGAAAGAAGGAAGAATGGGGGGGGGGGGAGTAGGCATGGGACAATATATCCAAGCCAGTGCCATTGCTCAGTGTTTCAGAAATAAACTTACACTTAAATAAACAACACTTTTATTTTATTACATCTATTGTGGTTGTATTGAATCTTCGACCTCATAGTGTGACCCGTATTGTGATATAAGCATATCATCCCATCCCTAAAAAAATTAAATAAACCTCTTAATGAAACTCGTATCTCGTCCTTGCAGAGAGAGGTCCAGTGCTGACTGGCGCCTGGCCCGGCAGGTCCGAGGGGAAAGGCCCCCGGCGCCGCACTCTCCGACGGCAGCCGGACTCCCTGGACTCTGTGGACTCGTGCTCCGGCGTCTCCTCCTTCTCACACCTCCACCCGTCTTCGTCTGCCTCCGCCCGGCGCTTTCGTTTCCACTCCAAGACCCCCTCTGCGTGTTCGGCCTCGGGTTCGGCCCAGGCCCAGGCGCCGGCCCCTCGCTACGGCAGCCTCGACAACAGCAGCCCCACGGCCGAGGAGGAAGTCTCGTACGAGGAGAGGCCCCAGTTTACCAGCCGAGGCACCTTCAATCCGGACAAGGGCAAACAGAAACTTAAAGGGGCCAAGCAGTCAACCCTGAGGCACCCCAGAGAAGGCGGTGGCCACAGCAGGGACCCGCCCGATTTACCCCAGCAGCTGGTATTGTATGGCAGCAATGAGTTCATGGTATGAAGGACACTGGGACACCAAAGCACTCCCTATCCAACTCCCTGGCTCCCCTACGCTCTCCCGGGAAGGGGGGACGCACGCAACGGCGGCCCATCTCCCCTCCTCAAAGCACACCTGCTTAGCCTTTCGTTGTTAAAGTCTGCAGAAATTGTCCCCCCAAGTGCCATGTACAGTGTTCCCACCTCCACAGATGGGAGAGAGGGGGGGAAGGCGTCTGGCCGAGGGCCTGGAACCGCTCGGTGGAAAGGGCTCTCGTCTCCTGTGGACTCGGCTGCCGCCCACGCTCTCTCAGTGCCTTGGCAGCTCTTTACCCGGCGCCACGCGGAGACACGTCGAGCAGGAGGACAGAGAAAAGGGAATGTTGGGATTATGTGGAAGAAGACCGCTCGGCATCAGGGAACGTTCCGGAGCTGAAAAGCAGGAAGTAGTGCGCTACGACGAACGAGAAGAAATCAGGCAGCGGGAGAGCCGCCAACCGGCGCGGTTCTCCGAGAACTTTAGAAGAGCTCACAATCATTAGCTGCTTTATAAGTTTACAGGTCATAACAATCAGTGTAAGCAGTGGTTTGCTCTTGTTATTACAAATTTATTTTTTTTCCCCCTTAAGCCTATTTAATAAATTTTAATGTCACAGAAACTATAATTCTATATAACTGTATTATACAGGTATAAATACTGTACAAAGCCGGAACACCAGTAACTGCTGGGTAGTTGAAGTCAAATATTTATCGTTTTTTGAGTATCTTGGACAGAGATGTATGGGATTGGGCAATGGCTGAGTTGTGTGTGCGTGTGCATGCGTGACTGTATGTGTGTGTGAGAAAACCACTTCATGTGTTTTACGTTTGTGCTGCTTTTTTCCCCCCTCCGAGGGGAATACCGCCATCAAAGGGACCAAGTTAGCTGCTGCGTATTCCAGCCGAGGGGATCCCAGCGCTGTAAAAAAAATGTTGGATGTGTATCAAATCCCTGCATTCACTGCTTAAACAGCCATACAACAAATGTAATGTACAGTACAGTTCAGTATGTACAGTATAGTGGACAAGAAATGCCATTTCCCCCCCTTGAAACCCTGTTGTTACACACCACCCCTGCCCCCCGTCTCTGTTTGCTCAATAGCAACCAAACAAGAACATAAAATCACCTCGTCTTTTGTCTTTATTGATGACTATTTATATGAATTTGTGACTGTTAGTGGGTTTTATTAATAATGTCTGGTCATTGTTGGAATAGTTGATCCTTTTTGTATTAATTGCACTTTGCAACAATGGCAAAGTCGATGCCACATTCTAGAGGTCTTCGGGGTATACCCGAGGACCCGACCTGGACCACGCCGGATGGTCCGGGTCGGGTCCGTTTGCCACGGCTCTCGGGGTCTCTGATAGTGAGGTGCCGGGTCCAATACAGTAGGACCAGAGGTGACTGAGTGGCTGTCACAGCTGTCAATCCCCCCTTTTTATACCATTAAATAACTAAGAACAAACTCATTAGAAAAATGACCACTTGAACCTACTAGAGGTCTTTGGGTATGCCTGAACCCCTGAATACCCGGGTCCTGATGGATGGGTCCGGGTCCAACATTTATCAGGTCTGTAAGTTAAGTTAAGTTATCCTTTATTTATCCCCTTGGGGAAATTCATCCTCTGCATTTGACCCATCCTCTACTAGGAACCTTCCTAGAGCTAGGAGCAGTGGGCAGCCACTGTGCAGCGCCCGGGGACCAACTCCAGTTCTTTTGCCAGTACCTTGGTCAGGGGCACTGACAGGAGTATTAACCCTAACATACATGTCTTTCTTTGATGGTGGGAGGAAACCCACACGGACACGGGGAGAACATGCAAACTCCACACAGAAAGGACCTGGGACGGACCGGGGTTCGAACCCGGGACCTTCTTGCTGTGAGGCAACAGTGTTAACCACTGAGCCACCGAGCCACTGTGCTGAACACACATCATTAGCCACCGTGCCGTCCCTGTACGGGTCAGGGTCTCAGTTTTGTAATAATAGACGGGTCCAATCGGGTGCGGGCACAAATTTCCCGGGTCCATCATTTTTGCACCCATGAAGACCTCTACCACATTCTAGATCAGGGGTGCCCAAATTCTTTCCCATGAAGGGCCAAAACTCAATCTGGGTGGAGGGCCGAGGGCCAAAAATAAACGTGGAATTACATTAAAATGTATTGTGTTTTATAGAAAATTAACATTCTAAATCTAAAATAACATTTCAATATAATAATCTACTTTTTATCTGTTTGGTAATTGTAATAATTTGCAATTGGTTATATATATTTAAAAAAAAACATCTGCATTTGTGGGGAGCTTAAACATTTAATCAGAAAACACCCCGTTAAAAACACTTGTATTTTCCACCTTTGTAATCAAGAGAGAAATTTGACTTAATTCACAACTTGAAAAATCCTCAAGGTACTTTGAAAATCAGCTTTATTGTCCATCTTTTGTAAACTATTTGCCATGTCAATTTGACAAAAACATGCAATATCCTGGTTGGTAATGTGGTTCCTCCTCTGGTCGTTAAGGGCACCTGTTCAGAGGGAGGGGAACTGGTTGGAATAGCGTGAACCTCCCACGTGCTATGTCCTACAGGTCAAGCTTCCTCTGTCAGGTGAAAAGAAGTGGCTATCTGTCCATGTCTCGGAGGAAGCATGGAGCCAGTTTCGGCTCTCCCCAGATCGGCAGAGGGTGGAGCAGCAACCAGGATAAATAAATTAAGTTAGCACTAATGGCGGATAAAAAATGGGATACAAAATCGGGGGGGGTTTGGGGCGAAATCATTTTTTCCCCCAAATCCGTGGCGGGCCAAAACAAACAGAGCGCGAGCCAAACTTGGCCCGTGGGCCCCAAATTGGTCAGCACTGTTCTAGATGAATGTTTGGTACTGAGACAGAAAACACTAATAAACACAATAAATAATAATCAAAGTATTACATATAACTGACATTTTCACAGGTCAATTAACAAAGATTCAAAGTCATCAGTCACATCACTGCAGAACAAAAGCGCTCATAGTCACTCTCCAGTATGACTGGTTTATTTAACCAAGCGGCACAAACACATTGTGCTGTCAATGGGCCCCACCTACGGTATGAGCTGACCTAGGCTTTTTGACTACTAGGCCAATGGCAGGGTGGGGCCTCCATACAGCTCTGCTACACCAACCTGATCAAAGCGCTTGATTAGTAGGGCAGTGGTGTCCCAACGGTTAAGAGAAGCGAGCCTCATGACCGGAAGGTCGTCCGTTCAATCCCCGGGACGGGGCAGGATAAATCTGGGTGGGGAAAGTGAAAAGGCAGCGCTTGCCCCTCCCTCGCTACCACCACTGAGGTGCCCTTGAGCAAGGCCCTTAACCCCAACCGCTCCAGTGGAGCTGATCAGTGGCCAGCAGATCAGACTGTGGTTGTACTGGTCAGCTTCCAGGTGTGAGTGTGTGTGCATAGGGTGCTTCTGAAAAAGAGAGCATTGCTCTCAGTGAGACTCCCCCTGGATAAAGAAAAGAAATAAAGAAAGTATGGGGTTGATGGGGGTTAATTTCAGTGCCCGAATGCGTTAACTTGGGAATCTCTTGCCTCCTTCCAGGAAACGAAATGAGATCTGGAGTTGACGTCTCTTCTTCCTTAGACAGGTCATTTGAGCTCCTTGTGTTTTCTTGTGTAGCTTTACTGTAGCTGCCATGGCCTCTCTCTCTTCCTCTCCTTCAGCTTTACTGTAGCTGCCATGGCCTCTCTCTCTTCCTCTCCTTCAGCTTTACTGTAGCTGCCATGGCCTCTCTCTCTTCCTCTCCTTCAGCTTTACTGTAGCTGCCATGGCCTCTCTCTCTTCCTCTCCTTCAGCTTTACTGTAGCTGCCATGGCCTCTCTCTCTTCCTCTCCTTCAACTGCTGCTCGACCAAGACAGAGCCAGAGCCAGGGGCCATGTGACATGTCTCTGCTGCATTTTCCTTTATTATCAAGATGACGCAGTCGGTGGTTGGGAGCCCATTACATTCATAGACTAGCCTGAAATGACAGCTATTGAAACTCTTCCCATGACATAAGCCACATGTATGTAACACATCTGAAATAAGGTTTTGGCATGGTACCAAGTGTACTATAATTTATGAATTATTATTATTGCCAATTATAACAATAGAAAAACTGCAGAAATAAACCCAATAAACCATGACTATTATCAAAACAGTCATTGTTCTACATTCCCTAATTGTTTTTAACTTGCTTGACACTTAAATAACGGTCAAGTTGATTAACGATTCATCAGTTTGCTGGGAACCCCCCTGGAACTAGCTCAAGGGGACCCCTGGTAGTCCCTGGACCCACGTTGAGCACCACTGCTTTAGACGTCACTTCATCAATCAATGATGTCATAAATCACTGACTGAGTGCCCCTGCCTCAGTTGACATCAGTGACATCATCACTGGCATCACTCTGTCCCACCAGCATACCAGTGAAAAGATACAAATTCTTCTTCACTTGTGCCCAGACAGGTGAAGCCTCCTGTCTCCCAGACAAAACAATTAATTGGACAAGTGTCTCAGTCTTGAGCTGTGCTGTGTATAGTAACCCAATTAAGTCTCACACCTCCACCTCTCCTCAAACAGGTTATCCCGTTAATCCTATAAGAATGCACAGCTATGCCATTTTACGTGCAATCATACTGAATCTTTCAGGAAGCGTAAAGAGCACCCGTGCTGCGGGGCAGGAGTCAGATTTTTGAATAAGGGCTGACTAAATGGGCAAAATTGCCAAAATACCTCAGCACCATGGAGAGCTCCAGAGTGGAGGGCGCCCACAGGTGAGCAGAGTTGGAATCAGACACTGAAGTGAATATGAAACCCCTCTGGGGAGAGAGAGGAGAGGCTGCATGCCAACTCTGTGAGCGATGCCTGACTAAATAGCAAGTTGCAGGGACGGGTGCTCTGCTAGTACAGGCCTACCGGTAGCCTATGTTGAGTTTTTCAAGCAAGGTCTTGTGCCCCTTCTCTCCAACAGTTTTTCAGACATAACATCACCCATTCTTCAGGTAATTTTTTAATTTTTTAATTTTTTAATTTTTTAATTTTTTATTTGCATGTTTTTAGCGGGGGGGGGGGGGGGGTTCCTATCTGGAGGAAACCCCAGGGGAGAACATGCAAACTACACAGAAAGGCCCTTTTCGACGACCCCACCTGGGCCGTAGGCGCTGAGGACATGGGGATGGGGACACGACACACCCTCAGCGCCCACAACGTCCCAGGTGGGAATCGAACCCAGGACCTTGCTGTGAGGCCACCATGCCCCTTTGCCCTTTATTTCTTTATTTGCAAAAATGTCTGTAGGCTAACTCTAAAATTCACACTTTTTGCTGTTTTATGGCCTTTTATAATGGGGATTTTTGTTCAATCTGACACTGCACAAAAACTAAAGATTGATCAAAATCAATGTTGCTGCCAATCTTTTTTAAGATGTATTTTTATTTAACCTTCTTTTTGAAAGCAGACAAAAACAACAATGTGTATATGTAGTGAACTAGAGCTTGTATTAAATCAGGGGAGAACCACGCGATTGAAACCAATTTGACCTTATTTCTAAAAATACAACTGATTAGAAATGACCGAAATGAGTCAGGACTGCCTCTGGTGACGCTGGTGACGCAGTCCACCTATCGAGCGACGCATGCGCAGACTTCCCAGTGTCCCAGTAGGAGCAGCAGCAGCAGCAGCAGCAGGCACGGGGGAGACAGTCAGACACAGGAGCTGTTGTTTATTTCAGCCAAGATCAACTTTCCCTCTCGACATGTCGGGATTTGACAGCAACCCCTTCGCTGATCCGGTGGACGTCAACCCTTTCCAGGTGAGCCCCTCGTACCCGACATGTGCGAGCTGACTTTGTTCCCCCTAAAAGCCTTTCTGTGTGTTAGTAAAGGCTGGAAAAAGATACGCTACAAACAAAACCTGTTTGGTTGGTTGCTGGGTTTGGCCTCAGCGTTTCCTTTCTGGCTCTGAATCGACATGATCATGAAGTTTGACAAGTTGCGATCCAGTAGCGTTTGTGAGGAGAACCTGTAGGACAGGTGTTTCTGTGTCTGTGTGTGGGGGCGATGGACTCACCTGAGCAGGCCGGGGCAGGTGCCCGCTGTTATCTGACCATCAGCAGGAGGACTGCTCGCCATTCATCGAAACCGCTTCGATGAATGGCGAGCAAACCATCAGGTTTTTGCCCATTATCCAGACTATAATTGTGAAATTATGATGTCTGCTGTTTTAAACTACGGTGCTCATTTAACGTTAGACTTCACTTTACCTGAAGCATATTTTGTATATGCTAATATATGAGTATATATATTTGTATATAAGTGTTTTAGTTAACACTCCCCATTTCACTTTCTGTCTACGTTTTTAACTATCTTGCAAAGCTTTTTTGTACTCTGTTTTGATAAATGTATTTATTTATTTATGATTGTTTTATTTTAACATAACACTCACTGTAAATATGAGATCACCTCCTTAGTTGTGTTTTCAGATCTAATAGGCCACAGTGGATGTGGCCAACATACCGTATGTCTATATGTGTAGTATCGTGTGTCCCTGTGTGAAACATTTGTTTGAAGTAAGAACATGTTTTGTTTGTTCAAAATCAAGAAATCGTGTCTTCACTGAGACAAAAATGTCCCAGAGGCAGGAGTCTATTAAGACTTTGCTGGAGGGCCTGGACGTCTGGAGGTTGCCTGCTGCACACTGAGCACCACATAAACAACTTTAGGGGCCAGATGACATTATTATACATTATTATTATATATTATATTATATTATATTATATTATATTATATTATATTATATTATATTTAGGGATCCACCGATATGAAAATTTTGGCCGATGCCGATAACCGATATTAACATTGCTCTTATGGCCGATAACCGATATTTACCGATGTCGATATGATCTGTATACTATAAAACCACATTTTTATGATCATCACATTTTGTACATACTGAAAAACACATGTTAACACTGAATTTGAAAAGGTTATGCATTTCTTTATTTGCAAAGCCTTTGGAAAAGCCCATAAATCATAGATGTACTGCATTATTTCATATCAATGTGAAGAATTTGGCTGATAATGATAACCGATATTAACATTGCAACATCTGACCGATACCGATATGACCGATATGTTAAAAAATGACCAACATCGGCCGATACCGATGTGATTGCCGATATATCGTGCATCGCTAATTATATTATATTATATTATATTATATTATATTATATTATATTATATTATATTATATTATACATGAAGCCATCAAGCCTGCCTGTGATCTCTCTGTTTCAGGATGCGTCAGTCACACAGGCCACCAGCGGAGCGGTGGAAAAAGTTGGGGAATTCAACCCATTTTCAGCAACTGGAACGGTTAGCTCCTCTGGTTTTGTCACCTTTTGGTAGTAGATAATAGCGACAGCAGATATTAGCACGTAATCACTCACTTGTGATACCAATATCTACGAATATGATGCATGGGCCGTCATAAGGTGGAAGCTTATAATAAGGAGTATTGGATGACCTTCGATTTGTTTGTTACACAGCAAAACCACACCGCCACGACCATCCCCATGTCTGCTGCCACGTCTCAACCTGCGGTACTACAGACCTCAGTGGAGCCAGGCATACAGGTGAGCAGCGCGCACATGCACACACGCACACACAAATGAAGAATTTGGAATAAGAAGGGGTGAGATTCAGTCTTTTTTCAACATCACTGTGGACAAATCCCCCACTGAGAGTTCACAGTGGCGCTGAGTGTCCGAGGAGGGAGCGAGGACACCGATGACACACCACCAGGGCTGGACTGGGACAAAATATCGGCGCTGGCATTTTGGCCCCCAGACCGGCCCACCATAATCGACCACACACGACACCACCCATCTTCGCGCTCCAACCAACCGTGCCACTACCTAAAAAAAATCGACCTGTGTTATGGGGCGGTCACTGGTCAGACATTTTTCTCCTTTTTCGTACTTTTTTTGCCTGACCGGCCCACAGGGCATGTCGGCCCACCGTGCAAAATGCCCCGTATGCCAGATGGCCGGTCCAGCCCTGCACACAACTGTTTTGACTTTAAATTGGCTTCAAATGAGTTAAGTAATTAAAAGGCAAGATAGCAGTTGGGAGCTCATGGAGTCGGTACAAGATGACTGTAGCTATGCAGGTTTGATTGAGCACTGAGAGAAACCACATATATGGTGTAGTAAGTATGTAAAGAACAGAGTAATAGCTGCCTGAAGGATAATTTCTCTGAATGTGTTATCACACTATTTGTGAGAGTTTCAAAATGTCCCTTTACTACATGGTATCTGTTAGACTACCACTCACAATTGAGAAGTATGTACTTGTACCACTTGCTTATTAACAACAAATGGTATTTCTAGAGGACTAAAATGCTTAGGATGCTTCAGTTCCAATCAAGGCTTTAGCGAACATGTTTCATAGCATTGTGTGAACAGTGCTAAATGCTGGACTGTGAAACATAGTTATTGAACTATCATGCAGATAAGTTTAAATGTCTAAATACTTTTGAAATAAATGTGTCAAACCATATGCCTGAGAGCTTCAGACATTGGTTAATGTTCAGCAAGTCAACATGAGTCTGTTGTAAAGTGGTTTGTGAACAGTGAAAATGAAATCATCACAATAGGATGTAGAACAAAACACAACTATCATGTATAATAACTAAGTAACATTAGCTGCTAATATGAGGCCACACGTTCGGGCAGAAACCGTAAACCTGAGCTCCCTTATAGTAGATCGGCTAAAACAAACACACAAACTCTTCACTAGCGAATAGCAACTAAATTATAACAGCATCCTCAAGCACGGACGTTCCTCACTTGCGCTATAGACACTGGACAGCAGACGACAGTTAGTACACAGTAAAGTCCTTATTCTAGGAAAGCCTCTGATGTTGTGGCAGACCACAGACTACTTTGGCAGGAAAAACTGTGGCCAACTGAAACCTAGCTCTGTTCTGGCCCAAAGTCCATGTGGTGTGAGGCAGAGTTCAGTGTCTTGCTCAAGGGCACCTCAGCAGGGCCGATGCTTACAATACAGGAGTGTTTTCACGAGAGTCGTCATGATTGAAGCAGTGAAGAAGCTGCATACAGTGTTGTTGTCATTCTCCCCTCGTCCACCAGGCGACTGCGAGCGCCGCGCAGGCCACCCTGATCAAACAGCAGGAGGAGCTAGAGAGGAAAGCAGCCGAGCTGGAGCGCAAAGAGCAAGAGCTTCAGAGCAGGGCTGCAGGCAGAGTACTCAATGCTGGTGGTGAGTAGAGCTGAAACCACGCGTCGATTAGTCCATCAGCAGGAAATGAGTTGACTATTAACAAATTGATTCATTTTCACGTAAAAATACTCAAACGTTTGCTGGTTACAGCTTTGCATGCTAAGATTTGCTGCTTTTCTCTGTTTCAAATCATTATAATACTTTGGATTGGCTGGTCAGACTAATTAAACAATTTTAATAATCACTTAGGGCTAGTAACTAATGATGGGTATTTATAATGTTTTATATATATTTTTATAGACTAAATGTATGATTAATCATTAAATCTGTCTTTTCAGGTTCTAAAAGTTGAAAAATTGAAGAAAAAAAATGAAATAATTAAATCTGTCAATAGATCAATCAATAGCATAGCATCATAGACAACTCGAGTTGCAGCCCTAGTGGTGAGACATGCCACACATTTTACAGGTTCTGAAGTTTACCATTCAAATACTATACAGCTTTTTTCTCATCAGCAATCAGGTTAGTTAGCCATATTATATAGTAAGATGGACAGTACTTTACTCATTCCTAGCTGATGGGAGTATGTAGTCTCATTTGAACAAGTTAACATCCTTTAAACATACTACATATACATGTGAACCATAAGAATTTGCACGCTGTCAAAATGTCAATCCAGTTGTGGAACGTTTGTGTGTCAGCCAGAGAAAACAACTGGCCACCGCTCCCCAAGTTCCTGCCTGTGAACCCCTGCTTCTACCAGGACTTTGAGGAGGAGATCCCCGAGGAGTACCGCAGGGTCTGCAAGAGAATGTACTACCTCTGGATGTGTGAGTCGCCCCCGCAAAATTCACCTCCGTACACAACAATTCATATTATGTTCCAAAATACGTAAGTGTGGTCACTGATCGTTTGGATGACCTGGTGTAGTTGTCAGGTGCTGACAGTAGGAAAACTAATCCAGGTGACACGTATGGTGTTGTATTCCAGGTTCAGGAACAGAAGGATTTTGTTTTTCCATTATATTTTTCACTTTTCCTTTTTTGGAGCTTTGCTCTATGGATCGCTCTGTTCACCACTTTGTGTGAACTTTCTGTGAGTTCGATTCCTAGTACTAGCGGAATGTGTGACCGCAGGGATGCTCTTTACACTTCCTGAAAGATTCAGCACGATCGCACGTAAAATGGCATAGCTGTGGCCAACACAATTTCTACTCGCTCACTCACTCACTCACACACACACACACACACACACACACACAGAGACTTTGCATTCTCATTATTGATCTGATAGCCGTTGGAGCGCACAATCACTGGCCATGTAGTCAGGCCTCGCTCCTCTCTCTCCCCAGAGAGTCCACTTCGCTGGCTGATTCCAACTACGCTCAGTGATTCCAACTCCGCTCAGGTGTGCTCATCCACTCAGGTGTCTTCCATCAGTGGCTAACGAATGGAGCCTCTCTGTGGTGCTGAACCTGTGTTGACTCATTTTGGCCACTACTTAGCCATTTTTACCAATTTAGTCGGCCCTAATTTCCTAATTCAAAAATCCAGCCCCGTTAGGTCACCAGCAGGGGGTGCTCTTTACACTCCCTGAAAGATTCAGCACGATCGCACGTAAAATGGCATAGCTGTGACCGAACACAATTTCTGCTCACACACAGACACACATAGACGCACGCACACACACACACACACACACACACAGACAGACAGACAGACAGACAGACTAAGAATGCGAAGTTCGCATTCTTATAATATAATTGGGTAATGGCACTTCCCGTTCCGCCATCTTGAGTGCAGCTGATTGGTTCCCTTCCCTGTGTGTCTTCAGTCCACAGCGCTACGCTCTTCCTGAACGTGCTGGCCTGCCTGGCGTACTTCACGGCGGACTCGGCGTACGGCGTGGACTTCGGTCTGTCCATCGTCTGGTTCATCCTCTTCACTCCCGTCGCCTTCGTCTGCTGGTACAGACCTGTCTACAAAGCCTTCAGGTACGCTGTTTGACATCAACAGCTGAGTTGTTTGTTTCCTCAATACACATAGAGAGGCAAAGTGACCGCCTACTTCCTGCTCCAGCACTGTACCAGAGATTTTCAGCCGCCATTTATTTTCCCATACACATTTCGTAAAATGCTTATGAAAAATAGTTTTACTGGTTCAAACCAAGCGGACAGATATATTTAGAAACAGGAGAGATCGCATAACATTTCACTGGGACTGCGGGTTTAAAGAAAATGTTTTTTCGATGTTTTTTTTTATTTTGGTCCGAGCGAAATGTTCTATGGTCTCTCCCGATTATAGCATTAGCTGAACCGTTTGGTTCGGCAAAGTAAAACTATTTTATAAGCATTTTACAAAATGTCTATGGGAAAATAAATGGCGGTTCAGTGTTGCCACGGGTCTGGAAAGTACTTGGATTGATAAAGATGTTATTAAAAGTGCTTGGATTTAGTGTACCGGAACCTCTGAGTTTGAGCCTTGTGCACTCCGTCATCTCAAAATTCATCTATGATCAAAATGTTATATGTCATCGGTAGAGCTGGGCGAGGCTTGATACACTTTCTTCCTATCTACAGTATCACTCTCTCCGTAGGTTACGAGTATACAGTGATTTGGTGATCGCTGAGCTGTCATTGGCTGTTGCGCTCTCTCGTAGGCGTTCTAAGTTCACATATGCGGCTGGTTGCCTAGGTAACCTGCGGCAGATATATTTTTGTTTTAATCTATTTCCCCCCCCGGCTTTATTGCTTGAAAAGTCCTTGAAATGTATCAGTACAAAACAATGGCAACCCTGAAGTTGCTAAAGTGACTAACTGTCAGATCAGAGACTGTGTGTGTGTGTGTGTGTGTGTGTGTGTGTGTGTGTGTGTGTGTGTGTGTGTGTGTGTGTGTGTGTGTGTGTGTGTGTGTGTGTGTGTGTGTGTGTGTGTGTGTGTGTGTGTGTGTGTGTGTGTGTGTGTGTGTGTGTGAACATCAGTGCTGTTTGTGTGAGTGTGTTCTTCATCTTCTTCTTCTCCTGGCAAACAGCTTGCAGGTGCCGAGAGTGTGCTAGAGATTGGGATGGACATTCAATTAATTGAACGTAAATAAAATGATCCAAAATCTTGGGGGCCATTTTTGCCCCTCGATCACCGTTTTTAGGGGCATTCTGAGATTTCTCTGGGCATTTTTTTTTGCCCCTTGCCCCTGGCTAATTTCCCACACTGGTGTGTGCGCGTGCGTGCGTGCGTGTTTTACCATCACAGTGTGAACTACCACAGAAGCTGTTTTGAGTATTTTGCCAAGTGTTTATATGTCGGTCTGTCTGCGGACAGACTTTGCGAACGCGGTAGTTTCACAACGGTGCAAGATGCAGTCACAAAACGTTACAGGTGTGTAGTTGAGATCACAATGAAGCTCGAGTTCAAAGATCGGTACGGCTTGCGTTTTAAGTCATACTGTAGGCTGGTGTAATCCCATCGCAAAATGCGAACTTAGCATTTAGGCCTGTTTTATAAGAGTTCAGGGTCTGGACTGCCCTTAGATAAACAAATAAATAAATTAAAATGACATTACTAACGTCTCATTAATTTGTGTCTTTTGTCCTCCCCAGGTCTGACAGCTCCTTCAGCTTCTTTTTCTTCTTCTTTGTCTTTTTCTTCCAAGTGGCAGTGTACATCATCCAGACTGTGGGCATCCCCAAGTGGGGCAACAGGTCAGTGCGGGGCGGAGCCTCCGGCCTCAGAGTGAATGATCACCATCCCATCACATTGGGTGAAAGCTTGAACGTGATGCATGTGACTGTCGTTCACCACCACTAACAAACGGCTATCTGTTTTCATCTGTGAGCATGAACGTGTGCTCTGCTCGGGGGAGAGACTAAAGCCTCATTTATGCTCCATTTTCGTACGAAAATAAATACGTCCGTTTCAAACGATGTCACTGCCCACATACTTCCATGCGTCCTTCACGTTGGTATCATAAGCAATATTTTATTTTATTTTATTTCTTCATTTATTTGACAGGGACAATACATAAGCATTACTACATTTAAATAAAGTGCAACTGATGCAATGTATATAGATAGGACTTCTAGCCATAGCTAATTTGCAGCCCTTGTCCCTGGTTAGGCTTTTAGAAAATACATACGTACATAATATACAGTCTTATAAAACAATCGAATACATAATTTAAAACGGAGAGGGGGAAAAACAAATACACCATAAAATGCACAATAAAACAAACATTAAAGAAAGATACAAGCCTGCGAACAGTCCGTGTTCACAGGCTTGTTTCTGTTTCAGCCATTGTTTTACATATCTACTACTAGAGGGCAGTAGAGAGTCAAAAGTGTGTGTGTGTGTGTGTGTGTGTGTGTGTGTGTGTGTGTGTGTGTGTGTGTGTGTGTGTGTGTGTGTGTGTGTGTGTGTGTGTGTGTGTGTGTGGTATGTGGTACTGCTCCGTTTTGTCCATATTCGTGAGCTTTCAGCACAGTTACTCACAAGATAAACGTAGAGTACGTACAGAAGGCTCCGTCCGTATCTGTATTTAACGTTGAGCATAAGTGAGCCTTTAGATGTGTGTGTGACTGTGTGCACGGGTTAGTGTGTGTTCTCCCCCGTGTGTTTGTGTATGGTCCAGTCCTGGATCTCCTCTCCTTGCCATCTCTTTGACAGATTCCAGCTGCCCTATCTTGTCTGGGGGGGTCTACTTTGTAGGTGTGTGGAACTTCTCTATCTGGGCGACTTTTCTTCTTCATAATAGTAGGCTTTTCCAATTCATCCTTCACATGTATTTTCAATCTTCACGCTTCTCCATCGGCCATTGCTGTACTTGAGAATTTTGCCTCCATTTTTTGTTATATTGAAGAATTGTGTTGTGCATGCGTTGTCATTTTTGTCACTGCCGTTCTTTAACGCCAAACAAACGCTGAATAACGTGTGGATGAACAGTCCACATTCTCTGTAGTGAAAGTGTGAAATGACACAGGGTCATTCCTGTTTGTGTCTGTGCTGTTGACAGTGTTTCTGTTTGTGTCTGTGCTGTTGACAGTGTTTCTGTTTGTGTCTGTGCTGTTGACAGTGTTTCTGTTTGTGTCTGTGCTGTTGACAGTGTTTCTGTTTGTGTCTGTGCTGTTGACAGTGTTCCTGTTTGTGTCTGTGCTGTTGACAGTGTTCCTGTTTGTGTCTGTGCTGTTGACAGTGTTTCTGTTTGTGTCTGTGCTGTTGACAGTGTTTCTGTTTGTGTCTGTGCTGTTGACAGTGTTTCTGTTTGTGTCTGTGCTGTTGACAGTGGCTGGATCTCCTCCATCTCCATGATTGGAACGAACCTGCCTGTGGCTGTGGTCATGATGGTGGTGGCCGGCTTCTTCACCGTTAACGCGACCCTGGCCGTCATCCTACTGAAAATGGTGTAGTAGCAGCATAAGCATTTGATTCTACAAAAATTATTATTTTAAAATTTGAATATCCGCTGTGATGTACTTATCAAGTTTAATCTCGCCTGGTGGGTTCAAGAAGCCGCACAATGCTAAGCAGTTTGACAGCCTCATGAGACAGGATGTGTCCATATGATCAAAAGTGGGAGGCGGGCCTCCCCAGGGGGGCTCCAAACAGTTTCAGGGGAGGCTCAGTTGAATGGAGGTGAATAAATATGACTTTAGTTATTACAAAAGGAGATGACATAGAATGGCTGCTTTCACCATTTTGTCATTTTGAAAATACTTCCGTGAGTTGGAGACGATTAGGTTTTTTTTTTTTTCATCCAAGTTTCCCTCGGAGTGCCTTTACCGGTGGAGGCTATAGGTGAAGTCCAACGTGAGAGTGGACTATGTTATGAGTACACTAACCTGTGTCCCTCTTCCTCATTCATGCAGGTCCACTCTAAGTACCGCAGAACGGGGGCCAGCTTCAACAAGGCCCAGCTGGAGTTCTCCCAGGGCGTCCTGACCAACCGAAGCTTCCAGACGGCTGCAGCCAGCGCCGCCACGTCCGCTGCCCAGGGAGCCTTCCAGGGGAACTAGGATCACACAAGCTTTCCTAGGATACTTAACACTTCCAAGTAGTCTCTTCTTTCACCCACATAGTCACGTCCCAATACTCGTCAACGGCTTCTCATTTTTATATGGGGGTTTACTTATTTATTGAAATTATAAAAAATAAAATAAAAAGATATGTCTGTTAGCGGATGATATTTACCTTAGGCTGCACTCTGTCAAAAGTTAGTACTTACTAGTTTCAATCTTTTGGACAGACTGTGTTGCGATTCGTACACTACGCTCCGTCAATCCATGTCAACGCACTGGTCTCATTGAAATTGTCTCACAACTGCTCATGTGAACGCCGCTGTGAATGCTCCACAGATCAGGCTAGCGAGTTGTCTTCACTCTTCACTAACCCACATTTTTAAGGGCTATTAGAAAATAACAGGCTAGTAGCTGAATGCGATAAGTTCATACCTGTTCTCTGGGGGTTGCCGGAAGGCATTATGGGAAATGTAGGAAAACATTGAAGCAGGAGTAGACGAGGCAGACTGCGGGAAAGTGGCGACAACAAGAAGATGAATGATATCGCTTCATCTCAAATATAACTCCTGGAACGCATTGATATATATAAATGTCAAAATATCTGAGGTGCACTACCGAAAAGGGCTGGGGGTTGGGGGGAACGTTAATTTATCTAAATCCTGTTACTGTGTATTGTCTGTGGGTAAGGGGTGCTGTTGAAAAGTATTAGGACTGTTGCTATCTTTAACTGTTACTGTAGAAAATGTATAGGTCTAAAATGAACCCGGAGTCTCAAGTGCAAACACTGCGTCTGCACCAAATAAATGTTTGTAGAAACAAACTTAAAATGTGAGAATGTTTTGCTGCCAGCGAATGATTAATCCCTTTTATAATGTTACTCGTATTTTTATCGTATCGTTACGGCAGCGCGTAGCACTCTCCGGGGGGTCACCAATCCATCATTCTGCCTTATTGAAATACTCTTTCTAATAACTGTGTTGTGATTCCCTTTCTACTTAAACGTTGCTGTCCTCTCTTCAGGCAAGTGGCTCCTTTGTCAGGACGCCTTTCGAAACGGGATGCGGTTCTGAAAGTGAGACTCAAAAGGTCAATACATTTAAACTATAGAATGTGTTACACTACTGATCAGAGGAATTGCTGTATGCCTGAATGCGTTGCTCACTCTTTTAAAAAATATTCGGCAGTTTTGTTTTTGTACGTTTTCTTGTGTATAGTACTGTATAGAATAAGCTGATCAACGATGAAGGGTGAAGGGATGAAGGTTTTTCTTTTTACTGTTGTTTAATCAGGTTACTGAACTCGATGAAGTGAGACAAAGACATCTTAAAGGGACAGCTCACCCTAAAATCCAAAATACATATATCCCTCTCACCTGTAGTGCTATTTATCCATCTATATCGTTTTGTGTTAGTTGCCTGAGTTTTGGAGATATCGGCCGCAGAGTTTCTGGCTTCTCTCCAATACAATGGAACTGGATGGCACTCGGCTTGTAGCACTCAAAGTGCCAAATTTTAAAAACTCAATCGCAATGTCTCTTTCCAGAAATCATGACCCCGTTACTCAAGATAATGCACAGACCTTGTTGTGAGCAGTTTCATGTAGAAACTATTTTCTTTTGACCGAACTATACACCGGCTAGCTGCTAGCTAGTTCCTACATGAGACTGCAAAAGAAAATAGTTCCTATATGAAACTGCTCACAACAAAGTCTGTGCATTATTTTGAGTAACCGGGTCATGATTTCTGGAAAGAGACAATGCTGTTGAGTTTTTCAAATGTATTTTTTTGGTGCTTTGAGCAGCACAAGCCGAGTGCCATCCAGTTCCATTGTATTGAAGAGAAGGCAGACATCTCTGTGGCCGATATCTCCAAAACTCAGGCAACTAACACAAAACGATATAGATGGATAAATAGCACTACAGGTGAGAGGAAATATATGTATTTTGGATTTTAGGGCGAGCTGTCCCTTTAAGATGGTCAAATGAAGACATGATGATTGAACTGAAATCGTACACTGACAGGAAAGTTGGGACATCATATTGAGTTGTTCATAATACCGTAATGTTATTTGCTGTCATAGTATGGAGCTATACTGTGATGTAATTAAAGATTGGGCAATGGTTTATGTATGTGAAGCTGCTGTAGTGTAAACTACTGAAAAGAAGGCTCAATTAGCCTAATTAAAGTATACATATTTACTAATAAAGTGACACGAGTGAATTAATAATGAGCTGAAAGAACATTTAATTGATCTATTGATGACCATTTGTCTGGAGTGAGTTTACATTTGAACTGTATTAAGAACATGTTGCAGTCATAGCAGGTAGGCTACAGTAGGCTAGTTATATTGCTGTTAACTCACACTAGCGGCTAGCTAGTTATTTGTTAACTGCTACTGCTGAGCTACACTTTTAATTGTGAATATACACTGTCAAAATCAGATTTTTCATGACTGTCACTCTGATTCACTAGTTTGTTAGGTACCTCAGTGCCTTTTAGCAGATGTACCAATATCTGTGTGGGGAATTGGCACCATTAAGGACAAATATTAGAGTTTAACCTGATTTGATCAGCCTCTCTTCTGCTGTCTCCATTAATATTAACTTTTTATTTTTTCCAGTGAACCTTTTTTAATGGTGGGGTTTCCCTTTTGGCAATCAGAATGTGTAAACGTGTGCTGTACATATTGATGACCTTTTAGGGGGGGGTCAAATTCCTTTGGCAATCATGTGTAACCTCTCATCCTACATGTATGCAACTATTAAAGTCAAGGTTCAAGGGTCATTGAAGGTTCCCTCGCCTTGGGTAAAAGTATCTTGAAGTCTATTATTATCTATATTATTTATATTACACACACACACACACACACACAGTGACAAAGGTCAGCAGTCCTCTGCTCCCCCCTGGTGGTAAAGTTCATGTGTGCAGTATTACATAGTCTATTGCCTTTTTACAGTCAATGGTCTCTCCCGGGACTCAAATATTACGTTGAATCGCTGCGCCAGACTCGGAGACGCTCAATATCAGAGCTATTTATATTAAAGGCAAAGAGCGTGGAAGGAGACGTTTGTGGTTATGCGTTTATGTTTGGTCGTCTCGTCTCATAAATGAACCCGGAACTAACCTTTGACCCCACGCGGTCAACCAATCAAAAGCGTGCATCTTACAGCGCTGTATCCTGATTGCTCTGGCTGTATCCAATGAAACTTGGCGGAGCGTTATTTGAAGGCTGAAGGAGGTTACCGGCAGCCGGCGAGGAGTAGAGTGAGGTTACTGAAGCTGGAGCTTGTTGTTAGCGTACGTTGATGTGCCGAGACAAAAAAAGCGCTTTAAGATAGGATAAAGCATTTATTTAGCAGACACACTGCAACGACCATACCATTATCGTTAGCTAGCGTAAGTTGAATACTCCAAGTAAAGCATGTCGTCTTTGGAAGTTCAAGCTGCGGTGAGTAAACGTTAACAAATTAATGTTAGCTTAGCTCAGTGCATTTCATCCCTGTGAGCGTTATCGTTAGTTTGTTTCGCTAGCAACGTAGCGACGACCATAACATTATCGTTAACTAGCGTTAGTTGAATACTCCAGGTAATAAACCATGTCGTCTTTTGAAGTTCAAGCTGCGGTGAGTAAACGAACGTTAACACGTTAACGTTAGCTTAGCTCATTGCATTTGATCCCTGTGAGCGTTAACGTTTAGTTTGTTAAGCTAGCAACGTAGCAACGACCATATATCGTTAGCTTAACTAGCGTTAGTTGAATACTCCAGGTAAAGCATGTCGTCTTTGGAAGTTCAAGCTGCGGTGAGTAAACTAACGTTATCGAGTTAACGTTAGCTTAGCTCAGTGCTTTTGACTCCTGTGAGCGTTAACGTTAGCTTGTTTCGCTAGCAACGTAGCGTGCCTCTTTTCTTTTGTGGTTATCGAGTTCTGTTCTGCTTTATTTAGTTATTCCTTTGCCCATCGTATATATCAATACCGTAATTGTTCAAATGTTTATGTTGTGTGGAGAACAGCTGCCACATCCTTACACTATTTATGCTTTGTTTTGAATGGTTCTTCCTAACAGCTTACGGGCACCGACAACCCAACACAGATGGGGAAAGCCACGGCACCTGGCCAAAAGAGACCTGTACTTGGAGAGCGGACCACCAACTGTCCAGGGATGGCCGTTAACACAAAGGTAAGGTTATGAATCAACATGTTTGTATTGAACTAGTTAACAGTCTGACTCTGAGAGTGACATTTAATTGTACTTTGCTTTCCTTCAGAAGACGGAGCCAGGCAAAGCTTTAGCCAAACAGTCGGTGAAACAAAAGGTGAAACAAGCTGTTCGTCCCATGCCCCGTGAAGAAGCACCTGAAGACCCACTACCCCCTGTGGCAGAGGAGACAGCTGGTGATGTGTACATGGAGGAGGAGGAGGAACTGTGCCGGGCGTTCTCCGAGTCACTCCTCTCTATAGAGGATGTTGATGAACAGGACGGAGACATGCCACACCTCTGCCCGGAGTATGTCAAAGACATCTATGAATATCTTCGCCAGCTTGAGGTAATTCATTGTCTTTATTTGACCTTCCTCTGCTCTTTTTGGGGAGAGGATTTGTGTATTTTATACAAGTTCTGTCTCCACAGGTGCAGCAGGCTGTGCGCCCGACGTACATGCAACAAGGTTATGAAATCACTGCACAGATGCGAGCCCTTCTAGTGGATTGGATGATCCAGGTGCACTGCAGGTTCCAGCTGCTTCAAGAGACCTTATATCTCACGGTTGCCATTCTGGACCGTTTCCTACAGGTACAAACTATTTGAAAAGCGTTCTTGTTTTAAACAAACAACAAAGCTAAACAGTTTAGCTTTTTGTGAACGAGTTAACACTCTTTCTTAATGTGCTGCAGGTCCAGCCAGTGTCTCGTCGAAAGCTGCAGCTTGTCGGCGTGACGGCCATGCTTCTGGCCTCAAAATATGAGGAGATGTACAGTCCAGAAGTTGCAGACTTTGTCTACATCACAGATGACGCTTTCACAAAGGCCCAGATTCTGGTGATGGAGCAGGTCATGTTAAAGACCCTCAACTTTGAGCTGGGACGCCCTCTGCCTCTCCATTTCCTCAGGAGGGCTTCAAAGGTTGCAGGCGTGAGTTTTCCTACTAGTTCCCATCACCTGGGGATAAATAATACAATCACACAGGAGAGGATATTTCAATGCTGAATATGCCCATAGGCTCTTAGGCTTATACAGTATGTAGGCTGTAGACTAGAGTTTGGGTGGCTGTGGCTCAGGAGGTCGAGCGGTCATCCACTAAAGGGCTCATTATATTCGAGCAAGGCTCCGTGAGGTGGAGCTCCGCGAGTCACGTGGGGACCTTGCGCTGGGGCAGATGCTTTTATACTCAGAAGTGATCAGCATGTATTGTACAATGGTAATAGTGAGAACAGCCCGTGAAAAGTCGCAATGAAACGCTATTATGTGCAGTACTGAGTGCGCTTTCACTCTTAAACGACCGTACATCAGCACATGAATGAATCACCAAACTTGTTTTTACTGAATAGCCGTTTCAGTTCTCAGCCCTGATAGCCTACTCGGTGCTGCTTTTAATCTCTCTCAATCATGCTCACAACACATTTACTTGGTGAAATTACTAAAAACGAACAGTTGCAAATCAAAGTTTAGCCTACCACATGGGTCAAGAAATGTGGTGAAAACAGCTCAGTGTTCAGGGCTCAGTGGCTCGAAAGCGAACACATTGACGTAATTTGACGCTTGCGGCCCTAGCTCCTCCCCCGCGCCCTTCGCGGCACAGCGAGTATAAAGCAAGCTTAATCAGAAGGTTGGTGGTTCGATCACCGGCTCCTCCACTCCGCAAGTGTCCTTGGGCAAGACACTGAACCCCAAATTGCTCCCGATGGCGGTGCCAGCACCCTGCGTGGCAGCTTGCTGCCTTTGCTGTGTGAATGGGTGAATGTAGGCACATAGTTAAGCGCTATATAAATGCAGTCCATTTACCATTTAGTTTGAATTTTCTCCTAGCATCTTTATGTAGTTTGTCAACTTGTCTCTCAAAAGTGACTGTCTATAGAGAGCCGCAGGAACGAGTCCGGAAATCATTGATGCTAACAGTCCTGGTTCTTCACTGTTTTCGCCTATGGGAGTTTTGAATGCGTTTTTGGCGCGATGCTTCTAATAATCTCTCTGGGCAACGCTGGCTTAATCAAACGCGAACCAGTGTTTAGTAATATCATCTTCATACACAAGGACCACTTTTATGAGTTTTTTGAAGCTTTTACGTGCCGTTAAAAGGGTGGCTAGCTAGCAAACGGCTAAATGAGACTTCAAAGGACGAACACGGAAATTCTCTTTCCCTCACCTGGTTCAGCCCCGTTCAGTCCGGGGTAATCGGTGCACACAACAACAGTCCAGGTTGAGTGCTGACGTGACGTGGAACCCTATGCGACAGTGTGTAGTTCTGGATTAGCTTAGCTCGAGCTTTTTACTTCTAGGGCTCGCATTTACGCTACAAAACTCATGAAAGTGGTCCTCATGTGTGAAGATTATCCCGCTGAACCTTGGTTCGCGTTTGATTAAACTTGCATTGCCCAGAGACCGTATTTGAAGCATTGCGGCAAAAACCCATTCAAAAATCCCATAGACAGAAACGGTGAAGAACCAGGAAGTCTGGGACTTCCGCGTTCTGACTACAAAAATACGTCATTCCTGCGGCTCTCTCACGGGGGCCATTTTGTGTCGAAAAGGCAGAATAAACACAGGTGCAAGCAGAACACTAATGACGATTCCAATCATGGAAGTTGGAAACCCTCATTAGTGTTTTGCTTGCACCTGTGTTCACCCTGCCTTTTTGACACAAAATGCCCCCCCTGAGAAGGGTCTATTGGGATCAGCCTTCAGTGGATTTATGTTCTGGATCTTGATTGACCGATTGATTGACTTTATTAATGGATATAGAGACAACAAGATCCAAGGCATAGCATGTAAAAGTGTAAACGCTTATTTCCAACATGGTCCTCGATGTTCTAAAAACAGGACAGACAATAACAGAAAACATAGTCATCTAAAAATCTGTATCAAAAATCCCCATCACAAACATAAAATAGATTTAGACATCAATAAATATGGTACTTGAAAAGAACATATCCTAAAATCATCCATTATTAGTCACACTCAAAATTGCATTAGAAACTACATAAACACACTTAAAAAAAAAAAAGACAATCATCACAGTAAAACACATTATACTCACAGGACCCGCCAAACTTAAGCCTACTAACCTACCCAACCTATCTTCTGTTCTGTCTAGTGTGATGTAAAGACACACACACTGGCGAAGTACCTGATGGAGCTCACGCTGCTGGACTACACCATGGTGCACTACCGCCCATCAGAGATCGGTGCTGCTGCCCTCTGCCTCTCCCAGCTGCTGCTGGGTGGGCTGCTGTGGGTGAGTTCACTGGAGTTTAATCGGGCTACGAATGGATTCAAAGGTTGACTGAAGCAAGTAAACATGAGTTCATAAGGCAAATGACATTGAGTGACTTGATCTCTTCTCCTCCCTTGTATTGCAGTCCCCTACTCAGCAGCACTACTCAACTTACGATGAGGCCCACCTCAAGCCAATAATGCAACTCATGGCCAAGAATGTGGTGACTGTAAACGAGGGGAAAACTAAGTTCCTGGTGAGTTTGTTGGCATCAGTGCAGTCTCGATAAGATGAAAAGTGTTTTTTAGCATGATCTAATGTCTTCTATTCCCCTCCAGGCTGTCAAGAACAAGTATGCGAGCAGCAAGCTGATGAAGATCAGCCAACTCCCTCAGCTTAACTCTCAACTCCTCAAGGAAATGGCTGCTGCTGTGCTCGACAATCCATAAGTCATTTTTCATTTGTGATTTTAATTTGTTTTAACTTGCACTTTATTTTAGCCAGACCCATGATTGTAGAAGTGTTATTAGCTTCTTCTTTTTTTTTTATGGATATTGCGGGTCAACTTTGTGGTTACCAAATTGGTCTTAAGACTCTTGACTATGACAATCAAATTTAGCCAAACTCTTAAAGAAACATCAGTTCGTTCTAGTGCTCTAAGTTGCTGTATTACAGCCTTTCAAACCTGAGCTGATGAAAACATTTCTGACTTATCCAAATGTTTGCCTATAGCAAATGTTATGTAGCTGACAGCAGAATAGTTCACTTAAGTCAGGATGCCACAGAGACTCATAGGTTTCAGATCAAAGTAGGCTACAGTTTTCTACCTCAACAGTCTGCTGTTTGCAGCATGAGGATGCACAAGCAGACTGTCTGTTCTAATGTTGAAGCAGCATGTTTAGACATGAGTCAATGTCATTTGTTAGCTGCTTTTAGTTTTGACACTAGAATTTTAAGTGTTTTACTTGTTAATGCAAACACTTCCATGATCACAATGCCCTTTTTTGTCTTGATTGTATGGCTTACTTTTATGTTTCACATCCACTCTTGTATAAGTGTCAATAGTCACAATACATGGTAATATCTGCAGTGCAGGAGTTTTCTCATGTTTGTTCTTTGGAAAACATTTCTGTTCACCTTGCATCTGACATCCATGTAACTCAGATTTTTGTTTTGATTTTAAGATAAATGTATCTGACCTTCAAACAGTGCTTGTCTTTTCGCCATTTATTAGTAAAATACATTTTGGGTGTGTGTGCAAAGCTGACCAGTTTCATCTGTGTGTGTGTGTGTTGGTGCGAAGTGAATCCTCGGGTACTTGTGCCAGTCAGATGGGGAGCGGGCCTCTCAGTTGGACTCTGTGCATGATGGAGCCCACAGTGCTGCTCTGACTACCCCAGTCAGAGGTGTTGTAATCACGTTTCTCCAGAACGTAATGAGGACCTCTGTAGTTTGGCCCACCCACCTGCAGGGGGACACACAGAGGCTGGTTAGACTGGTGTGCTGGTCTGTATTGAACACTTAACAAGAGCACGGTTTGGGGAGACGGACCAGAAAGCGGATGGAGGTGACCCATAAGCTGAATTTGAATAAGGTGCTGTTTGAATGGCCATCAATGTAGTAGAAATCCCTTGGAATGTGGTAATATTGGTATGTATGTGGTAGCTAGCATGACCTCATGCAACTCAAGCCCATTCGAGGAAACTACATGCCCAAGTTTGGCAGGTTTAAAGGTGTTTTCAATATCTTCAATCTCTGGCAGATGTTAAAGCAACTGGAACAGAACCATCGCCATGGCAGCGAAAGAACATTACGCAAAACTTCTCAACACAAGGAGAAAAAACCTGAAGACCTTAATGAAGACTTGGCCCTTACAGTTGAGTCAAAATACCTGACGAGGCCACCAAAATATTTGACATGACATCACTGATGACATCATCACTGATGACAACCTGACCTATCCGTTCCTGACTGACTGAATGAATGCCTGACTCACCCCAGAAAGCCTTCTCTTGACCATGCGCTGCTCCTGCACACCTGGTAAAAAATACATTATGGTAAACGAGCATATTATGAGCACATCAACTATTTTGCATTGCTCATAACCTTTATCAACACATATTTGCAAATGATGAATATCAAATTTGGATGGGGGATGTTGCTGTGAGCCTGTGACATTACATGACTTAATGTGGATTGTGGAAATGATTATTCTTACAGTTGCAAATGACAGTAATGGTACATGTAAGATCTTCATAGAAATTACCGTATGTGTTAATCTGGGAAAAGATTTAAAATACAATCCAGTTTGTGCTGAGTTTGTGGAGGTTGAACATGACTTAACCTTTTCCAGATTTCTTGAAGGGACAGTTTTACAGTTACAGCTTAGGATAAACCAGGAGGCTGGCAGTAATAAAACTAAACTTTTATTTAGAAGGGAGTTGGTTGGGTTCAGGTTCTCGCGAGTGATGATTGGTTAGGTTTAGGCAGGGTTTAGGCAGAGCCGGTTGGTCTGGAGCCGGTATGATGAGCGATGATTGGTTATGATTAGGGTAAACCAATCAGAGGCAGAGTAGGGCGGGTCTTGTCTTGACAAGACGTATCCATGGCAACGGCTTGTGCTGTTGATCATCCCAGGCAAGATGGCTGAAGAGGAGAAGGTATCGGAGGTGAGTGCAAAGCGGTGCAAAGCTGTGTAGCTACACTACAGTGTTGCACAAGTGAACAAGTCGCCGCTGGATATAGTTGAAGCGTTCTTTTACAACGTGTGTGTAATGTTGCCTTCCGTATCTAATGGTAACCAACATTAGCTACCTAACTACATTGGCTAGCTAACCTAACGTTAAGTCAGATCTAAGTTAATTAACAGCTAGCTAGCTAGGTAGGTAACGTTATTTACCTTGCACACAGGCAACCCGCTAGCTGTGAAATCACATTGGAGTAATAGTGTGTGATGATCTTTTTCTGTAACGTGACGAACTGGACTCGAAAGCAACAACTGAACCAAATTTGAAGAAGATACAAGTCAATATAAATATTAATTGATCAAATACTATAGTCAAAATATATCAACAAGAGAACTTGGTCTTTATTTCAGCTCATTGTGTCAATCAGACATCTCACTGCATCACCAGGCTCTCTCAGAGGGGGGAGAGAGAGAGTAATAATAGGCTAAACTAAAGAATGTGATGCATTTAGTAGAACACATTTGTTCAGAGACAACAAAAAGAGTTAAGTCTAATTCAAAGGATTGGGCCCAAATGGAAGTAATGGTCACAGATTGTATTTTGGGTAAAACATGAGAAGGCGTGGACTGCAACAACAATCTTCTGCTTATGTGAGCCCAATCAATTTCAATCAATTTAATCACATTGATTGTGCTGTTTGCTGTAGCTGTGCTCCCCCCTCCAAGGTGATTTGGTCTCTATTCCACCTCTGACAGCTTTATAGAATAAATCATAAGGAAAACATATTTTGATTCTCCTTATTTACTTATTAGTGAATCCTTATAAAAGTGCCCAAGTGAGCTGTCTGTTTAAATTTTTGGCCCACTGATGCTGCCACAATGCCTATGACATCATCAGTGATGTCATGAGATGATTTTGGTCAATAATGATGTCACTGATGATGTCACAATGTCTATGACATCATCAGTGATTATAGTAATTATTGAGCAAAATCATCATATGACATCACTGATGATGTCATAGGCACTGATGATCCCGTAGGCGTTGTGACATCATCAGTGATGTCATAGGCATCCTGACATCATCAGTGACGGTGATGTCATCATTGATGCGAAGTCGAGCAATTGCCAATAGAGCAGGCAAGGCCACGCAGCGGGCGAGCCTGGGCCGAAACCCTATACATTCAAATTAGTTTATTTTAAGACCTAATATACAAGGCCTAATATACATCAGTCGAAGTCAAATCCTCTCTGGTGCTTTGTTCTTTTTCTTTCTTTCTCCCGTTGGTATTCCAATATTTTGTCATTCTCTGTAACCCAGAACAAAGTAAATACAACAGTGTTCTTATTTGTCCTTGACTATGGGGACACGATTTAATACGCATAGGCCTACAGCAGATTACCTTTGGGTGCAACTTATCACAGCAGCGCTCTCCATTTTAATACTGTTGATGCGTTCAGAGGACAGTCTGTAATCTGTATCAGAAAGTAGTCCTGACCTCAGGAAGGAAGGAGACAGTATTGCTGGTTGGTGATTTATAAGCCTCTCTGTTCACAAACCACTGCATAATGCCTCTGAGGCTGATACCTTACGGTACCTTCAGCAGCTACTCTCATTCATCTCGTATGAGTTATGTAAAAGTGCTTTCAGTTTTTATGCAACTATAATGAAATCCAGCATACTCTTGGATTTTGGACTGCGTCTTTTTAAGGTTACAGTTTATTTTTAAACTTAACTGTGGTGCTGCAACTTACAGGCAACTTGTCTCCCTCTGTATTTTCATATTTGCGTGTATGTGTACATACTTACAGTATACTATACTGTATGTATACATATGCATGATGCACGTCATATATGCACATTTTAAATCGTTTTATTAATTTTGTGTGTTTATACATTTGTTATATTTCAGCTCCCAGTAGCTACTGAGCCCAAGAAACGCCGGGCCCCTAAAGGTACAGTCAATGTGTTATTATTACTAACACGTCTACTCACACTCTTTTTTTGTATATATTTTATTAAGTTCATGATTATTCGTTTTATTAGCAGATTTACAACCGTATCAAGAACTGCACCCTTAGGATGATGACATAATGCCGTGTTCCATTCGCACTGGGATCTAGGAATTTCCCAGTTCAAAGGTCAGGAATGCCCCAGTGATGTCACCTGAACTGGGATTTCCTACTCTGAAAGTTGGGGTGAACCTCGCCAACCCCCGACCTCAAAATCCAAGATGGCAGGTCCTGCAGCAACAGCAGTGAAAGCTGTAGTAATGCACAGTTTATTAGCACTTCTATTTGTGTCTCATCAAATCAGTTGTACACACAGTACTGTCTAACCTCTATCCGTGGACATGTTGCTACGGTGTTTGTATGCATAAAATACAATGACATTTCGTTGTTACAGTATCACCTGTTATTGCTAACAATGGCTAGCCTGGCTAGAGCTAACCCTGGGTGGTTTTATGACTGTTTTACCGGAACAGGGTCAACTCGGTTATGACATCACTCAACTAGGATATTCCTAGTTCCCAGTGCAAATGGAACACAGCATACATCCCCACACTGGTCTTTCACTGGAGGTAGAGCTGGTTGTCCACTAATCGCTTTTGATAAAAGAGGTTGGTGGTTCGATCCCCGGCTCCTCCGCTCCGCATGTCAAAGTGTCCTTGGGCAAGATACTTAATTGCTCCCGATGGTTGTGCCAGCACCCTGTGTGGTAGCTTGAATGGGTGAATGTAGTCCAATTGTAAAGCACTTTGGATAAAAGCGCTCTATAGATGGAGTGCCTTTAACCATTTCACAAAATGTGTTTTGAACTCATCTTCCTGCAGAGGTCACCCTCACCCTTCCTGCTGCTGTCCCAAACTAGGAGAAGCTGTGCGTGCATCTTATATATATTATATATATATTATATATATATATATATTCTGACCCATGTTTCATGTGTTTCTCATTGTGGAAAATATGGATTATACTGTTTATCATTCAGAATATTTTGGCCATTATATTAATGGCCTCCTTTTCAATCAATTCTATAACCACAGGATTAACATGTGACAATTTGCAGAGTATGCAAACATTTAGTATGAATTTTGTATAATTTGAGGATCAAAATCACGTTGATAAGATAGTAGTTGTATTGAATAATGAAGTAGCCTAATAAAAACAAAGTGAAGATAGCAAATTGGTATCTGTGGTTCCTCCTCTGGTCGTTAAGGGCGTCTGTTCGGAGGGAGGGGAACTGGTTGGAATAGCGTGAACCTCGGCTCCCACATGCTATGTCCTACCGGTGAAGCTTCCCCTGTCAGGTGAAAAGAAGCGGCTGGCTAACTGCCCATGTCTCGGAGGAAGCATGGAGCCAGTTTCGGCTCTCCCCAGATCGGCAGAGGGTGGAGCAGCAACCAGGATAAATAAATTAAATTAGCACTAAAGGGGGATAAAAAAATGGGATAAAAAAAAAACGGCTGGCGACTGCAGTGCACATGTATCGGAGGAAGCATGTGCTCGTCTATGGGGTCCCCCCCGCAGAACGGCAGAGGGGGTGGAGCAATGGCGGGGGTAGGGGATTGGCCAAGTACAATTTGAGGAGAAAAAAATCATAAAAAAACACTAGATAACACTAGATAATGCATACATGAAATATTACAGTATGCATCCAGTTGTTAATGTTTCATAGACACCGTTACATAAGACGCTTCCGTTATATACTGTAAATTATATATTTTATTTTATTTTGCGCAGTGCAGTTATTACATTATGAGCTGTGTGGCAAAACGTCCCAAATAACACATTTTCATCTTGTTTTTCATGATATTTTCCCCCATGTGTCTTTTGATCTCAGCATGCCTCTCCTCTGCCCTTATCCCCCTTTGAACACATGGTTAAATCACACGGAAGGAAAATCATGTCTTAGCATTAGTCAGATCATACACAACATGTCTTAGCATTAGTCAGATCATACACAACATGTCTTAGCATTAGTCAGTTCATACACAACATGTCTTAGCATTAGTCAGATCATACACAACATGTCTTGGCATTAGTCAGTTCATACACAACATGTCTTAGCATTAGTCAGTTCATACACAACATGTCTTGGCATTAGTCAGTTCATACACAACATGTCTTAGCATTAGTCAGATCATACACAACATGCCTTAGCATTAGTCAGTTCATACACAACATGTCTTAGCATTAGTCAGATCATACACAACATGTCTTAGCATTAGTCAGTTCATACACAACATGTCTTGGCATTAGTCAGTTCATACACAACATGTCTTAGCATTAGTCAGATCATACACAACATGCCTTAGCATTAGTCAGTTCATACACAACATGTCTTAGCATTAGTCAGATCATACACAACATGTCTTAGCATTAGTCAGTTCATACACAACATGTCTTAGCATTAGTCAGATCATACACAACATGTCTTAGCATTAGTCAGTTCATACACAACATGTCTTAGCATTAGTCAGTTCATACACAACATGTCTTAGCATTAGTCAGATCATACACAACATGTCTTAGCATTAGTCAGTTCATACACAACATGTCTTAGCATTAGTCAGTTCATACACAACATGTCTTAGCATTAGTCAGATCATACACAACATGTCTTAGCATTAGTCAGTTCATACACAACATGTCTTAGCATTAGTCAGTTCATACACAACATGTCTTAGCATTAGTCAGTTCATACACAACATGTCTTAGCATTAGTCAGATCATACACAACATGTCTTAGCATTAGTCAGATCATACACAACATGTCTTGGCATTAGTCAGTTCATACACAACATGTCTTAGCATTAGTCAGTTCATACACAACATGTCTTAGCATTAGTCAGTTCATACACAACATGTCTTAGCATTAGTCAGATCATACACAACATGTCTTAGCATTAGTCAGATCATACACAACATGTCTTAGCATTAGTCAGTTCATACACAACATGTCTTAGCATTAGTCAGATCATACACAACATGTCTTAGCATTAGTCAGTTCATACACAACATGTCTTAGCATTAGTCAGTTCATACACAACATGTCTTAGCATTAGTCAGATCATACACAACATGTCTTAGCATTAGTCAGTTCATACACAACATGTCTTAGCATTAGTCAGATCATACACAACATGTCTTAGCATTAGTCAGTTCATACACAACATGTCTTAGCATTAGTCAGTTCATACACAACATGTCTTAGCATTAGTCAGTTCATACACAACATGTCTTAGCATTAGTCAGATCATACACAACATGTCTTAGCATTAGTCAGATCATACACAACATGTCTTAGCATTAGTCAGTTCATACACAACATGTCTTAGCATTAGTCAGATCATACACAACATGTCTTAGCATTAGTCAGATCATACACAACATGTCTTAGCATTAGTCAGATCATACACAACATGTCTTAGCATTAGTCAGTTCATACACAACATGTCTTAGCATTAGTCAGATCATACACAACATGTCTTAGCATTAGTCAGTTCATACACAACATGTCTTAGCATTAGTCAGATCATACACAACATGTCTTAGCATTAGTCAGATCATACACAACATGTCTTAGCATTAGTCAGATCATACACAACATGTCTTAGCATTAGTCAGTTCATACACAACATGTCTTAGCATTAGTCAGATCACACACAACATGTCTTGGCATTAGTCAGTTCATACACAACATGTCTTAGCATTAGTCAGATCATACACAACATGTCTTAGCATTAGTCAGATCATACACAACATGTCTTAGCATTAGTCAGTTCATACACAACATGTCTTAGCATTAGTCAGATCACACACAACATGTCTTGGCATTAGTCAGTTCATACACAACATGTCTTAGCATTAGTCAGATCATACACAACATGTCTTAGCATTAGTCAGATCATACACAACATGTCTTAGCATTAGTCAGTTCATACACAACATGTCTTAGCATTAGTCATTTCATACACAACATGTCTTAGCATTAGTCAGTTCATACACAACATGTCTTAGCATTAGTCAGTTCATACACAACATGTCTTAGCATTAGTCAGATCATACACAACATGTCTTAGCATTAGTCAGATCATACACAACATGTCTTAGCATTAGTCAGTTCATACACAACATGTCTTAGCATTAGTCAGTTCATACACAACATGTCTTAGCATTAGTCAGATCATACACAACATGTCTTAGCATTAGTCAGTTCATACACAACATGTCTTAGCATTAGTCAGTTCATACACAACATGTCTTAGCATTAGTCAGTTCATACACAACATGTCTTAGCATTAGTCAGATCATACACAACATGTCTTAGCATTAGTCAGTTCATACACAACATGTCTTAGCATTAGTCAGATCATACACAACATGTCTTAGCATTAGTCAGTTCATACACAACATGTCTTAGCATTAGTCAGATCATACACAACATGTCTTAGCATTAGTCAGATCATACACAACATGTCTTAGCATTAGTCAGTTCATACACAACATGTCTTAGCATTAGTCAGATCATACACAACATGTCTTAGCATTAGTCAGTTCATACACAACATGTCTTAGCATTAGTCAGTTCATACACAACATGTCTTAGCATTAGTCAGTTCATACACAACATGTCTTAGCATTAGTCAGTTCATACACAACATGTCTTAGCATTAGTCAGTTCATACACAACATGTCTTAGCATTAGTCAGATCATACACAACATGTCTTAGCATTAGTCAGTTCATACACAACATGTCTTAGCATTAGTCAGTTCATACACAACATGTCTTAGCATTAGTCAGTTCATACACAACATGTCTTAGCATTAGTCAGTTCATACACAACATGTCTTAGCATTAGTCAGTTCATACACAACATGTCTTAGCATTAGTCAGTTCATACACAACATGTCTTAGCATTAGTCAGATCATACACAACATGTCTTAGCATTAGTCAGATCATACACAACATGTCTTAGCATTAGTCAGTTCATACACAACATGTCTTAGCATTAGTCAGTTCATACACAACATGTCTTAGCATTAGTCAGTTCATACACAACATGTCTTAGCATTAGTCAGTTCATACACAACATGTCTTAGCATTAGTCAGTTCATACACAACATGTCTTAGCATTAGTCAGATCATACACAACATGTCTTAGCATTAGTCAGATCATACACAACATGTCTTAGCATTAGTCAGTTCATACACAACATGTCTTAGCATTAGTCAGTTCATACACAACATGTCTTAGCATTAGTCAGTTCATACACAACATGTCTTAGCATTAGTCAGATCATACACAACATGTCTTAGCATTAGTCAGATCATACACAACATGTCTTAGCATTAGTCAGTTCATACACAACATGTCTTAGCATTAGTCAGTTCATACACAACATGTCTTAGCATTAGTCAGTTCATACACAACATGTCTTAGCATTAGTCAGATCATACACAACATGTCTTAGCATTAGTCAGATCATACACAACATGTCTTAGCATTAGTCAGTTCATACACAACATGTCTTAGCATTAGTCAGTTCATACACAACATGTCTTAGCATTAGTCAGTTCATACACAACATGTCTTAGCATTAGTCAGTTCATACACAACATGTCTTAGCATTAGTCAGTTCATACACAACATGTCTTAGCATTAGTCAGTTCATACACAACATGTCTTAGCATTAGTCAGATCATACACAACATGTCTTAGCATTAGTCAGATCATACACAACATGTCTTAGCATTAGTCAGATCATACACAACATGTCTTAGCATTAGTCAGATCATACACAACATGTCTTAGCATTAGTCAGTTCATACACAACATGTCTTAGCATTAGTCAGATCATACACAACATGTCTTAGCATTAGTCAGATCATACACAACATGTCTTAGCATTAGTCAGATCATACACAACATGTCTTAGCATTAGTCAGATCATACACAACATGTCTTAGCATTAGTCAGATCATACACAACATGTCTTAGCATTAGTCAGATCATACACAACATGTCTTAGCATTAGTCAGATCATACACAACATGTCTTAGCATTAGTCAGTTCATACACAACATGTCTTAGCATTAGTCAGTTCATACACAACATGTCTTAGCATTAGTCAGTTCATACACAACATGTCTTAGCATTAGTCAGATCATACACAACATGTCTTAGCATTAGTCAGATCATACACAACATGTCTTAGCATTAGTCAGATCATACACAACATGTCTTAGCATTAGTCAGATCATACACAACATGTCTTAGCATTAGTCAGTTCATACACAACATGTCTTAGCATTAGTCAGTTCATACACAACATGTCTTAGCATTAGTCAGTTCATACACAACATGTCTTAGCATTAGTCAGTTCATACACAACATGTCTTAGCATTAGTCAGATCATACACAACATGTCTTAGCATTAGTCAGATCATACACAACATGTCTTGGCATTAGTCAGATCATACACAACATGTCTTAGCATTAGTCAGATCATACACAACATGTCTTAGCATTAGTCAGATCATACACAACATGTCTTAGCATTAGTCAGATCATACACAACATGTCTTAGCATTAGTCAGTTCATACACAACATGTCTTAGCATTAGTCAGTTCATACACAACATGTCTTAGCATTAGTCAGATCATACACAACATGTCTTAGCATTAGTCAGATCATACACAACATGTCTTAGCATTAGTCAGATCATACACAACATGTCTTAGCATTAGTCAGATCATACACAACATGTCTTAGCATTAGTCAGTTCATACACAACATGTCTTAGCATTAGTCAGTTCATACACAACATGTCTTAGCATTAGTCAGTTCATACACAACATGTCTTAGCATTAGTCAGATCATACACAACATGTCTTAGCATTAGTCAGATCATACACAACATGTCTTAGCATTAGTCAGTTCATACACAACATGTCTTAGCATTAGTCAGTTCATACACAACATGTCTTAGCATTAGTCAGTTCATACACAACATGTCTTAGCATTAGTCAGTTCATACACAACATGTCTTAGCATTAGTCAGTTCATACACAACATGTCTTAGCATTAGTCAGTTCATACACAACATGTCTTAGCATTAGTCAGATCATACACAACATGTCTTAGCATTAGTCAGATCATACACAACATGTCTTAGCATTAGTCAGATCATACACAACATGTCTTAGCATTAGTCAGATCATACACAACATGTCTTAGCATTAGTCAGTTCATACACAACATGTCTTAGCATTAGTCAGATCATACACAACATGTCTTAGCATTAGTCAGATCATACACAACATGTCTTAGCATTAGTCAGTTCATACACAACATGTCTTAGCATTAGTCAGATCATACACAACATGTCTTAGCATTAGTCAGTTCATACACAACATGTCTTAGCATTAGTCAGTTCATACACAACATGTCTTAGCATTAGTCAGTTCATACACAACATGTCTTAGCATTAGTCAGTTCATACACAACATGTCTTAGCATTAGTCAGATCATACACAACATGTCTTAGCATTAGTCAGATCATACACAACATGTCTTAGCATTAGTCAGTTCATACACAACATGTCTTAGCATTAGTCAGATCATACACAACATGTCTTAGCATTAGTCAGTTCATACACAACATGTCTTAGCATTAGTCAGTTCATACACAACATGTCTTAGGGTTAGTCAGTTCATACACAACATGTCTTAGCATTAGTCAGTTCATACACAACATGTCTTAGCATTAGTCAGTTCATACACAACATGTCTTAGCGTTAGTCAGTTCATACACAACATGTCTTAGCATTAGTCAGTTCATACACAACATGTCTTAGCATTAGTCAGTTCATACACAACATGTCTTAGCATTAGTCAGTTCATACACAACATGTCTTAGCATTAGTCAGTTCATACACAACATGTCTTAGCATTAGTCAGTTCATACACAACATGTCTTAGCATTAGTCAGTTCATACACAACATGTCTTAGCATTAGTCAGTTCATACACAACATGTCTTAGCATTAGTCAGTTCATACACAACATGTCTTAGCATTAGTCAGTTCATACACAACATGTCTTAGCATTAGTCAGTTCATACACAACATGTCTTAGCATTAGTCAGATCATACACAACATGTCTTAGCATTAGTCAGTTCATACACAACATGTCTTAGCATTAGTCAGTTCATACACAACATGTCTTAGCATTAGTCAGTTCATACACAACATGTCTTAGCATTAGTCAGATCATACACAACATGTCTTAGCATTAGTCAGTTCATACACAACATGTCTTAGCATTAGTCAGTTCATACACAACATGTCTTAGCATTAGTCAGATCATACACAACATGTCTTAGCATTAGTCAGTTCATACACAACATGTCTTAGCATTAGTCAGTTCATACACAACATGTCTTAGCATTAGTCAGTTCATACACAACATGTCTTAGCATTAGTCAGTTCATACACAACATGTCTTAGCATTAGTCAGTTCATACACAACATGTCTTAGCATTAGTCAGTTCATACACAACATGTCTTAGCATTAGTCAGATCATACACAACATGTCTTAGCATTAGTCAGTTCATACACAACATGTCTTAGCATTAGTCAGATCATACACAACATGTCTTAGCATTAGTCAGTTCATACACAACATGTCTTAGCATTAGTCAGATCATACACAACATGTCTTAGCATTAGTCAGATCATACACAACATGTCTTAGCATTAGTCAGTTCATACACAACATGTCTTAGCATTAGTCAGATCATACACAACATGTCTTAGCATTAGTCAGTTCATACACAACATGTCTTGGCATTAGTCAGTTCATACACAACATGTCTTAGCATTAGTCAGATCATACACAACATGTCTTAGCATTAGTCAGTTCATACACAACATGTCTTGGCATTAGTCAGTTCATACACAACAATGAGAGAAATACTCCATTTTGGGCGCTGACGTTTTTCACAGGGCTTATTTAGGAGAGCCCTTGCTGTGCTCCTCCTCCTCCTCTTCTTGCTCCTTCCCCACCCTCCTTTCACAGTTGCAGGAGTACATGACACGCATGTCTCCCCCCGCTCTCCTCTCCAAATGGGCCCGGCTTTGTGTCTGTGCTCTGTGGACGTCTGGGGGCCACAGCTTTGTGTCTGTGCTCTGTGGACGTCTGGGGGCCACAGCTTTGTGTATGTGCTCTGTGGACGTCTGGGGGCCACAGCTTTGTGTCTGTGCTCTGTGGACGTCTGGGGGCCACAGCTGAAACGCAGAGACAAGCATATTATTGCCTGTCTCAGCAGGAGGAAAGCCGATTTAAAGTGGCTACAGCACAAATGGGGCTTTTCTGGATCTTGATGCCACAAACGCGCGAAGCCCGTGCACTCGCAGAGATGGGGACTTGGACTTGGGACTTGAGTCGCACTTAAGTCTCACACACGGTGACTTGAGACTTGACTTGAGACGCGTCCTCAAAGACTTGAGACTTGACTTGGACTTGAAGGTTTGGGACTTGCGAACAATCTTTATTTTTCTTTATTTTATTGTTTTGGTGCATTAACATGAAGGAAATGTCTACTAATGTCATCTCTAATCATTGCTGCTCCTGTATTCTAATAGATGAAGGAGTGAGGATAATACAATACAAGCTTTGAATTCCTTAGTTTTAGCTATGCAGTCTTCTAAGCATAGGGACTTGAGACTTGACTTGGACTTGACTTGGACTTGCCCCTCAAAGACTTGAGACTTGACTTGGACTTGCAAAAACATGACTTGTGAGCATCTCTGCCGTGCAGCCTCCCACTCAGTGATGGAGGAGACTTTATTGAAGTGGTTTTGGAAAAAGTCTCTGCCTGTGAATGAACAGAGCACTGCCTTAAGGGCTGACGGATAGAAGCACAAGGCAGCTTCACCGCGCTGTATTTATACACCAGCAGTTCATTAATAATAATATCCCCCAAAGTCAGTCGCAGTGTCAACCCTACTTGTTCATTTCACTTTGCCTTGAATGCTATTTTTGTCCTCAGAGGGAAGGTAGTAGATGCCAGATAACAGGATTAGCACAATCGCACTCATTGGATTTTCGAATGACAATGGCCGCCTCCTGAAATGAAACGTTCGTACTCTGTTGGGAAGAAGACTTGTGGGTTGGTTCTTGGGGTGACCTAACCCTTCTGAAGCTGGTTTTGTATAGCTCATTCCCTCAGCCTCCCTCTGTCTGTCTGTCTATATACCCTCTCTGTTCTGTCACAAACACTTTGCTAGAGACACCGTTGCCGTGGCAACGAGGAGACTATCTTCATCTGCGAGACGTTAAAAGGCAGTTGGAGAAAAGTCCCCGTTTGTAACTTCAAACTTGCCGACAAGCTGCCATTTACAGCCTGGCTGCTGAATTGATTTTAGTTTGGCCCTGAAGTTTTTGGTTCATGTGTTACAATACCATCTGTACTAACTGTCAGATCAGAGACTGTGCGTGTGTGTGTGTGTGTGTGTGTGTGTGTGTGTGTGTGTGTGTGTGTGTGTGTGTGTGTGTGTGTGTGTGTGTGTGTGTGTGTGTGTGTGTGTGTGTCTGCGCGCACACACACAAACACACACAATCTGAACTGTGAAGTAGTGTAAGTAAGATGAAAAGTTTTCCAGAATTTCAAAGTGTCTTCTCTCCCTCCCAGCTCCCGAGCTTCCCATCCTGGAGAGGAGGAACTGGCTCATCCACCAGCACTATATCCGCAAAGACTATGAGACCTGTAAGGTGAGGAGCCCCCCGTCTCTCCGTCCCCGCCGTGGTGTAGCCACTGGTTACCTGCTGTCTGTGGTCAGCGAAAAAATATTTTCTTTAAATCCGCAATTTTTTTAACGTTTTGGTCCAAGTGAAATGTTATGCGGTCTCTCCTGTTTCTAAATACATCTTAACCGTTTGGTTTGAACAAGTACAATTATTTTTATAAGCATTTTATGAAATGTGTATGGGAAAATAAATGGCGGATGAAAATCTCTGGTACAGTGCTGAAGCAGGAAGTAGGCGGTCACTTTGCCTCTCTATACATTTACTGAAATGAATAGTTCATGAAATCTCCCTAACGTGTATCTAGTATCTACGGCTCTAACAATAAAATGTAAGTGTGTAAATGTGTTGCTGGCGTCCTCCTCCACTCTGTCTCCGAAAACCCAATTTATTGATGTAAAACGATTACAGAGATGTAATCCTCACTTTCAGTCTGTTAAGATGCAGCCGGCGCAGGAAAAACACTTTACTATTCTCCTTTATCTGACAGAAGTACATTAACTTGGTTGCGATTGCAAATTGTTTAGAAAGTGGAAACAAATCTGGGTTACTATCTGCAGGGCATTAGATGTTCATCTTCCCAAGACTTGGTAGCAAACACTTTTTGCAATTTTTGCAAATCCTATTACAATGTTGCAACTAACATCATAGCACTTTAAATATCGTTTCCTTTTGTGTGTCGACCCTATAGGCAATCATCAAAGACCAGCTGCGGGAGACCAATGGGATGTGTGAATATGCCATATATGTTCAAGGCAAGCCACGGTTTTCATAATAATCACCATTCATTCCTCCTCACATATTTAGCATGTCGACTTATAATCACAGCTGTAACAAAAAAGGCTTCTGTGGATTTCAACACCCACGCCTCCCAATACCTCCCCAGAATCTGCTCTCTGGACCCCTCGCTGTGTCTTAGAGTTTTGATGTCTCCGTTCAACTCGTCTCCATGGAGATGAAAAGCTCTTCTTCTGCTGTTTTATACATTTTGTTGTCGTTGCCACAGCACTGATCCTGCGTCTGGAGGGGAAGATCCAGCAGTCCCTGGAGCTGTTCCAGAGCTGTGCCGTCCTCAATCCCAACTGCCCCGACAATCTGAAGCAAGTGGCCCGATCGCTGTGAGTACGCCCCCCAGTGGCCACGCACAAGACGAGACGAGACACAAAAAGGAATGGTACAGTGATAATAACAAAACTAAATGCCAATAGTGGGCTGGAGACATCTTTATGTTGCAGGGCAAAATTCATCCATTTTGTCGTTACTATTAAATGTTTTCCACTGTTACATTTTATGAATTGCTATTCAACCTCCAGTGATGAAGTTAATTTGTCGTTTGAATTCTTTTTTTCTTCCTCTAGTTTTCTGCTGGGAAAACACAAGGCAGCCATTGAGTTCTATCATGAGGCTGCGAGGCTGAATGAGAAAGACTGGGTAAAGCAAAAAAAAAATAAAAAATTATTGAGTCTGACTTTGTCTTCCACTTTATTAAATGTTTATCATGAAAGTACATTTCTCGCCACAAATTTCCTCCACATTTAGAATGGGTTATTCACACTGTGTAATGTGTAATTTACGAATACGAACTGCAACTTACTACACTTTACTATTACAACAATTTACAAAACATCAAGATTATTCTTTCAAACACACACACACACACTCACGCACGCACACGCACACGCACACACACACACACACACACACACACACACACATACACACACACACACTGAGGGCTCTTCAGACAGGAGTGGCAACAATACATGTTGAACTAGTCAGACTACGGGATCAGTTAGTCACTCATACAGTATGTTGTAGAAATTAGCCTATGTCCTATACCAGAGGTTCTCAAATGTTTTTCAGCCAAGGACCCCTTACAAGATAGAAAACATACCGGGGACCCCCTCATTCTGATTTGTGATTTTGGGCTAAGCTTAATTGTTTCCATGGTAACGTGCTTGACTTTTAAATTGATAGGTTTGTTAGATTAGAATGTAATCCATGAACCATTTTAGATTTAAAGCACAGCATATTTTCGTTGAACTATGAAGCTTTTTCTTTTTTTCTCCTTTTTTTTCCCCCCTGAAAACTTTTCACGGAGCCCCTTGCAAAGTGCCACGGACCCCTGGGGGTCCCCGGACCCCCATTTGAGAACCACTGTCCTATACTACTATACTGGCCTTGCAGTTAATTACTGGGGAATGTGTATTCCACAGAGCCGTTGTAATACTACTGCCTTCATGCAGTCTTAATGAGGTTAGTGTGTGCCAACGCTGCGTGGATAATTTGATCTTCTCTTACCTCAGGAGATCTGCCATAATCTGGGTGTGTGCTATTCCTTCATAAAGGACTTCAGCAAGGTGAGTGCATTCATTTCACCAACAGTATCCACACTGTCTCGTCACAGGCATTTGATCAGAGCTCTTCCCTGTCTCTCTCAGGCAGAGGAGCATCTAAACATGACTCTCTTCCCTGTCTCCCTCAGGCTGAGGAGCATCTAAACATGGCTCTCCTCTTCCCTGTCTCTCTCAGGTTGAGGAGCATCTAAACATGACTCTCTTCCCTGTCTCCCTCAGGCTGAGGAGCATCTGAACATGGCACTCTCTTCCCTGTCTCCCTCAGGCTGAGGAGCATCTGAACATGGCTCTCTCTTCCCTGTCTCCATCAGGCTGAGGAGCATCTAAACATGGCTCTCTTCCCTGTCTCTCTCAGGCTGAGGAGCATCTAAACATGGCTCTCTTCCCTGTCTCCCTCAGGCTGAGGAGCATCTAAACATGGCTCTCCTCTTCCCTGTCTCCCTCAGGCTGAGGAGCATCTGAACATGGCACTCTCTTCCCTGTCTCCCTCAGGCTGAGGAGCATCTAAACATGGCTCTCTCTTCCCTGTCTCTCTCAGGCTGAGGAGCATCTAAACATGGCTCTCCTCTTCCCTGTCTCCCTCAGGCTGAGGAGCATCTAAACATGGCTCTCCTCTTCCCTGTCTCTCTCAGGCTGAGGAGCATCTAAACATGGCTCTCCTCTTCCCTGTCTCCATCAGGCTGAGGAGCATCTGAACATGGCTCTCTCTTCCCTGTCTCCATCAGGCTGAGGAGCATCTAAACATGGCTCTCTTCCCTGTCTCTCTCAGGCTGAGGAGCATCTAAACATGGCTCTCTCTTCCCTGTCTCCCTCAGGCTGAGGAGCATCTAAACATGACTCTCTTCCCTGTCTCTCTCAGGCTGAGGAGCATCTAAACATGGCTCTCTTCCCTGTCTCTCTCAGACCGAGGAGCATCTAAACATGGCTCTCTTCCCTGTCTCTCTCAGGCTGAGGAGCATCTAAACATGGCTCTCTCTTCCCTGTCTCCCTCAGGCTGAGGAGCATCTAAACATGGCTCTCCTCTTCCCTGTCTCCCTCAGGCTGAGGAGCATCTGAACATGGCACTCTCTTCCCTATCTCCCTCAGGCTGAGGAGCATCTAAACATGGCTCTCTCTTCCCTGTCTCTCTCAGGCTGAGGAGCATCTAAACATGGCTCTCCTCTTCCCTGTCTCTCTCAGGCTGAGGAACATCTAAACATGGCTCTCCTCTTCCCTGTCTCCCTCAGGCTGAGGAGCATCTAAACATGGCTCTCTCTTCCCTGTCTCTCTCAGGCTGAGGAGCATCTAAACATGGCTCTCTCTTCCCTGTCTCTCTCAGGCTGAGGAGCATCTAAACATGGCTCTCTCTTCCCTGTCTCTCTCAGGTTGAGGAGCATCTAAACATGGCTCTCTCTTCCCTGTCTCTCTCAGGTTGAGGAGCATCTAAACATGGCTCTCTTCCCTGTCTCTCTCAGGCTGAGGAGCATCTAAACATGGCTCTCTCTTCCCTGTCTCTCTCAGGCTGAGGAGCATCTAAACATGGCTCTCTCTTCCCTGTCTCCCTCAGGCTGAGAAGCATCTAAACATGGCTCTCTCTTCCCTGTCTCCCTCAGGCTGAGAAGCATCTAAACATGGCTCTCTCTTCCCTGTCTCCCTCAGGCTGAGGAGCATCTAAACATGGCTCTCTTCCCTGTCTCCCTCAGGCTGAGGAGCATCTAAACATGGCTCTCTCTTCCCTGTCTCCCTCAGGCTGAGGAGCATCTAAACATGACTCTCTTCCCTGTCTCTCTCAGGCAGAGGAGCATCTAAACATGGCTCTCTCTTCCCTGTCTCTCTCAGGCTGAGGAGCATCTAAACATGGCTCTCTCTTCCCTGTCTCCATCAGGCTGAGGAGCATCTGAACATGACTCTCTCTTCCCTGTCTCTCTCAGGCTGAGGAGCATCTAAACATGACTCTCTCTTCCCTGTCTCTCTCAGGCTGAGAAGCATCTAAACATGACTCTCTCTTCCCTGTCTCTCTCAGGCTGAGGAGCATCTAAACATGGCTCTCTCTTCCCTGTCTCCCTCAGGCTGAGGAGCATCTGAACATGGCTCTCCAGTTAAACAAACACGACAGGACTTTCATGGTGCTGGGGAAGGTCCATTTGCTGGCTGGAGACTCTGACAAGGCCATTGAAGTGTATAAGAGTTCCGTGGAGTAAGTCAGGTTACAATGTGGACCAGTGTTGTAGTCCGGTTACTCTGTCTCAAGTCCCAGTCGAGTGTCAAGTCCCCAGTGTTTGAGTCAGAGTCACCAAAGAAGAGTCCAAGTCCAGCTTGCACAAAAGTGAACGTCACGTTATTAATATACTGTAGCTATCAATATCTTACGCCAAATATTTATTAGGGCCGATTACCAAAACAAAAAAACAATCATTATCAATTAACAACTCTGAGTCCTCGTCTCCAACTTCCGAGTCTGAATGCATGAATGCTCGAGTCCAAGTCCGAGTCATCGGTGCTGAAAATGAGTCCAGGACTCTGACTCAAATCCTACAACACTGATGTGGACAATGTAGAAAAAGGCACGAGTCAGAAATTCTGATGTAAAAATGTGACATTTGGAGAAGAGGAAGACATCTCGTTTAATGTGACTCCTAACAATGATCATTCAGGAACTCATCATGGCTGCAATACTTTGAAGTTATTGCATTTCACGGTCAGGCAGTTAGAAGTGGAAGTGTTTACCACAGCATCCCCCCCATAGAAAACCAAATAGCAAGGCATGAATGTTTGTATGTCTGAATGTTAATAATTGCACAACCGCAGTGTACCAACTGTCTTCACAGTGAAATCCATTTGGGAGACCATAAAAGATGACGCCATTACGGGAACATAATGTGTTTCTGAAAAGGAAGATGTTACCTTCAAGGGTTTCCCTTTCTTTAAAAAAGAAATCACTTTAATTACGAGAGCAAGTCATTTGATTTATTTCATTTTTTTTTCTTGTCCTCACAGCTTATTTCAGTAAGTGCTCCTTTCAATTTCACAGAAAGTTCTACCCAAGGTTTTGTTCGTTTCTAGTCCTGTTGGCAGACTGAATATTGAAACCATTTAAGCAGTGGTGTAAATAATGAAATGACAGTCAGTGTCTACAGTATAATGGACTTAATTATGGCTACCTCCTGTTGGGGGTAAATTAATTAATTAAGTGCCCCCCCCCCCTCCCCCAACGCTGGTGTTCCTCTTAATGAGACGAACCACTGAGTCTTATTTTAATAACGATCTTTTCTCTGTGCGTTCCTCCTCCTCTTCTCTCTACACTCTTTTCGTTAAGCCACATCGTACGTACCCCCACAGGTCATAATTAATATTCCACAATTATGCTGAATCAAACCCTGATTGAATAATCAGCATATTGCCCAGAATAGCAGATGTGTTTGCTTGAGAATAAGTGCAGGCATTAAATGTAATTACAAGCATAGATAAAGTTAAAAAAAATCATTCGAGGTACACCTTATCCTTCTGACGTGAGGGTTCGATAGGTGGTCGGGGAACCACAGAGAGGTAGATTCAGCAGATTAACTTAAACATGTAAATATGAATATAACTGTAAACATCAATATCTTTGTAGTAAATCAACTCAAATGAATGAATGAATTACTTATTAACTTGGGAATTTTACATCCTCAATTCAGGTACTGTCCAGAAAATACCGAACTGCTGACTACTCTTGGTCTGCTCTTTCTGCAGGTGGGTAAATCTTTATACAGCCTTTTCAGTCAAAAGAATGTGTGCAACAGAGGCAAGCGCTATTAGCATTAAGTCATGGTATTCTTAAAAGGAGATGTGGTATTTAGATGTCGGACAGAAGCATTTAAAAAGGAATGGGATATGTACTTAACTGTGTTCCATTTTCTCAGCTTGGGAAATACCAAAAAGCATTTGAGCACCTTGGGAATGCGCTTACTTTTGACCCTAACAACTATAAGGTAAGTGGGTACTTCAACACAATATACTGTAGTATGTTGGTTTTGCTACTGAGCTACCTGAAGGCAACGCACTGGACTTCTGTCAGAACAATAGAGAGGCAAAGTGAACGTCACTTCCTGCTTCAGCACTGTACCAGAGATTTTCTTCCGCCATTTATTTTCCCATAGACATTTCGTAAAATGCTTATAAAAAGGACTTGGTCAAACCAAACGGTTCAGATATATTTAGAATCCGGAGAGACCATAGAACATTTCACTTGGACCAAAACAAAAAAAAACATTGAAAAAATATTTTCTTTAAACCTGCATTTTTTTAGGTTTTGGTCCCAGTGAAATGTTATGCTGTACTGTACCGTTTGGTTTGAACAAGTAAAACCATTTTTATAAGCATTTTACAAAATGTCTATGGGAAAATGAATGGCGGATGAAAACCTCTGGTACAGTGCCGAAGCAGGAAGTGACGTTCCTCACTCTCTTCCGGTGCAGTCTGCCTTTCATCATGTCAACGTTCAAAGGGTGCTTCTTCTTCTCTGGTGTTCACTCCCAGGCCATCCTGGCTGCAGGGAGTATGATGCAGACCCACGGCGACTTTGACGTGGCCATGAACAAGTACCGCGTGGCGGCGTGCGCCGTGCCCGAGAGCCCCCCCCTGTGGAACAACATCGGCATGTGCTTCTTTGGCAAGAAGAAATACGTAGCTGTGAGTTCATGCTGTTTATGGCTTCTTCGTGAATCTAGGACAGAATGAAATGATGTACCTTACTGAACAATGGAAGCTGCCAACGTGTTTCATTCATTCTATAGTGCATTATAACTCTTTGTGTTGTACTTCACATAGGACTATTGTCTTTACAGTAAGTCCATTGTGAAGTACCAGCCTGCCATAAAGACATCCAGAAGAAGATCCACCTTCTAACCACCCATGATTGTATCACTGCAATAATTGCTGCTATCCAATATGCTTGCATTATCACACAGAATCACAATTCATAATTATGCAATACATAAATAAAGGAACCCTACACTTCATTATACTGTATGTATATATATATATATATATATATATATATATATATATATATATATATATATATATATATATATATATATATATATATATATATATAATATTTCACTGTTTATAATATATATATATAAAAAATATATATAACACATGATTGCATAAACAGTGCTTCTATGAATATATTATGCTAGAAGCGACAATCACATGCAAATAAATACATTGCCAATTAATGCCACAAATGCACCATGGTCCTGCACAGAATCTGTCCATTCTGTTTTCAATTGTTACAAAATGGCATCATATATTATTATTACTTTTCTAACAGTGGTGTCAGCAGTTGACTCTCTGCTGTCTTCATTCCTCTCCCAGGCCATCAGCTGCCTGAAGCGGGCCCATTACTTGTCTCCATTTGACTGGAAAGTGTTGTACAACCTGGGCCTGGTGCACCTGACCATGCAGCAGTACGCCTCCGCCTTCCACTTCCTCAACGCAGCTGTCAACCTCAACCCCCGCATGGGGGAGCTCTACATGCTGCTGGCAGGTACCGAGTCAGACAGCCATGGGAAAGGAGCAGATCAGGGCACAATCAGGCCTTCAAAGAACAACTTGCTATTTTGTAGCGAGAAGATTGATTGTATCCAGTAGTTTGCTATTGTGCGTTCACGCTACATTTTATCGCTCTGTTTCTTAGGCCAGGGATACTCAACTTGCTTTGCCCGGGGGCCACTTTCGTGAAATGATAGAAGGCCAGGGGCCAGTTAATAAACAAACAATATACATTTTTCTGTAGCGGATTGTAGGTTTTTGGGGTGTCAGCCAGAGTTTAGTCTGACAATGTTGTGCACACCAGTTAGTTAGGTTAAATTAGTACATACATAAGTGCCTGGGTAGCAAGCAGACGGCGGTATTTGACAATTTAGCAGCTAAATCATAGATTATTGAAAGATATTCCATATTCCAGACTGAAATGCTATAACAGAAGTGGAGTATTGACCAGAATGACATGAACATTTGGACACTTATTCAGCGGGTATCTTGCATGTTGCGTTCAGGTGCACTGTAAAAAAATGGAAAATGGAAAATGGAATTGCAATTTTTTTTTGCAATTCCATCGCGGGCCACACACGCATGCGGCCCGCGGGCTGCCAGTTGAGTATCACTGTCTTAGGCCATGTTCAGACTAGGAGGCCAAATCTGATTTGTGAACTTTAATGACCTATTAATGATTTTTTTTTTTTTTATATATACTTTTTATTTAATGCATTTCAGCCAGGCCTGAACTTTGGTCAGGTCAGGCTAGCCCCACATTGGGCTCCACAATCATACAAAAGACTGTCAACCTTGACAACAACAACAACAACAACAAGAAAAAGACAGAAAAAGGGGAAAAAGGAAGAAGAAAAAACAAACAAACAATAAAAATAAATAAAATAAAAATAAATAAAAATAAAGCCATAACAATACAGTATACGTCAGTAAGTTGTAACTGATTGCAAATCATTTATCAGTCCCACCAGGTAGGCACGAAATGCGAAAACCTGGAGGGACTGGTTCACTATACACCGTCGCAACACCTATCTTCCAACATTTAACACCAGCCCAGACTTTAGTACAAGACTCAGGATATACTCATTAAGTACTATTTACATACATATACATACATATATACATACACACACATATACATATACAAATACATATACACACATACATACATATACATACACACATACTTTTTTTTTTTTTTTTTTTTCAAATTACATGATTGCTGTGTTCCATCCATTTACTCCATCTACTATCGGCAATGTACCTTTGGTTTCTAATTGCGTAAGTTATCCTTTCCATAATGTACACTTGATTAATCAAATCCCTCCATGCCTGTATTTGTGGTTTGTGTGTCTGACGCCAGTTACGTGTAATTGTTTTCAGTGCGGTGATTCTGAGGATTCTTGCCAGTGCCAATGACCTATTAATGATTCTATCCAGATTGATTTTATGAGTCTGGACGCTCCAAGTCTGATTTGTGTCACTTGTCCCAAACCACATATGGAGGTAGTTTCCAATCTGCCTTCGACTGATGTGACTTCAGTGTGGACGTGCTGATCACCCAAATCAGATTTGAGAGTGTCTTTTGCAGGGGGCGGGGACTTGAAGAGCAGAGAGCAGACATGCAAACACTGCCAGAAACATTGTATGTTGGCTCATTGGATCATTGTATCTGGACACACAGATCCGACTTGAACACTTGCGCAAATCAGATTTGTGGCAGTGCGGACACACTCCCAAATCAGATTTTGGAAACCAATCAAGATGATGACTTTAGCAGCAAATCGGATTTGCCTGTAATGTGAACATGGCCTTAGTGGATTCAACAAACTGGCGGCATCATCTCTAAAGTGTTATTCACTAAAGCACACTGACCACTGGGCATGTTGTCAAACTTATTGGTGAAAAATTGGTGAAAAAGTCACTCCTCCTTTTTAAGTGACCACCTATATCAGGCAACCCAACTGACTAGCTATATTCACTAAGGCAGGTTCAACAAGGCAATTGGGGGGGACACTGCTTCATGGAATATTAAGCCAGAGAAACAACACAAAGTCTCATACTTAATATAATTTTAGAATTATATTGAATTGTCAAAACAACAGTACCTTATGTTCACCATGTCCTACTTCCCTAGGCAGCTTACTGATCCAGGCATAATGTTCTTGGCGAACGTATTGTTTTGTTGGCAAACATTTCACACTTCACAAACAAAATGCCTGGCTAAACACTCCTCTGCTCTTGGATTTGGTTAAAAAAATAATCAGTTCTAGTTTATTTGAACACCTGTTTCCATCATCCTCATCTCCCCAGTGGCCCTGACTAACTTGGATGATGTCGACAACGCCACCAGGTCATATGAACAAGCTGTGGCACTAGATGAGTGAGTCTGTCTTCCATCTTACCTTGAAAAGTGTTTTCAAAAGGACTTCATCTTTGTCTGAGTCAATATTGAATTGTTGAATCTTTTCCTTGTGGTGATGATGGTTTTCTTCCAGGTCCAACCCTCTGGTCAACCTCAACTTTGCCATCTTACTCTACAATCACGGTGACAAGAAGGGAGCTCTGGACCAGTACCAGGAAATGGAGAGGAAAGTTAGCGTGCTGCGGGACAGCAGTAGCAACGTCGAGTTTGATCCTGAGGTACTTGGGACCCGAATTGCTCCTGAAGTCTGATTGTCCATTTTAAAAGTCATTTCTTGTTTCCTCATCCTACCTCTTGTCTGTCTCTGTCACAAACAGCTGATGGACATGGCTCAGAAGATGGGTGCTGCCCTGCAGGTGGCAGACAATTTGGTGTGGACGAAACCAGCCAAGGACTCCAAGTCCAAACCCCGCTCTGCAGCAAGCACCAAAACGCCCGGGGCCCCCCTTGGCACGAACCAGGCTCTGGGCCAGGCCATGTCTTCTGCTGCAAGCTACAACAAGAACATGCAGTTACAAACAGGTACAGAACCGGCGGTACTGATATACAGCCTGGCTTTACTACGTACTCGCTACTAGTTTGTTGCTCCAATATGAAAGCAACGTGACTGATTTATAGTACTATATAGTAGAGCCTGAACGATACTGGATTTTTGAGGGCGATGCCGATTCCGATATTAGGGAGTAGAAAAATTCCGATATCGAAATATTGGCCGATATTCTTATATTATAGATACACATTATATTACACAATTTTTTTGCAATGATTCCTCAAATATCAAACACTTGACAAAGATATGACTTGACATGACTTGAGATATGTAATGTAGGCAGGATATTTTACAGCTTATCAATCAACTTTATTGTCCAAAATGACATCAATGCAATGAAACAGTAAACTTCACTGGGAATTTAATAATTATAAATAACTAGGAATACAAAACCAACTATAAATTATAACTTGAGTTAAGAAAAGAGATCAAATATACACAACATGCTGTCTATAACCAAAATAAAAAAATATCTGCAATATCGGCCAATATCGGACCGATATATCGGTCGGGGTCTACTATATAGATGGCAGTAAATTGTCTTAGTCAAGGCCGGGACTCATCAGGATATCATAAATATCTCTCTTAATTAATTCGTTATTGCTCAGTTTGTGCTCAGAGCATTAGTATCTAATGCAGCAGTCCAATAGCACAGTGGCAGTCACAGCTTCCACCTCTCTCCATTAAAAGTGTCGCCTAATTCTTCTCATAAATGAGGGCTTTTAAACTTCTAACTGTGTCATCTCTGTCTCTCACCTGTCTTCTCATATTGCCTACCCCTCCTCCCTCAGTCTGTCTCTCACCTGTCTTCTCATATTGCCTACCCCTCCTCCCTCTGTCTCTCACCTGTGTTCTCATATTGCCTACCCCTCCTCCCTCTGTCTCTCACCTGTCTTCTCATATTGCCTACCCCTCCTCCCTCTGTCTCTCACCTGTCTTCTCATATTGCCTACCCCTCCTCCCTCTGTCTCTCACCTGTCTTCTCATATTGCCTACCCCTCCTCCCTCAGCATGTCTCTCACCTGTCTTCTCATATTGCCTACCCCTCCTCCCTCAGCATGTCTCTCACCTGTCTTCTCATATTGCCCACCCCTCCTCCTTCTGTCTCTCACCTGTCTTCTCATATTGCCTACCCCTCCTCCCTCTGTCTCTCACCTGTCTTCTCATATTGCCTACCCCTCCTCCCTCAGTCTGTCTCTCACCTGTCTTCTCATATTGCCTACCCCTCCTCCCTCAGCATGTCTCTCACCTGTCTTCTCATATTGCCTACCCCTCCTCCCTCTGTCTCTCACCTGTCTTCTCATATTGCCTACCCCTCCTCCCTCAGCTGTCTCTCACCTGTCTTCTCATATTGCCTACCCCTCCTCCCTCTGTCTCTCACCTGTCTTCTCATATTGCCTACCCCTCCTCCCTCTGTCTCTCACCTGTCTTCTCATATTGCCTACCCCTCCTCCCTCAGCATGTCTCTCACCTGTCTTCTCATATTGCCTACCCCTCCTCCCTCCCTCAGTCTCTCACCTGTCTTCTCATATTGCCTACCCCTCCTCCCTCTGTCTCTCACCTGTCTTCTCATATTGCCTACCCCTCCTCCCTCTGTCTCTCACCTGTCTTCTCATATTGCCTACCCCTCCTCCCTCAGCATGTCTCTCACCTGTCTTCTCATATTGCCTACCCCTCCTCCCTCTGTCTCTCACCTGTCTTCTCATACTGCCTACCCCTCCTCCCTCAGCATGTCTCTCACCTGTCTTCTCATATTGCCTACCCCTCCTCCCTCTGTCTCTCACCTGTCTTACCATATTGCCTACCCCTCCTCCCTCAGCATGTCTCTCACCTGTCTTCTCATATTGCCTACCCCTCCTCCCTCTGTCTCTCACCTGTCTTCTCATATTGCCTACCCCTCCTCCCTCAGCAGGCACCCTTTGTCTGACTGCTCAGTAGGAGATTGACTAAACAGTGTTTTGATTCTGGTCACATGGGCTACAGCAAAATGGACTACATGAAAAATAATTAGTGTATACCAGGGTACATCCTTAGCAGCATACAAAGTCAGAAGTGTGGAAAAAGCAGACAGGTAAGCTATTAACTCCAAGGCTGTTCCGCGATGGTTGACGGTGCGTTATTAGCTCTCGCACTGAAAGGCTTTGCTTGGCTGGAGCCGGTGGGCTATGTTTTGCCACAGATCTGTTGAGCTGTTAACAATAGCACAGGTATTTTAGAACAGTGTATTCATGTTCACTGGCAGACCCCCCCCCCCTCCCCTCCCCTAAGGTACACAGCGCGGTCGATCCAGCTGCTTTGCACAATTCCATGACCAGTTGTGCGAGGCAGCTGTGAATACACAAATACACTGTAAATATAGAAGCGCTATCATTATACAATGTACAATCACGTCAATGGCAGAGATACTGGCTGTTCAAAGGGCAGGTTTTTGTGTGATTTCGCCGGTCTTGGTATCTGTAGCCCAGTAGGCTCGTGAGACTCAACTTGCGGCCCGCGATAGGGTGCCGAGTGCCCCCTGCCCCCCGACCATTTTCTAATTCACGATGAAAACCAACATTAAATAAAGTTTGACAGAGCTCCAGCTAAATTGTGAAAAATATCGCCGCCTGCTCAACACTTATATGTACTTAACTAACTTAACTTAAAAAAAAATTGGTCTCGACCTAGTTTCAAGATGAAGACCAGTCACGTTACCTCACATCACAATAGGCATCAGCTCCCAGCTTAAGTCAAGCGTAATCCTAGTGTGACGTCCGTTATGACGTGCGCCTCCTGACTCATCATCACCCCATCCTCAATAGCCAATCAGCCCCTGTCAACATGCCAATAAGACGTTGGTAATGACGTCACTGCCGAGGCTGACGTGGCAGTACTTATAGCCATGCTCAGCGCATCATCGTCCTCTTTCCCTGATCCTTCACCTCATGGCCGCTGTACCTGGGCTGATCGTATCCCATCCTCTGAAGCTGTGTTTCGCCCCACCCACTTGACTCCTGAAGAATCCCCTACGGGGGGATTCTCTATCCTAGTCTGAGCAGATGCCCTCCTCTCACCACAAGAAGAGAGGCATCTTACCACGGAGTCATTACGCCAAAGAACTAGTTGCCATGCTGCCATGCCATAGCTTTAGTTGCCATGCCATTTCATGCCATAGAACTAATCGCCATGCCATTTGTGAATAAAGCTCGCTTGTTAAACTTTACCCACTGGTCTCTCATGATTTATATATATATATATATATATATATATATATATATATACTGTATATATATATATATATATATATTCTTAATTGTTGTTTATTAACTGGCCGCTGGCCTCCTGTCATTTTGCAAAAGTGGCCCTGGGGCAAAGAAAGTTGCGTATCCCTGCAGTAGGCTATGGGTCAACTGCTCTGTTAATTGCTTTGTTGTAGGTCATGACAGGTCCTTTGCTGTTATATTGGCTGTAGCAGCGGCACATCTGAAGGTTCCTGCTTTTCAGGTGCTGTAAAAATACCATTATGTGCTTTAGTCAGGATGGAGCTCTGGAAAAGCGTTTACCCCTCAGACATGGTTTGGGTCCGGACAGAAAGCTCATTAGCTGGGGTCACGGAGGGCTTGAAGTTTTAAGAGCTGTCCAGAGCGCCATACAGTATACATACATATACATACATTAACATAATGGAAATCTGAAATCTTATTGGCTGTATCAAATCTGGCACATTTGTTTTGCAGCCATACAGAAGTCGCGTACTAATCGTCTTGTTGTTCCAACGACCTAGTGTCCTCTAGAGAGAGAGTGGCGTCAGCGGAGGACCAAAATGCGAGACTCATTAGCCAATGAACAGCCAGGAATGGGTCTCGCGCTACTTTTGCATGCTAAAATAAAGCTGATAATGTACAATTTGATTCAAGGGGGGAAAAAACCCTTTCAGAGTACAACACAAACTGTCTATTTTGCTGCAACTCGACAGTGCTGCTTAATCCAGGACCTTACTTCCTGGAACTCTTGAGAGTAAAAAACTGGTCCATTGGAGTGAATGGAGATGTCGGGACTCTTCTATTATACGGCTCTGCAACGACCCTAAAGCCAGAGCAATCTAGTAACTGAGTGGCGTCAGCGGAGGTCCAAAATGCGTGACTCATTAGTCAATGAACAGCCAGGAAGGAGGCTCGTGCTACTTTTGAATGCTAAAATAAAGCTGATAATGTACAATTTGATTCTGAAAAAAACAAAAACACTTTCAAAGTACATCACAAACTGTCTATTTTGCTGCAACTCGACAGTGCTGCTTAATCCAGAACCTGACTTCCTGGAACTCTTGAGAGTAAAAAAAACTGGTCCATTGGAGTGAATGGAGATGTCGCTTTCTTCTATATACACGGCTCTGGTTCCAACAACCCTAAAGCTTTTCTTATTTACAGGAGCCACCAAAGCCCCCTCCATGCCCCTGGAGCCAGAGCCCGATGTGGAGAGTGCGCCCAGCCCGCCCAGCGACCCCCCTGGCTCCCCTCAACCTGAGGGCTCAGACACCGCCAGACCCAAAACCTCAAAGAGTAAAAGTAAGACGGAGGAAACGAATTAGCTCAGAAGCAACGATCAGATCACAGGTCTCACTCGCGTTACGGCAGCAGATGAAGGTTACTGAACACCAACCAAGCGTTTTATGAGTTTGAGATGGAGCGCCGTGAGTTATAGGCTTCTGCTCCAGGTTTGTGGCGTGCAGCAGTTTCATGTCCTACACTAGAATTTATGTTCAATTGAGGGGCAAGGACAAAGTCATACCTGTCTGTGCATTTTTTCTTTACTGCACCCGCCATGAATATGGAATGTCAAATACATCATTTCACACTATTTAACCAAAGTTGTATTTTTGCCACACTTCCCCTACATTCCTCCACACTGATTGGACGATCAGGTGTTTCATGTAGAATTAATTTTGTATGTGTCAGATTAGATTATGGTCATGTCCAGTAGGCGGCAGAATGGCTCTTATTTGACTATTTATGTGATGATATATATGGACAGTTGGGCTGACGTTGCAAGTATGATGGTTATTGTGGAGCAATAGAGCAATAAGGCCAAATAATACATTTTCATTTTATTTACATATTATAGGAGCCCGAGCCACTGCAACTAAATGAATGTAATAATTAAACGTTGTGACAATCATTGCTAAATACAGAAGTGTGGCCATTTTGAGTCATATGATATGGCTTGATTGTATGATAAGCCTCTTTTTTGAGGAGTATGGAATGTAAATAGTGCATGCATGCTTTTATATGTGAATAAATCTTATGTTTATATAGAGGTATGTATTTGTTATAATTAAATAGTCATAAAAGAAAACAGTTGGTTTCTTCCTTTATTTTGGCTACAGTTATTTGCAGTTAGTGTTATTGTAGCCAACAGGGGGCAGTATTGTTTAAGAGCTTTCAGAGTCGATTATCTAGCACAGTATTCATGTTCTTCACCACCAGAATAACTTAATAGTAAGTTAATAACTTAATAGTAAGTAGACTTCCATCCTCCCATGCATGGTGTTGAAATTGCCAACATAGTTGATCTTGGGGGGCATTATCAACAGTGCATTGTGTTTTCTTATGGACATTATGCCTACAATAATTTGATATGAAAACCAAGCCAATAATCAAGTGAAATGATCATTCAGTCTTGGTCAGCATCTAGCATGGGCAGAGGGGTGGAATTGGAATGAAACGAGGAATACAGATTTATTCTGAAGATCCCATGAATATTGATATTATAATATACAGTATATGGATTATAATATGGGTGGGGCCATTTGTATTGTTCAAGGATATCTATAAGATTGGTACCGTGACAAAATCTAGAATAGGATACACAGGAACCTTTTAGGGGACAGTTATACTAGATTATCAACCTTTTATAATGTTCCATGTCTGTAAAAACCCCTTTTCCCCCTGGCTAAAAGGCTGCAGTTTGGAGAGGATACTGTAGACTACCATGCTGTAGACTCTACAGCATGGTCTGTTTCTAAGTCGCTTTCATCCAGTATCAGTTGGTTTTGGTGCCTTATTAAAATCTGTGACATCAAAAATTGTCAGAACTCTAGTTTTTTGTTTTTCCACAGTCAAGCAAAGAATCACTCTCTTTGTAGCCTTGAAAATAATACGGTTGTAAATATTTATTCGTTTCGGAGTGAAGAAAATGACAATTTTTGCACTTTAGAATCAATCTAACACACTAGATTTGGGCTATGTTTTATTGATACTCGGTGTCAGCATGTGTTCACTGGGTTGCTCATAAATAACCCTAATGAACCTCAGTTAGGCGGGAGGGCGTGGCCCAGTTTGGTAATGAAATATGAATGTGCGCACATTTTTCTGCAAAAATCTGTTTATTTATATGAACTTGGTTGTACCTATAGGCAATACTCTGCATGCTCCTGGGCCTTCATGCATCTTCTCAAAACCTTGACGCCCTGTCTGAGCTGTCCGTATCTGCTGATCAGTCGGCTGTTTCACTATACTAGATTTAAATTGTTGTTTTTCCCCCCTCCAACATAATTTTCCTCAAAATACCAGGATATTACACTGTTTTTCTGGCTTTGCTTCAGTACACGTTGGCATATTAAGTGGAAGTTTGTCAGTTTTGTACACTCCAGTAGAGTAGAGCATGTACAACCTGTCTGAAAGATGGACACACAGTATTATTGCCTGCTATACAAGCATATGATTACAAAATGACATTTACATGCACCATAATACTGTACCTATATATTTTATATATATATTATATTATATATATTTATATACATTTTGTCGCTGGGGCTGCACCTTTTTAAAAGCCATACAAATATAAATACCGTATATATATATTTTCCAGGGCAGACTGAATCCAACCAGATCACCATTTGATCTAAAGATGGACACCACCATCAACAATCTAATCTGTATCATATATGCTTGCATCTACATACACTATTAGTCACTACATCACTATTAGTCTGTCAATAAAGCATAAAATGCCCGAAAAAGTCTCAAATTGAAAAAGCATAAAGGAAAATCACTTATCTCCATGTTAAAAAAAAAATCAATTAAACATTGTCTTTAACCATTAAAGGTTTTCAGAGACTCTCTGACTCCACCCCCCACACACACACACCAGATTAATGTTTTAATGTTGATTTACAGCTGGATGTAAAAAAAAAAATGAGCCTGGCTTTCCTGAGAGAGAGAGAGAGAGAGAGAGAGAGAGAGAGAGAGAGAGAGAGAGAGAGAGAGAGAGAGAGAGAGAACCATGGTGAAAACGTGAAAACAGAGGGTTTGGTGAAGAGCCTCATTCCTGCTGAGCTGAGCTGTTTTGAGTTCAGTTTCTGATTTCTACAAATGTTCACACTGACAACAAGAAGAAGCACAACGAGTGAAACAGGTGAGATTTGAACCAGTGAACAACTACACACCAAGCAGCAGTTTATCTCAGTGAGCTAGAGCCAGGGACTGTGCAGTCTCTTTCATCAGCTTATTGATATTAGTGTTCAAAATACTGATGAAGCAGCATTTATGATATGAACAGAATATCATAAACTGGTTTATTTGTTAACGGGTGCTGTTCTTAATTTCTTTTTAAAACAACTTGTCTTACTAGAAATCTAGAAATACTAGAAGAAAACTGGAAGATTCTGCCTTTGTCCATGATGAAACAATCTCAATAAGACTGTGCATGATTCTCAGTTTCTAAATTCAAAGCTACTGCAATTATTTGGACCTTAATTTATCTTACATTGTTTTAGGTAGGCTAATGGTAAGAGAATCCATGGCCATTTTACAACTGTTGCTCAAAGATTGTTTAAATAATCAAACTGCATCCATCTTTAAGCCAGTAAGGCCACACCTTATAGAATAACACTGTGTTTATCTCTATGGGATATAGATGGTATAGATGGTTTTCACCAGAGCGCAACCCCACAGCACTTCCTTTTTCTCAGCATTCGGCAAACTGCAGAAATATTCACTCGACATCGTTACTTTTGTTTTCGCTGCTCAGCTGTATAGACGGTTTTCACGGAATGGTCAGTCCTGCACTTGAATGTTTTTTTTCCTTTATGTCCATAGCAAACACTGCAACAGGAAGTGAGCGGGGGTTCAATTTAGAATGTTTTTGTTGTCAAGTTAAAATCATCTATAGAGATAGGCACGGTGCCTATCTCTATGGGATTTGGATTGCATAGAGATGAACAGATGGTTACGGATGTAACCCGGGTTTCCTGAGGACGACTTCTCTCTCTCATTCATGATGAGATTACCTGATCCAGCGCAGCTGTCGTGGATTACCACTTTAAGACACTTAATTAGCACGATTGACAGTCGTGTGATAGAGTGTGTGGAGTGGAAGCAAACAGTGACCCGGGTTCAAATCCAGCCTGTGCTCATGTGTTGCATGTTCTCTCTCTCCCACCTCTGTGATGTAGCTAGAAGACTAGGATTTTCATTAGGTCCTTGCTGAACTGAGTACATGAAACGTCTCTAGTGGTCACCTTTATAGAGCAGCTGATGGCCTGTAAGTTATGCTCCTGCTGCAGTTTTCAGTGCAGTTGCTGTGTAGAAGATTGGTTTTCCAATTTCCCATTTCTCTATACTGTAATTCATATTCCCTGCAAGCATTTCACTAGCTAGTACAAGTCCAGATTCATTTAAAGTTCTCTGGTTTGCAGATAAGGTAGCCTAAATTCTGCAGTTTGACATCATTTGATTGATTGATTTAGGATTTGCATATTGTTTGTTCTTCATTATAATTAGGCTTAATCCTTTGTTGACGATGCATTGTCACTGTAGTCGTAGTAATGTCAGTAGTGTAACGGTAGCTATTACTTGTTTTTTTGTAGATTACTCTAGCTGTCTATATTAATTTATTAATTGATTGGATTTATATAGCGCCTTTCAAGACACTCAAAGCGCTTCACATATCAGGGGAGGGAGGGGGAGGGAACTCAACTCATCCACCACCGATGTGTAGCACCCACCTGCTGGGTGATGCACGGCAGCCAGTTTGTGCCAAAACGCTCACCACACATCAGCTCTCACGGTGGAGAGTTGAGGACTGAATGTGCCAATTAAGTAACGAGGGATGATTAGGTGGCCATGATTGAAGGAAGGCCTGTGTGGGAATTTAGCCAGGGCACCGAGGTCACACCCCTACTACTCTTGTGAAGAGTGCCGATGGGCTCTTTGATGACCACAGAGAGTCAGGACCTCGAGTTAACATCTCATCTGAAGGATGGTGCTCACTCATACAGGACAGAGTCCCTGTCTCTGCCCTGGGGCATTGGGGACATCATTCATGAGACCAGAGGGGAAGAGCACCTCCTACTGGTCCTCCAACACCACTTCCAGCACCAGTCTCCCATCCAAGGAGTATCCTAGGCCAGACCTGCTTAGCTTCCACGGGCAAGCCAGCAATGTAATGCAGGAGCCACTGGCACTGACAACCTGGAAACTATGGCTACACACATTACAGATAAATGCTTTACTTTCAAACATTCTCATTATCAGCACCAACTCAAAGACCACAGTACTGTAAGTTGATGTGATAGACCTCAAATCAAAATAAAATAATCACTTGGCTCAAATAAATAATATAGGCAGTCCAGATATGTCTTGGTCCACACACGCCAGGTGAATCACAATCAATTGTTTCCTTTCCTTGTACTCTGAGCTACTGTATGTCAGAGTTTCAGAGCTGTGCACCTTCAGATGCTGGATGAACTCTACGCTTTATTTGTACCTTCACATTCTTCGTTCAGTACTGTGTTATGACCTCAGGTCCATAAACCTGCTGCTCTCCTGCAGTGTCTGCCCCTCGTCTGGCTCACCTCTACAGCTCGCCAGATGGTTGTAAAAACGCTGGACCTCCTCAACATCCTGAAAATGGTGAAGAAATACAGCACTCCTTAAAACCTCAGGTCACACATGTCAAGATTAGTGATGGCCACTTGGCTAAGTTCAAAGCAGGGATAGCCTCCACACACCTTAATCCCTTCCCTTTCTCTCCAGTTGTTCAGTTGTTTTCAGGTTCAGGCGAGATGTTGGGTGCCTGCTGGTTCAGCTGCACTGTGGCACTCGGCACCGTCTTCCCAGCATGAGAGAGGCACTTCAATCCTGGTAGTTGGACGTCAGCTCCTGCAAAGCATATATGGTACATGCTGATCATAACTGCTAAGTAATATAAAGAGTTACAAATAGATAGATCTATTATGATCCGTTCCACTATGTGTACACAATCTATGTGTGAAAAATGAGATAGTTGATATTTTTCTGTTTGTGCGGGACCCATTCGGAAAATCAATAAAAATGTGATGACCAAAAAAATAAATAAATAGAATCTTCCAGCTCACAAACGGGAGTTGGTGATCTCCACTCAGCAGTAGTATCCTTTTAATATAAATGATTCTGCTCTTGAACCAAAAATGAAAGTCAGGGCTTATAGCCACACACCAACAAAGTAAGTAGACCTATTACTCTGACCTCTGCCGGGTCTTTCTACAGATTCTCTCCACCGGCTAGACTGCAGAGTCAGCTCGCCAACAGCAACACTCAGTTCACACACTGAAGACAGCAACTGAAAGGATTATGAAGAAGCATGGCTGCATGGGCCTTCATTTCTCCTTGGGTTTTAATCTTGAATGTGATCTTTAAATCATTTCTCAAGCCTGATTCATATAAACAAATATCTGAATCTGAATGAAGTTGTAGTGTGCTTGTTTATAAGGATGAATCTTTAATATAAAACACCTTATTGCATTCCACACAGCTCACTTTACAAGTTTCTGCACAATTTTGCCATCTTCATATAAAGTTGTGAGGACTGAAAATGTAATCTTATCGTGCATTCCTTTATAACTGGGGACTGGTAATCTTACGACTTCAAAGGTCATGAGCTGTGACGGTGACGTCACCAGAGCTGGTATTTCCCATTCCAAACTCGTAGGAGCCTCAGCAGCCCCAACCTCAAAAATCCAAGATGGCTGCGCCGCGCAACAACAGTAGTAGTAATCGTAGTAATATTGTTTAGCACTTCTGTTTTGTTTGTGTCTCATTAAATCAGCTGTACACACAGCAGCACTGCCTAACTTCCATCTGTGTGGACATGAGGCTGCAGTGTTTGTATGCGCAAAATGCCGCGAAATGCCATGTTGTCAATTGTTATTGCTAACAATGGCTAGCCTGGCTAGCGACTGGATCTGACCAATGAACAGTGAACTTCCCAGCTCAAGTTTTCTGCAAATGGAACGCTAACAAAACGGATGTGATGTCATTTAGCCTCCACATCCCAGTTATTTTGTGATAAAGGAACGCACGAATAGGCCCACACAGCGCAGCTCTTCCAGCCTGAAAAACCTCGGCAGAAAAAATGTGGTGCAAACTTGATGTAGAGCTACAACTGTTTCCATATCAAGTTGACATTTGATAAAGATGTACTTTCTCTGGTAAGACCAATTTTGATGCTAACACTTTTTGATAAGCTGTCCGTCCATATGCTGAAAAGGCAGCTGCTTCAGTGACACACACACACACACACACACACACACACACACACACACACACACACACACACACACACACACACACACACACACACACACACACACACACACACACACACACACACACACACACACACACACACACACACACACCTCAGAGTCGAGTCCAGTATATTGGCACGGACGATGCTCAACCCGACCTGAGGATCCAGGTGCAGACACCGAATCACAGCAATGGGAATGGAAAATGGCCTATACAGGCTAAAGTAGCACTAGCCTATTTATTCAAATGGCTAACATAATCATGTGCAATGTAACCTGGAGGGCAATTAGGGCGTTCAGTATTCAGTTAGAAAATATTCTCAATTCTTTGTGGCCGCTACTGTACATCACTGTAAAGGAAAATGGGCCTATATTTCATACTGAATCCTACTATGTTTTTACGACCTGCTTGTTTAAGTGCTGCTGAGAACAGCAGGTGGCACAGGTTGGATGAGATTCCCCTGAGCTGGACAATGCTGTTTTTTTTATTTGTGTGCATTTGCCCTTTATAGATAAGTTATAAAGACAGACCTATGGAGTTCCAAGATGGCAGCATGAAGTATAAACCCGTATCAATAAATCAAAGAGGTGCAGGTGCTTCCCAGCAGCGACCCAGCGCTCTCTGAAACAATTTGCTGACAGCTTTCCTGCTTATGAGTATAATATGTTTGTGAGTATGTTGTCTAACTTGCCATTGTTAATCAGTGTTGGGCAAGTTACTTTCAAAATGTAATATACTATTACTAGTTACTTTCATTTGAAAGTAATAAGTTACTTTACAGTATCACTGTCTGTGTAGAGTAACTTGTTACTTATTACACTACTTTTGCATTACTTTCACTTTCTTAACCCTCATGTGTTTGACCTGTGCTGTCCTTCCTGACCCTGTGGCTCATACTATCACTGTCTGTAGCACACTGACCACATTTCAAAATGAGAGTGATGTGCAAATCAAACAACTCCAACCACCCCAAAAATAGTCTTCTTTGTTTCAGAATTATGGACTTTAATATGTTTCCCATTGCTATGGTGCCCTGCCCCTATATCATTTTTCTGATGGGTTTTTCAGATTCAAATGATGTGAAGGGTCCCGACTCCTGTTGATTTTCTCCTGGTTTGTGTGGTGTAACAGCTCCGCCATAACCACCAGCTGTTACTGGCGGTTCTGTGTAATCTTGCCGGCTGTATTAACTATTGTGAGCTTGCATTTTGCTCCTAGCCCCTAAATCTCCGTAGCAGCAGGTGATGTGTAGGAAATTAATACTTCCCCATAGACTACTGTAAACCATCCTCAGGACTTCTTTGCTCACATCAAAGCTACTTAATTTCCTTTAGAAGGAACAATCTGCATCGCCTTCTTAAAAATCGAGTCTGAGGTGTTCATTACAATTTTAATTAAATAAATATCTACAGCTTGGCCATCAATTGTAATTGGCTCATTGGTTGCCCACCCCTATTGTTGATGAGTTCCTTGGTCTCGTTAGCGTTTATGAGCAAAGCACTCTGTTGACGCCATGCTATTAATAGATTGTTATGGATCCATGTAGGAACTCTCTAATTCATCATTACAACATTAAACCCATCATTGCCATTTTATCTGTATACTTCAAAGACAAAAGTTGCTGTCATAGAATTGCTTTCATTTCATATACATAGCAAAAATAAAATAAAATCATGAGATAAAATGCAACTTTGAGGCCCCCCAGTATTCATATTGATTTCATCAAGACAGGGAACCTTGTACAGAGACTCTTTGAGGGTGGTCAGATAAAAACTATTTGATGCACAGTGCAAGATGTCCATTGATATCCAGTTTAAAAAAGTTGATTTAATAAAATGTCAGTCCTGATCATATTCAAATCTGAACTAAAATCACAGTCCTGATCATATTCAAATCTGAACTCAAATCAACCAATACAATTTGGGCATAAGCCTCGGGATGCTGGATGTGTTTGTCAGCATCCTCAGTACCTCTCCGTGCTTTATATGCAAATTGGAGGTTGTCTCTAGCTGACCATGGGGAGATGTTAGGCACCCCACTATAACCCTCTCCGTGCACGTGCATAAGATACTGGTAAGAGAGCAATGGGTCTGATGGCATTACCCAGAGTCAGATGATGATGATGATGCAGGGATTAAAGCAAAAAAAAATCTTCTGACTGAAAATATTTCCAAGCCTATTTTAGCTATTTCGGGCTTTTTAAAGTGTTTGCTTTTTTGCCGACGCTTTGCGTCGTTTCCCATAGGTTTTCATGTAAAAAAGGTGGACAGTGTGTACATATCACACTCATTTCACTCTAAAGTTCCAAAACACCCAGTAATGATGCATGGATTGTGTTCCAGGCTGAATCAGTATGCTATAGGTTCCAACATAAGACATACTTTTCACATTTCATATCTGACTCTAATTGACTGAAATCCGTCATAGCGACTGAGAACTTTAATCCCTGTGATGATGCTGATTCTCATTCTGATTTTGATCAAGTGAGGAAGGGCAACTCTTTTCAGGCACTGGACTGATTGTGGATCTCTTCCATGAAAGGGGCCACAACATATGATTAATAATTAATAATTGATAAGGGCACTCTGCAATGGCTGTACTTCTGAGACCATCTGGGCCCGGAGCTTTGTGTGGCCTTATCTTAACGAGACTGCCTGCTATCTCCCCTTCAGTAAGGCCATGTTCATATTACAGGCAAATCTGATTTGCTGATAAAGTCATTAATCATCATTATCTTGATTGGTTTCCCAAATCTGATTTGGGAGTGTGTCCGCACTGCCACAAATCTGATTCTCAAGTCGGATCTGTGTGTCCAGACCTAAACAGCTTATCTGCATGGGTTGCTATGGTAACGACGTAGGTATCAGTAAATACGTACGTTGGTGACGTGGTTTTCCTGCGCAGAAGCATTTGATCATGAGTTGCGAGTGACGTTCAAATCAGATTTGGTGGATCTGCGCGTCCGCACTGAAGTCACATCAGTCAAAAGCAGATTGGAAACTACCTCCATATGTGGTTTGGGACAAGTGACACAAATCAGACTTGGAGCGTCCAGACTCATAAAACCAATCTGGATAAAGTCATTAATAGGTCACTAAAGTTCACAAATCAGATTTGGCCTCCTAGTCTGAACATGGCCTATGTGTGATAGGATCCCAAACTGGGCTACATAAACATTGTTCAGTCCCCATGCATGATCAAACCTAACAGTACTGTAGTACTGGTTTAGCTCAAAGGAGACAGTATCTACTGCAGTGTTGATTCATCTCTGCCCATCATTGTGGTGAGCCTGCTCCATCCTTTGTTTGCATCACCAGATTGTTTCTCCGTGTTGTGTCCATGCTGTTGTCTGGATCTTTGAATGATCCTCCTCAGTTCAGCCCTTTTTCCCTTTAAATAATAAAGTCATAAATATATAATAAATACCACTGCTTGAACAAAGGCAAGGCCCTTTTCTCACTGAGACATTCTTCATTTCATATGGACCCATACCTCGTTATCAGGGAATACCTTGATGTTTTTTGCGGTCATTACATTATTTCACAGAAAATAATGGGGGTTATTGTCTGGGTCAGTTCATTTGCATTTGCACCGTTATCAAAGAAAATGTCTGAGTTCGTATCCTCAAAGCAGTCTCTCCTTGCAGGCGTCTGACCACAGTGTTACATCTCTGACATAACACATGTGTAACACATTCATGATCATTGGATGATCTGAATCATTGAATCTCATGTGTTTAAAGGGACAGTGTGGAGGAAAAATCCACTGCAATGTCCTGCTGATTCATCAATAATTAGATATCCGTTTTAAATGTTCATAGGAGGTTTTTTATTTCCACAATCATCTCTCCGTGCACGGAGGTCTCCTCTCATCTACATTTGACGATACAAGAGCCCCGAATTATTGTTTACATCACATCATATACTGAAACTATCGATGCCCGCCCCTCATCGTGGAGGGCGGTTCATTGCACCTCCCTCCAACTCAGTACTTCTCCATGACGTCCATAGTTAATCTGATGTTCACTAGAATACATAACAAATCCAGTCTATAGTCACAACAAGACACAGGTTCCCACAGGAACCTACATGTTCTCACAGGAAAATTCTGTACAGCAATGACTGAAGAACACAGTTCACAAAATACATCTTAGAATTGTCATAATTAATAATTAATCAATCAATAAGCACTTGATCGATAATTTTCCATTACAATTGCTCACCCTAAAATCCAAAATACATATTTTTCCTCTCACCTGTAGTGCTATTTATCCATCTATATCGTTTTGGGATAGTTGCCTGAGTGTTGGAGATATCGGATGTTGTATATCTTGAATACAATGGAACTGGATGGCACTCGGCTTGTGGTGCTCGAAGCACACAAAAAATACATTTGAAAAACTCAACATCATTGTCTCTTTCCAGAAATCATGACCCGGTTACTCAAAATAATGCACAGACTTTGTTGTGAGCAGTTTTATGTAGGAACTATTTTCTTTTGCAGTCTCATGTAGCTAGCAGCTAGCAGCTGGTCAAAAGAAAATAGTTCCTCCATGAAACTGCTCATAACAAGGTCTGTGGATTATCTTGAGTAACCGGGTCATGATTTCTGGAAAGAGACATTTGCTGTTGAGTTTATCAAATGTATTTCTTTGGCACTTTGAGCAGCACAAGCCGAGTGCCATCCAGTTCCATTGTATTGGAGAGAAGGCAGAAACTCTGCGGCCGATATCTCCAAAACTCAGGCAACTAACACAAAACGATATAGATGGATAAATAGATAAATAGCACTACAGGTGAGAGGGACTATATGTATTTTGGATTTTAGGGTGAGCTGTTCCTTTAAACAATGCTCAGTTTCATTTCATTTCAAGCACTCTCTCGTGTCGTGTCCAGAGCTCAGTGGTGTTATCTCTTCCAATAAGTCATGTTTGTGTCATGGGCTGAGCTGCCTTGTGTGGTCGTATACATCATGTTTCTGATCAGGCACAACAAATGCCTATAAGACAAATTTCCCCGTGGAATATCTCTCCCTCTGCTGTGCTGATGGCTATCAGGCAGGCAATAAAGAAGACCAGGGCGATCTGATCTGCTGGAATGGCACTCCAGGACCCAGACTTATAGAAACAATATATTGTTTACAGCCACCATGTTCTCCATGTTGTATATAATAGCATATTTCTATCTCGGTGAAATACTGTGATGCTATTGCGTTTCATCGTGCATGAGTGGGGGGTCTGCTGATCTGAGCTGGTTTTACTTTTATAGAAGCTTCAAAGGAGACATCAACCCAAATTGTAAAACAGGTCTTAAAAACCATGGAAGAGTAGATACGGTGTAACCTCCTAAAAATCCAACATCAATGAAAATACACCTATTACCTGTATGCCCCATTAGTGGGATTTTCTGACTTTACAAGAAATGCTTTTAAATTGTGTTCTTGTTGTTTTGGTCAGTGTCATTTTTTGGGTTATATTTCTACTGTAATAAACCTCTTGTAACACTGTATATTGCATGTAACTGTAATTGTCTATGTAATTGTGTACAGTCAATTACATGAAGTCCAAGATATTGCCCTTGTGGGGTTTATTGTTTTTGGTCTCCACCATTCCACTTCATTTTGGACTAAGCCAATTATTACTTTAAACAAACAAACAAACAAACAAACAAACAAACAAACAAACAAAATACACACACACACACACACACACACACACACACACACACACACACACACACACACACACACACACACACACACACACACACACACACACACACACACACACACACACACACACACAAGTTTAGAATCTGGGACTGAATATCACAGGTCTGTGTAAACATCTGAAAATCTTTAATTTGGGGATACACCGTATATCCCAAACTTTTTTGAGAATTAAAAATTAATATCGTAATCATTAGTCTCCACATTCGCCACCTACGTCTCCTCCAATAGTTGCCCTTTCATCATTCCAGCAGGCTTAACACAAACCAGTGTTTGGGGTTTAGGACAGTAATCAATGGATTAGAGCGCACGGATTGAATACTAACAGAGAGGCGAGCCTCATATCAGTCTGTCGTCGAGGTGATGCTTCCCATAATTAATCTGCCTAGCTTCACTAGGCTCACGCCATATTTCACGACGGCACTAATAATGCCTAATTATACAATGTTGTAAAAATATCGGTTGGTATTTAAACGTGTCATTTAGGCGGTGAAATGGTGCATATAATGTGTTTTCCTTTTAATCACTCTGAGGAGCTGAAGGAGTGAGGCTTTGCATTTCAATAGAGCTATTAGGGGAGTATGGTTGTGTCTGTTGTCTTCTTCAACAGACACTGTTTACTCTGAGCTCTGCCTCCCTCCCCCAAATTCCCCCCTACCCATCTCCTGGAGTCGACTCAAAGGCCCCCTGCTGGCGGCTCAGCAGAGCAGCTTTTATCTGCTCCTCCGCTCTCTCTCGTCTTTCACCCCAATGTGTCAGCCACACGCTGCACCAGTCACCAACTCCATCTCAAGGATGAGAGGACCATTCATAATTTCATATAGACTACTACTAGAGCATCTCCACGAGCTCTTCTTCTCTCTTTTATTTCCTGTCACACCACATGCATGTAAATGAAGAAGAACAAGGAAGCAGGGAACCGGATGGGTTGTTGACGACAGTTAAGGGAATTAATGTACAATGTAACGGAGGTCATTTTCAAAGTTGTCCCATCCAAGTGTGATGAGGAGCAGTAGTGCCAATACATGTTCCCCAGAGCAATGTCCAACATGTATCTATACAAAACGCAATGAATGCCTCGAATGAAGCTCGTTAAATCGTTCCCATTACGCGACTCCAATGTACATTTCTTTGTTTCTCGTGAATAAACAATCCAACGTTGTGTCTGAAGGGAAGTTTTTGTCGCCGTTGGTTATCTTAAGTTGGTGCACGGATGTTTATCTTTGATAGCAGGACTTCAGGGCATTTCTAAGATTACAATGATATGACAACATCTGGTGAGTCTGGGGAACATGATCACAGCCATAATGAAAAGTACACTTTATTTCATAAACTATTGATTATGCTTGAGGCATGACTATGCTGATGATAAGAGAACATGGTGCACTGTGATAAGACACACTGTCATAACACATAGATAAGGTGTTTGTGCTCAGTAAGCCTCCATTGGTCTCACAGAAACACATCACAGAAAATAACTGACTCCATCAGGGCTTTTCAGTGAATGCTGCTGTTGATTTGACATCATGGGAAAGCATGGACTTATATTCTCTAGTCTAGTTGGCTCTAACTGTCTCTTTTGCTGGGGTGCCCCAGTGGCTCAGCTGGTAAAGCAGGTACTGTACCACTGGTTTTTTGCACCGCCGACCCGGGTTCGAATCCGACCCATGGTTCCCTGCTGCATCTCCCAACCTTCCTGTCTGCCTAACTGTCCTATCGAATGGCAAAATGCCCCAAAAATAATCATAACATCTCTTTTGTTGGTTATGGGTTCAAGTCAAGTCAAGTCAAGTTTATTTATATAGCCCTAATTCACAAGCATGTCTCAGAGGGCTTCACAGAAAGTATGTCTAGCTGATTCTAGCTAACACACAGTAACAAGAATATACAGAATAAAGATAACATTTGAACATTTGAAGAAAGCAGGAGAGTGGAGGAGGGAGGGAGAGGGAGGGGAGAGGAGAGGGGGGAGGTGGGGAGAAAATAGGAAATGTGGAGAGGTGGGAGGGCGCAGGGGAAGGAGAGCAGTGGGAATGTGAGAGAGGGGAGAGGACATTTGCAAAACTTTTTGTGGACTGTATTTGGACATTTTGATTGCTTGAATAATACTTTTTGTTGCCAATTTCTTAGGTTATGTTGAGTGATTACGGTACCTCAAATTTAGTGGAATTAAATTCATAATTTCAAGTTGTGAAACTATTGCAACAATGGAATTCATAATTGTAAGATACCCCCCCAATCAAATCCAATTGTGGGGGAAAACCTGACTGAATACAATACTCACATTTTACTTAGTTAAAAGTTAAATGTGTGCATTGTATCAAGTTTTTCCCAAGGTTGGTTGCGCTAAAATACTTCACTCCTTTTTTTAGTTGGAGCAAGCGATACTTGTTGATAGCTGTGGAGGACAAGAGATAATTTTCAGACACAGAACATGAGTTCTCCACTGGAACAAGCTGAACCCGAGCCCCATCAGAAAGACAGACAAGGTATAAACATCCGTGCTGAAGTATGAGA
>NC_139645.1:5732344-5734844 GCF_964638095.1 Poromitra crassiceps | reverse complement strand
CAGGTTCCCAGCAGCGCACTCCCCAAGTTTCAAGTCGATCAGACGAACGCTTCTCGAGATAAACCGCTTTTTGTGTTGCCAGTAGGTGGCACTATGCCGAATTGCATGAAACTCGGCACTGTACTCCGTCGGGTTCCCAGCAGCGCACTCCCTAAGTTTGAAGTCGATCGGACGGTTCTCGAGATGAACCACTTTTTGTGTTGCCGGTTCCCAGCATCACCTGTCAGTCATCCCATTAAGGCAGGTCTTGTGTTGTGCAATCAGAAATAGTTCACAACATGGAAAAGGAGAGAAGGTGGGTCGTTCCGTGAAGCTGGTCACAATAGTATTTTGGGTTCTGTCGCCGGGCCTGTTCACACTGGTACGAGCACTGCAAGTGGCAACTGGAAAATGTAAATTCAAATGTAGGATTACATTAGCCTGGTCAAACCATCCTGATCACATGAACTCACATTCTGTTCCATTCTGCAGATCAGCCAAAAGCACAATAACCCTCTCGATTTGTTCATAAACTTATGGAACACTTGGTCAAAAATAAAGCCCTATAAGGGATCATTTGGTCCCAGGCATGGGCAGGATACGCGGTGGTCCTGTGAAGAGACTTTGAGTTATGGGCCCTCTGAGCTCTGGGGTGCCTGGGCCCGGTAGGCCCGTTTGGTAATAGATTGCTGCTCGTTGCTTTGGGAGCCGCCATACTGTTTTGCCAGTGGCGTCCCTGATTGGTTAGTTACGTTGTCAACTACTGGACAAGGCAGGTCCTTGATTGGCCCGTGGATTTAGTATTTTCTGGAAATCGCTGTGGGCGTGCTGGAGTCCAAAATGATCTCCAGAACGAAACAGAATATGAGTTTATGTGTGATACAATTACATGGCCATTTTATATATTACATTTTCATTTGAATTATGCATGCAATACGCTTCCATATATTTGTGCTGCTCAAAGAAATAGAGGGGAATAATTGAATGAGTATATACTGTATATATATATATATATATATATATATATATATATATATATATATACATATATATATATATATATATATATATATCATATTATGAGAACATAGAAACTGGAATTTTCACACAGTGATAACGGCTTACTGGATGAGCAGCACAGTCATTGACTGAATGTATTTTTTTCTCTCCCTCAAAAGATAATTATTTTCTCTAGTCAGAGGGAATAGTCACTGTGTGCTTTTAATTAATGTAAATGTTCCGCTAATCATTATTCATGTTCAACGCCAATAAAACATCACACAATAAAACCATTCAAAGCCACAACAATGTGTATATGTAGTCACTTTCAGAGCCTAACGACTGATATGGGAATAATCAAGGATTATTATTTGCTGCAGGCAGCATTTAAAAATATCAGTATGAGACAGTGTGTGTGCGTGTGTGTGTGTGCATGTGTGCGTGTGTGCGTGTGTGTGTGTGTGTATGCGTGCGTGCGAGTGTGTGTGTGTGTGTGTGTGTGTGTGTGTGCGAGTGTGTGCGTGTGTGCGTGTGCGAGTGTGCGAGTGTGCGTTTGTGTGTGCTGTAGCGGACATGATGTGTAACAGGTGTGAGGCGGTGGGCAGGGGAGGCGTCCACAGCTGTCCCCGCAGATACAGGTCACGTCCTCTCCCATCTGCCTTCCCCTAATATCCCACCAAGGCCCTGCATGCCTGCTGCAAGGGTGTGTGTGTGTGTGTGTGTGTGTGTGTGTGTGTGTGTGTGTGTGTGTGTGTGTTGAATCCCGGCTCATCCTGTAGCCAAGTGTCAGCACCTCTCTCTCTCCAGCATCCCCACAATCCTCCCCTCCTCCACCTGTCCCATCCCCAGGTCCGCCGCCCCGCAGGTGCCCGCGGGTCCCGGGGCCCCGGACGCGTGCAGCTTCTGCCATGTGTCCATTTGGACAATGAATGATCACGCTTCAGCGCCTCTTCAGCCTGCCTTTAGGCCAGCAGTGATTCAATCTACACAATGCTCATTACTTCTGGGTGAAAAAGACATTGTATTGTCACAATCTGAGGCCAATACCCCGGAGTGTGCATTAAAATCACTGGGGGTGGGGGGGGAATATGATGAGATTAAATTAGTATGTTTACATTAAACTCTTGTTTTTCTTGTTTTTCTTTTTTTTTATAATTTTTTCCCCGATTTTTTTATCCCATTTTTATCCCCCATTAGTGCTAATTTAATTTATTTATCCTGGTTGCTGCTCCACCCACTGCCGATCTGGGGAGAGCCGAAACTGGCTCCATGCTTCCTCCGAGACATGGGCAGTTAGCCAGCCGCTTCTTTACAGGAATGTCGGGTTACATCTAGGGACTGGCATTGCAAACCAGCCCTGGGCTATACATGCTTTGGTACAACTCATCATAGGTTTATTGACATTTTATGTTGTGAACACTATATGTACGTGTACCTGTCCCTATTCAAATAAACAAATAAATGAAAAATGAAATGAAATTCTTTTCACCTGATAGGGGAAGTTTCACCGGTAGGACATAGC
>NC_139645.1:5694844-5727344 GCF_964638095.1 Poromitra crassiceps | reverse complement strand
AAATGAGCTGTGAGGTTAAAATGATAGATTAAAAAGAATTAAGAGTTCTTTTTAAATTGACCTATTTTCTTTCACCCATCGATTGCTATCCCCCCCGGATGAGCGGCGCAAAGCCAATGAATAAACAGCGGGACACATCTTAGTGCTTAGAAATGGTCTCGGAGCAAGGAGCTTAATTCAAATAGCATCCTTTTCCCGAGGATCGATTCCGTGAAGAAACATAATATACGCTATACGCTCGTCTGTTAGCTCGAGAAAAGCTATTCCACCGCCACTATGGTGGCATTTGTTACTAAGGTTGTCTTTAAAAACCCTGCCACCAGAAGTGATGGTGTAGCCTTGCCACGGCGGCGAGGCATTTAAAACAATGAAACGACCGCCCGGGGGGCAATTAAACCGAGGTCACGGCTGATCTATGACCCATTTAGTGACATGATCAACTGACTCGTGGGTGCGTATTTAGGCTACACGTCTGCATACGCATACGCACACCTACATATCTGCACCTGGTTCAGATAGATCATCATTGACTATCCCCCAAAGTGTCCACACGTGTGCCGAGCCTTTCACATCAGCTAACATGGCTGCTGGGGGGGGGGGGGAGGGGGGGTTTCTTGCTAATGTGGCATATCTGTCACCCTCTGCTCTCCGAAATCAAACCCTGGTGTGACATCATGACATCACGAAAAACATGACATCATACATCAACTGGCCCAACGGAGGAAACGGAGGTCTGAGCTCAGTGTGACGGGACGTTTCAATTATTCACCCGGTCCGCGCGGCCCGAGGCTGTCCAGCTCTTAGTGTGGCTCTCTATCTCATCAGTCACTCACTCTGTTCATGAATAAAGAACATGGAGGAGTGGAGGTGAGATGTTCTCAGGATTCAGGGCACGGAGTGTGGAAGTTCCCCCGTGCCTCCTCCTCGTCGCTCCCAAACAGCAGGCAGCCACAGTCTTCAGCAGCTAACTATTGGTTCTTTAGAATTTCCAAACCCGTCAGACTCAGAACAATCTATTAATCTGTTATTATGGAATGCATGGTGGTGCAGGTTTTACATTTTGGGCTCATGATTAGTACGAATTTATGGAGAAATAATGGAGGAAAAGGTGGCATTCTAAATAAGCGTTCTCCTCTTGTGACATCACTTGTTTCTGGACGTTCTGCTGTGGGCTAGCCTGGATGGAAAAACCTCGCTCAGAGTTTTCCGGCTATGGGCGGAAGACCGTGCTGTGCTCCATGAAAAATATTCCGCTCAATGCTTGCGTTCCGTTTCGAAAACATGGGCGACGCGAGTAACTAGCGTTAGCTAAAAACAAACACTTGGTTTGGTATGTCCATGCTTCTTATTTTTCCTCTAACTCGTAGCGACTGTTGCATTTCTGTGGGAGAAGGAAAACACTGCAGCACAGGCCACCGGGAAAGACGGGGGCGGGTCTTCTTCTGTCTTCCTGCCTGTAGTAACGCATACCACGCCCTCTCCCCTCTGAGAGAGCCTGGTGACGCGAGGTTAGCTGTGTCTGACATCACAGGAGGCAGTTCCAATGCATTCATTCATTCATTAATTTCCCCCCAAAAATCCCATTGCTATATTCACCTTATGTTCCAACACAGGGATCAGCCAGTTACGTCCTATTGTGTTTACATTTCCTGTGTGACAGTACAGTACTAGTGAGCAGATAAAACAGACAGTGTTTTGAACAGGAAGTCATAACACAACTGGGTCAAGTGGGCGGGGCTACATAAGGTGAATACCCCTCCCACATATTAATGCAATGTGGTCTCTACCCTGCAACCACGCTCTTTCGGTAAATGTATCGTATTAGCAATCAAATGTAATCGAGTATCAAAAGTAACTCATTGTGAAGAACGGAGTGTTAAATTATTGCTGCATTAGATGGAAGAGTTGACCCAAAAAATGAAAATTATATCATCATCTTCATCATCATCATCATCATCATCATCATAGCCTGTCCCTAAACGTTTTCTACATTCCCTGCATGTGTGTGTTTCTTTGTATCTGCAGAAGAGATAGGCCACTACAGTACACCATTTGTTGTCACATTGTCAAAGCAAACCCCTCCAGTTAGCATTGCCAGCTGCCCCGAGGCATGTTTAACCTGCGAGGAGCGACGCACCTGTGCAGCATTAAGCCCGGATCGCAGCGTTCCGTTCACTAAATCTCTGTCCACTCAACAGGTATTAAACCCGCGAGCACTGAAGCGCCACACAGGGGGCTCCGCCCTGCAGATAAGCCTGCAGCTTCCACACACTACGGTGCTGCTGTCATAGGCAGAGAAGGAGAACTGGTGGAGCAAAGACTCTATACAAGTGGTGGAAGAAGTACTCTTTAAGAGCACGGGCGCAGGTTGAAATCTGTAACGAGTAGGCTACTGCTTCCACCACTAGCCCTTATCGCTGACGTAGTATTATGATGACACAATTTTCATTTTTGGGCGAACTGTTCCTTTAACCTGTAAGAAGTATTTTTAATGTTGTAGGTTTAACTGCTCCATATACGGGAGAGTTCCAACTGCTACAATGCAAAATTGTATGTTTTGTATGCATAAACCTTATTCTGCAAAGCAACTAACTACAGCCATCAGATACATGTAAAAGTATAAAGTCTCACAAATCGGAAAAAAGTACCAGTACCTCAAATGAAGTAGTTTAATTTAATTATTTGAGGGACAATGCACATTCACATGACTGTAAATGTGCTAGTGTTAGCCAGATGGCAAATTTTCAACTGCTGTCCCTTGGACCTCCAGTTGGAATTGCCAGTGGCTCACACACACAGGAGTATTAACATGCATGTGTTTTGATGGTGGGAGGAAACCGGAGCACCCACATGAACACGGAGAGAACATGCTAACTGCACACAGAAAGGACCTGGGACAGACCGGGGGTTCGAACCCGGGACCTTCTTGCTGTGAGGCACCAGGGCTAACCACTGACCCACCGTGCCGTCGAGAATGTACTTGTAACTAATGTACTGTTACTTTTAGGGGTGTCAAAATACACTCAGTTCACGATACGATACACGATATTGGGTTTACGATAACGATATGATACGATATTTTAACAATATTTTTTTGCGATCAATTTGTAAGTTGAGGGGGCATCCTCCACGCTAAATTTTGAGTAATTTCACCATTTTCATCCTCCGTGTCTGTAACGTCCCTCGTCTGTTCAAACAAAGCAATGAAAAGGAGAGCGAGCATGCAATCAGATGCAGATCAGTGCCACCATGTTCAGCTTACTTTTCTCGCGATATGAGATTTCATCTCAACGATACATATTGTCACGTTTTGATATCGCGATATATTGTGGGACGATATATTGTGACATCCCTAGTTACTTTCCACCTCTGCGTAAGGGAAAGGGATGTCTGTCTACGCTGCTGTTTTCTCACCCTTTCAATTTACCTTTCCTCAGCATACATCAACTGAAACTGCTTTTAAATCTCCGTCCTCCTCAGAGGTAAACATGACTTTGTTTGTATGAAGCGAGCAAATCGTTTTAGGGGAACCTTGGCATGGCGTGCTTGTGAATGAGCGAGCTCAGAGAATAATGTACACCCTGCGCTCTGAATGGTTTTGATTATGAAGCAATCTGTTACTCACGCAGCATGGTTCATGGCAAAGCCCCCCCCAAACATCCTGCCATATATCAAACAAGCCTCAAAATCTGCTCGGCCAATCACAGATGTCCAAATTGCCCTTTCATCCTGTTTACATGGAAACGTATCAGTGATTTTCTCTGGTGGTTAAATAGTAGGGAAGATAAGAGCAACCTGCACGCTGATAAAACAAGTAAGGAGAATGTCCACAACGGAGGCGATGCAGGAGTAATATTAATTAACAATCAGTGTTGGATTGGGAGGCAGAAGGTGAGAAGAATTATATTGTAGGTTGAGGTGAACGAAAACAATCTCAGTATTACACCATCCTCAGAAAGAGAGCAATAACAGAGAGTATAGTATACTGAAAGGAGAAAGAGAATTGAGCGTCAAAACGTTTTATCTCGCTCACATTACAATACATATTTGTGGCGCTTTTTGTCACTTAGACACATGTTGTGAATTCATATTTTTCCTTTATTGTCAACCCCAGTTTTGGATTACCAATATGGTGTACTTTGCAACGCACCTGTGGTCGCCTCCACCCCCTCAGGACAATGAGAACAGTGCACGGCTTTCACAGTTTTCTCTAAATTATGGGCACATATGTTTATAGCCACAACGCTGCATTGATTATTTTGTTAAGCAGAGACCCCCCCCCCCCCCCCCCCCCCCCCCCGCCTACCTTAAAAAAAAAAATCCCCAAGGCAGTTATGGAATTTGGCAATGATTTTGTACCTCAGTCCTCAGCACAATGAAATGTATTTGGCTCATGTCTTAGATTTTAATATATTACATTTGAATTTATGGAAGTTTTAGTTAGTACAAGCTTGACTCCACCATGAAAACCAAACTGTCAGCCTATAAGACGAATCAGCGCGACGTCACACACGACAAACCCCACGGCAGTTAACTAGTATGAGTTGTGCCGAACAAACGTTAATATCTCAAAAGCTATACATCACATCGCTTATATTTTGACATTCTGAGTGAGAGCAGAATTAGCTCAAGAGTTTGATGTATACTATTTATGCATGTCGTGTTAAAGTTGTGTGAACTGTCGCAGTTGTTTAAATGTAAACAGAGTCAGCCGGCTAGAGTCAGACACTCAAGCTTCCCAAAGCTCAGGCTCCATAGGGTTCCATTGGCGTTGCCACCCAGTGACGCGGTTTGTTTACCAAAATGCTGCTCGGCTGATCCCTCGTATATGTAAGGGAAAGAGTATTCTGCACAGTGTAATAGCATATAACCATATTCCTCCCAGCTGTTAATTGGCTCACTCCTCCTCTCCTTCCTTCTCCCTGCCATCATCCACCTTTCATCTGTAGAGAGCGTTTAGCCACCAGGCACAAAGCATGCTGGGTAATGAAGATAGTGATAGATTCGGTGTGTGGTGGTCATGATGAAAGAGAGGTCAAAGCCACAAGGGTCACATTCTTCTCCCTCCATCAATGGCTCTCTATCTATAATGACCTTTCCTCTGCTACATTAAGCGCACACACAGACACACGCACGCGCACACACACACACACACTCACTCGCACACACACACACACACACACACACACACACACACACACGCACACACACATGCACACATGCACACACGCGCGCGCACACACACACACACACACACACACGCATGCACGCACGCACGCACGCCACACACACGTTAATTTGCATTATTCCGATGGTCTTTGACGAGCGTTCGATCCTCAACAAGGCTAGAAACGTATGACAGAATGTTTTAATGACATCATCTAGAGACACATCCTAAAGATGCCGTTGACAGTAAATAGCTGACAAACAATGTGGACACTGTGGCAATGATCAGGATGATTTATGAACGATATGGGCACATTTTACACATTAAAGAGGCTGGGATTTGTAGTTTATACAAAAGGAAACGTCTTGAATTGTTTTTGAAAAATCACAATAGACCCTTTTCACAGGGGCCATTTTGTGTGGAAAAGGCAGAATAAACACAGGTGCAAGCAAAACACTAATGAGGGTTTCCAACTTCCATGATTGGAATTTGGAAACCCTCATTTGTGTTTATTCTGCCTTTTCCACACAAAAGGCAGAATAAACTCCCCCCAGTCTAGAAAATAGACATAAATACATCTTTTCCCAGATGTTTGAATAAACCTCACCAATAATACCAATACACCAATAATAAATGGGACAAAATGCTACATTCCCATATGGTTCACTTTTTCTTACCCCCCTGCCTCCACTGCAGCTCATTACAGGCCAGTGGAGTGAAGAGGTTTGGAGTATTGAGAGGCAGCCATCACTACCTCCTATACAGCTGTCCTGAGGGGGCAGCACCCTTCCCCTGGTGAAGGCTTTGTAATCTGAGCCCAGCAGGTATGTTGATGATGGAGCTGATGTGACGTGTGTGTGTGTGTGTGTGTGTGTGCGTGTGTGTGTGTGTGTGTGTGTGTGTGTGTGTGTGTGTGCGTGTGTGTGTGTGTGTGTGTGTGTGTGTGTGTGTGTGTGCGCGCGAGAGTGCGTGTGTGTGTGAGTGCGTGTGCGTGTGCGTGCGTGCGTGTGTGTGTGTGTGTGTGCGTGTGTGTAGGTGTGTGCTTAATAGAAATACTAGGCAAGAGGACATGGGGGGACTAAACAAAAGACAGAGGGAGAGCAGAGCGAGAGGCACCATGGCTTCGACTACAAAAGATTGTGCCTGTAGTGGATCTAGAGGAGTCAGTATAAGATTTTCATGACACTGGCATGTTGAGCTGCTTTGAGGATATGTTCACACACATAGCAACATCTGGCATGAATTCATATATAAGAATTCGACATCAATTTCATCACGCGTCTTTGCCTCGGAGACTTGAATGCAACGCTGAAGACACAGCGAGACACTCTCTTATAAAAAACAAATGTCAGTGGTAGCAGTATGACTAAAACCAGCGGAGATGAATCGCTGAAATAATTAGCCGATGAGTGATGACGGAGCTAATGGAGTCACAGAGGGGGGTTGATACTGCGTTGTGTTCACTGCTGTTAGCACGCAAGGGCCAATGCCTGATATCTTACATTAGTGCTTAGCAGTCTAGCAAGACATCCATCTCTTTTGAACCAGCCACCTGTTTACCGTCAAGCTCACAGAGAGAGGGAGCTGTTGCAACCGGCATCAGGGGAGTCCCTCAGGGCTCTATTCTTGGACCGCTTTGTTTCTGTCGGCTTCTCGACATGTTGGGAGGGGCCGGAAAGTGGACGTTTTTTGGAGGCTTTCCTGTGCTGCACTTAGACTGGCCATTAATCATTTTGTGCCTATCAAACAGAATCCTCTGCCAGTGCCAGTGAGCAAGTCGCTGGAACGGAATCAGCCGCTTTGCACCGCTCCACAGGTTGCTGTCGTTATACCGCAGCAGGGGCGTGTGAGGGCAGACGAGGGAGATGGAGCGGAGAGGCTCTCTAAAAGCAAACCTGCCAGAAATGAAGAGATACGAATCTGTTCTCATGAATGATGGATGGCGTTCTAATGTGTTGCTAATCGCTAGCTTTTATGAGCCAAATTTTTTTTTGCGCTCTCAAACTCAAATGGCTTGAATTGGATGAACAAAGTGAGGGGACGGCCATACAGAGTGAATCCCCATTTCATCCTTGACTTTTTCCACACGAGAAAGCAGGCGCACACTTAAATGCGCCCGACTGTGAAGCTCTTTTATCAGTTTGGAGCAGGCGCCGCAGCCCCTTATAGGAAGTGTATATTTGAGGTGGACGAGTCAATCCCATCATTGATTAGGAGCCAGGTAATCCATCTGACGTGGAGATTAGTGGCTCAGCTGCAGCACCTGCTCCACACGAGGCTGATGGCCATGAATAAAATGGCCGTGTTGTTAATCCATATAGGAGGCAGTCCTTCAGGCTGAAGGAAGGACAGGAAGTGTTGCAAGGCTGCCTGCCCCACGGCGTTTGAAAGCCAGAGATGTTAAGAAGCTCTTTAAGACGTCTAAACTGCTGCATCCCTCCATGACTCCATTGCTCTCAGCTCATGGTATTTTAGAGCAAGTGGTTCCCAAACTGGGGGTACGTGTACCCCTAGGGGTACTTGGAGGTAGTACAGGGGGTACTTGGGAGAAAGGGGGAAAATGGAAAAATTTAAGAATAAATCATGGAAATAAATTAAACATTCAAATAAATCTGCTCGTGAGGCCCTAAATGCAACTCTCTCACTCCATTTATTATTTTGTAATGTAATTATTCTACGAAAGGTGGGTTCATTTTATTGCATCGTATGCTCTAGTTTTCTCTTGCCGTTTTCAAAGCAAAATGTTGTAGTCGGGTAAACGGGGGGTACTTGGAGTCCGAAATGGTTTTGGGAGCAGAGGAGGAGGAGAAGGGGGTTGTGGGTAATTTAAGACAGATTTAGGAGAGCTGTCTCCAAGGTCATGGTAAAGAGAGGTGTGCAAAGGGGGTCAGCAGTGGAGGTCTGGGAAGAGAGGTCTCAGTGACAAACACACCATAGATGCTGTTACTCTCTGTGACCACAAGAACCCCCCCCCCCCCCCCCCCACCAGCCCCTCAGTATATTTCCTTTACCATTCTGACCCAAATAAGACAAATTGCTCAGTGCTATGAGTAGTTGTTCACGATATAAAGTAACCACAAGGGGAAAAGCAGTTAAGTGTTTGTTTTACCACTTTAAACGGCGAAACTAAACATACGCATTCATTAGCGCGCAGCCATTGCTTTCCAACTATGTCCTCCTCCTCCAGATCCGGAGTCAAATCTATCAGGTTACTCTGCTACTGTCAAATGTCACTTTTTACAACCTCTGGGTTTTATTATGGGCCCCGCGGCCCCTATACAACAGGCCCCACGGTGGAATGCGCCGTCCGCGACACCCTCGCCGCGCTCTGTAAGGGGCGCACGCGCGCACGCGCTCGCAACTACGCCCCGCGGCAGTGACACGTTGTGTAATGGAGACAGTTATATCAGGGGCAATGGTCTTTGGCAGCGTTGGACATGCCACTATGAGTGTATGTTGTTATTGGAAAAAAGCAGAGAGTTGAGCGGGGTCAGGACTGCTGCGCAGCACCTCATCAGTCAGCCCCCAACAGCCCTGAGGAGGGATTGTTTAAATTTGGCTCTGCGCCCCGTCTTGAGTTACATCCAGATGGTTGATGGGAAGCTGAGAGACGGGTTCTGGGTCGAGCGCTCGGCCCGGGTTTGTGGCTCCATTTCGAAACGGGACAGTCATCATTTCACATCGTGACATCCCATACGCTTTTCCTTAAGAAAAAAGGGGGGAAATGCTGCGGCGGATACCCATAAATTCTGTGTATTGTTTGAGTTCACTGCACAAGGTCAAAGAGTGCTCTGGCTTATTTCATCGCAATTGTGAATTGAATCTGGCTCCAGATGGCCTTTCTTCCAGCCCCCGCAGGAGACGTGGCTTCACCTGCGAGGCAGCCAGACTTGACGTCTAAAGATACACAGCTGGGCATGTAGCATGGTCCTGTGGTCGGATCACTAACGTCCAGTCAATGTTTCGCAAGCAAAGAACCACACCGTCGGCGTCAGCCCAGTGTGGTTTTAGTACATTTAAGGACATAAAATATGATTACGGGTGCACGTTGCGATATCTTGACGTCTGAGCGGTGTCGGCTGCGGTGTTGGCGAAGGGTCCGTCATTGTAGCTGCCAGACATGACAGAGCCCCCATGGGAAGCCAGTTAGAGAGAGAGGCAGGCAGCCCACTGGCCAGAATAAAATGTCGCATTGTATGTTTCTGGAACCCACGGAAATGTAGAATTATGAACATTTTTGAACCAAATGATGTTGGATATTACATTTCTATACGTGAATATTAACGTTATACATAGAGTCATAGAGCCAAAATACTGTCTCATGTTGAAGTCACTGGCGCCTAAGGGTACTAGCTAGGGGTGAAGGGGTGAGATTAGCGGTGGGATGGGCGGACCTGTAGCGCCCCCATCTTACAAGCGAGAGAGCGTCAGTTCGACCCATAAACGAGTTGTGTTTTTACTTTCAGCTTTAACCAACCCAAACCATAAGTTGATTTAGTTGCCTAAACCTAACCAAGTTGTTTTAGTTGTCTAAACATAACCAACGTTGTTTTGTGTTTACCCAGCAAGGTTCTCCAATTAACCATTGTATGTTTGTTTTTTAAATATATATTTACATTGAGATTGTCGGCGTAAAATGTCACATTTTAGAGAAACGTATTTTGCCGGCGTTTTGTTTCAAATGGACCTTGATATTGTGTAAAACCCTGGTTTTCACACATGTGAAATACCGACGTTTTATTCTGGCGATTGGGTTGAGAGAGGAGAGAGAGAACAAAGGAGGAGGGAGGGGCGGCGGCAGCAGCAGAGCAGACAGGTATGCAGGCAGGTAGGCTTAGAAAGGTAAAACACAGGAAGGGGTGGAGTTCAGGTGTGGTCCCCCCCCTCCTGAGCCTCAGCTATTATCGCTCCACTTCCATAGGCTTTCTGTGTGGAATCCCACTGTTTGTTCTTCTGCTTTGCTTGCTGAAGATTGCTTCTGACTGTCGGGCGCTCAGCACACCTCAGCTGTTGACTTTAGCCAATCATGCTGTGTGTTCATTCAAACATTACTGTGATACTGGATATGTCAGTTATTGTTACATTTCAGTGTTTGCCTTGAAAAGGACACGGTTGTATCAAGCCCACTTCTAGTTTGCCCGAGTCAACATGCATATTATCTATGGCAACTGTTCACCCCTAAACAAGCTTAGACAGCAGCTTTTCACATAGTGGAGGTTCACAGCGGAGACTCACTTGCCTCTGCGTATAGTACTGTATACGTACAGTAACTCCATCACAAACGTTCAGTTCAATAATGCATTACTTTGAGTCATAGTGGAAGCTATGTAGAGTAGTAAGGTATTGTAAATCTTTCAACATTTGGAATTGACACAAAATCTGAGTCAGTGATTTTCAAAACAATATACTGCAATATGATTGTTTGGAGGAAAGAGATGAAACACAAGATGTGTTTGATATACTGTACTTATTAGTCAACATTGTGCAATTGTTTAAAATGGTGGTCTTAAAGTGGTCTTAAAAAATTGTGCGCTGCGCATCACAATAAAGCCATGACAATGACAATTGTATGACGGCACAGTGGATCAGTGGTTATTGTAACACTCACTATAGAAGGTGCTGGGTTCGATTCCCAGCTGTTCTCCCACATTCCAGAGACATGCAAGTCAGGTTAGATTGTGCACTAAATTGCGTATAGGTATGAATGTGAACGTGAGAGGGTTTGATGGACTTGCCTGCTGACCTCTCCACAGTGTTTTCCTTGCCTTCCACTCTGAGCTCCAGCCAACCGCCATCCTGAAGAGGAATAAGTAAGTGCAACAATGAATGAATAATGTAAAGTATACGTGATATATAAATATAAAATAACAAATCATGTGCGGTCCAAATCTTGTCCAGTGGGTGGGTTATAAAATATTATATATATAATATATTCTTTAACCATGTATAGAGCGTGAGTCTGATTCGTTAGGGCACTCAGTTCAACCTCACAAACTGAGCCGGGATATATTGTGATACAGTATAATTCATAAAACATTGGCTCCATAATAATCATGAATTCATCGCGACGCCTAATATACTATGAGGGGGCTAACTGTGGAGGCAGCCAGGAACAGTGTACTCCCTGCATTCACACACATTGACAAGATATTAAACTGCTCTCACGGAGACCCATTCATCATCGTGTCTGTCTTTAGTGGAGTGGAGCACATTCTCCCCCTCGTCCACTCCTGTCTGCAAGACGAACAGCTCCACTAGTTCTCTCTCTCTCTCTCTCTCTCTCTCTCTCTCTCTCTCTCTCTCTCTCTCTCTCTCTCTCTCTCTCTCTCTCTGTGTCTCTCTGTGTCTCTCTCTCTCTCTCTCTCTCTCTCTAGCCCTCTCTCTCTCTCTCCTCCCTTTTTGTTCTGGCATCTCTGTTGTTGGAAGATGCCAGGAATAGAAATCCTGGCTGTTAGATTCTAGCATTGGGACAATGGGAGGGATTGAGGTTAATGTTGATGACTACTACATTGTTCATGGCATGCACAGATTAAAGAAGCATTGTCACCCTTCTATTTTTTACTAGTCCGGGGAGGAGGTGTGCGCCACGTACGTGCAGACTTCCAGGGATCTGTGCGCCAAAACAGCTTCAATTTGGGGAAATGAACCAATCAGCTTCACCCGTGTCCCTGCCTAAGCCAAAGCTTAAAGTTGAGTAGCCCTGTTTAGCACTCTTTTCCAGGTAGTACGTGATCGTCTCCCCTACTAGAGTCCCATATCCGTACATAGACTTGCGTGCGACTCTCGCTCTCAAGCTGTCTAAATCAGCGATACGCTTCATACGCACGTATTTACAAGTGTCACAGAAACATTTCAAAGCCACCTACTAGAGCAGAAGGGTTCATAGCTTCTCGACGGAGGGGTTTGAAAGCTCGACGCTGCTCATAAATGCCTCTTTTTATCCGAATTCTGTGCTGGTGATATTATTTTTTAGAGCTCCCAGCCATCACAGCGCCCCCCCTGGTCGAAGGCTCGGCCTACAGACTCTGTGCACACGCACGCACGCACACACACACGCGCACACACACACACACACACACACACACGCACACACACACACACACGCACGCACACACACACACACACACACACACACACACACACACACACACACACACACACACACACACTGCTCTCTCTGCTTCTGTTTGTACACGCATTGTACACGCACGCACACGCACGCACACGCACACACACACACACACACACACACACACACACACACACACACACACACACACACACACACACACACACACACAGGGGCGGACTGGGATCATAATTCAGGCCGGGCATTAGATACCAAGCAGGCCAGGCCGATACGGGCCGACGCGCGTGCCGGCGTCCGAAGGGCGGCGGCGAAAGATTTGGGGCATTTGAAGCTCAATTTGGGCCGTTTGAAGCCCAATTTGGGCCGTTTGAAGCCAGATTTGGGTCGTTTAAAGCCAGATTTGGGCTGTTTGAAGCCCGATTTGGGCCGTTTGAAGCCCAATTTGGGCTGTTTGAAGCCCAATTTGGGCCAAGTCCAATTTTACAATGAGATGCACCCACTTTAAACCTGAATAAAGTAATAAAACCACTAGTAAACCAGTAGGCGGCGCCTGGCCTGCTGTTCAGTGAGTGGCCTGGCCTGGCCTGCAAAAAAAAATTTTTTTTTTTTTTTTTTTGGCAGGCCAGGCCAGGCCAGGCCACCGGGCATTTGCCCGACGTGCCCGATTATGCAGTCCGCCACTGCACACACACACACACACACACACACGCACGCGCACTCTGCTTCTGTGTCTGTGTGCTCTTAAGTTCTGCAGGCAAACACCTCTTCCCCAAGGCCAAATATGTTCATAAACAGCTTCAATGTGGGGGCAATTAAAGAATCTGCTTCGTCAGTTCCTCCCTATAGGCCAATACTCAATATACCCATGTGATGTGCAGGTTCACATCGATTGGTCAACTCACTGGGGAGATAAATGGGTTCCAACAGACAGACACGATTTCGAGTTTCCTTCATTCTTTAGTAGGACAGGATAGTAGGATTATGTAATACTGTACCTTTGTAATCCACCAATGTAAGTAAGCAATATTCTTTGAAAGTTATGCATATAAACTAGCCATATCATCATCATAGCACATATTCTATGCTAATGAAGATTGCGTGTAGACGTCCAAAAGGCTTAGTTGTATGTAGAGCATACATACATAACATACAGTACATACATACATACATACATACATACATACTGTACGTACATAAATACATACATACATGCAGTACATACTAAACTTTTGTAGTATTCCATGTAGTTAATTGCTTTTCCACAATGTAATCTGGCAACTGTAACAAATAAATCAATAAATAATCTATGGAAAGCAGACGGAACGCTTATTATTTTCCCACTGCAATGTTGGCTTGTTTTGGATAGGAACAGCTGAATCAGGACAGCGTTCAAGGCATGCGTGTTTGTACAGATGTGTGCATGTGTAAATCCTGTGTATGACCATTTCAACTTGCTCCTAATATACCTGAGAGTGTGTAAATGTAAAAAAAACAGCTCACCATGCTTATGCACAGCATCAAGTCTCAGATTTTTTTTTTTGCAATGGAATGCCACCCAGTAAATCAGCAATCCAAGGATAAAATTTAAACAACAAAATGAATAGAGTGTGTTTTTCTCAGAATATGCATGCCTGGGTAAATTGGACTGTGGGTGTCGTCCATCTGTGTATTGTGCCACTTAAGCATATTGATTTGAATAGAGAATAGCAGTGAAAAATGTGCTCATTGAAATAAATCACTATGTAAGCAGAGCCATTATAGGGCGACAGTGTTTCAACAGGGGGCACCATACCACCATTATGCATTGGGCTTTCGACAGTACCGCTAATTAGCATACGACTGCATAAGTGGGCATAAATCCCTCTTAAATTGTCCAATTTTGCAATCCTCCTGAATAAATGATTGATAATGTCGTTGCAGGTGGCAGATTTCTGATCACCAAAATGGATGAACGTTTGATTGATGGCTGCTGAGATGACAGAGGGAGGTGCTGCTGCTGTGATGTCAGAGGGAGGTGCTGCTGCTGTGATGTCAGAGGGAGGTGCTGCTGCTGCTGTGATGTCAGAGGGAGGTGCTGCTGCTGCTGTGATGTCAGAGGGAGGTGCTGCTGCTGCTGTGATGTCAGAGGGAGGTGCTGCTGCTGTGATGTCAGAGGGAGGTGCTGCTGCTGCTGTGATGTCAGAGGGAGGTGCTGCTGCTGCTGTGATGTCAGAGGGAGGTGCTGCTGCTGTGATGTCAGAGGGAGGTGCTGCTGCTGCTGTGATGATGGCTGTGGCTCAGGAGGTAGAGCGGGTCGTCCACCAATCAGAAGGTCGGTGGTTCGATCCCCGGCTCCTCCAGTCCGCATGTCGAAGTGTCCTTGGGCAAGACACCGAACCCCGAATTGCTCCCGATGGCTGTGCCAGCACCCTGCGTGGCAGCTGGCCCCCCTCGGTGTGTGAATGGGTGAATGTAGGCACATTGTAAAGCGCCTTGGATAAAAGCGCTATATAAATGCAGTCCATTTACCATGTCAGAGGGAGGTGCTGCTGCTGTGATGTCAGAGGGAAGTGCTGCTGCTGTGACTTCATTTGCTCTTGGTATGGCCTTCTTTTTCTCTCGATATTCACAGTGAATATCTGTGTGGATCAGCGTGCTGATGTAGTGAGCAGTCTACCAGGTTCTCAACGTGGGGTCTGGTGACCACCAAGTGGTCCTTGAGGGGGTTCCAGAGGGTTCCCAGCAAACTTATGTAAAGTTAAACTTCAGCATTATTTCAATTACAAGATGTTAATATAATTAGAGAATGTATTGTAGAAGTATGGCTATTTTGAGTTGCACTGTTCTCTCTCAATAGGTAATCATGGATTTCTGGACAAAATCATAATTAACAATAAAAACAAAATCTCAGATTTGAGTCCTTGATATGAAAAAGGTTGAGAATCACTTTGGGATGCTAACAGTGGACCATGATGCTGCATCATCAATTGAGTGATATTTCATTATGATTGAGGATGCAAACCAAACCAAAATTAACCATAGGAATAAACATAAATTACAACGTTTTATTCTACATCTACAGTATATAATTAGTCATTCTTCACAATTAATTATTGTTATTCTGTATCTTAACCCAAATTAATGCCTTGGGTGATTCCATACTCTCAGTCCACTTGTATAACATCTCCATTGCTCGGTTGAAAATGCAGACATACAGACCTTCATGTGTCCTTTTATGGGAAGCAATATTGTGAGGAGTGTTCTCACGTCGGGCTTCGCTCCAGTGATTTGCTGCCGGGTTGCGTGTTCAAGTTGCATGTGTGTCTTGTTGTGTAATTGTTCCTGAGACAATTGTGTCCTCTGAAAGGACAGACATGCGCCGCTGCGTCTCCGAGGGCCCAGCCCCTCTCTTCTCCTCTCTCCCAACCCCCACATCCACCTGGCGTAGTTGTCAGTGGCATGGCTCTGTGCCTTGGCACGCAACATGGCATCTCCCTGGCACGTCCACCGGCTGTGGGACTGAGGGACGGGGACCGCCGCCAATTGGGGCTCCTCCGATCATTGTGGCCGTCCGCTCCTCGGACGCCAGGAGGGTGGCTTTTCCACCTGTTCAACGGGAACCCGGAGTGCACCTCCAGTGTCCCCTCCATATGTCACCCAGATTCTCCCCATGCCACCCCACCGTGATGACAGGTGAGTCTTCATTAGGGGCACCTTAACTGAGGCCGGACTAAAAATGCACGTTACACTGTACGGTAAGACACTTTAGGTACAGCCAAATTGGCATAAATTTATGCTGTTCTGTAGCCATGTTGACATATGCACAATAATGCTACTGTTTAAGCCAAACTCTGCTGTGAACAGCTGTGTTTTTCTTTTAAGGTTCAGGGGACTGCAGGAGTAAACAATATCCATAAATGATATGTTCACCAAACATAAAATAAATTCACCCAACTGACTTCTTTCTCTTTTAATCAGTGTTGGGCAAGTTATTTTCAGTACAGTATTACTAGTTACTTTCATTTGAAAGTAATAAGTTACTTTACAATATTACTGTCTGTGTAGAGTAACTCGTTACTTATTACATTACTTCTGTTACTTCTGTTTCATGTGTTGTTTTTGTATGTCCTTGAAAATCCTATGTCCACCTTGGTCAATGTCCCTAATGTTTCCTGTTTTTGTTTCATTTGTGTTGCATACTGGAATTGAAGGTCTGTGTGTGCCCACTTGAATTGCAAAGTTGAATGCCTCCTTCGTGTATATGTATGTCTCCTCTCCTTTTTACCCTATGTGTATGTATGTGTCACTTACATTGCTGTATGTGTATGTATGCCCTATGTATGCACTAATTTTTCTATCTCTTCTTTTAAACTTTTTTGTACCTCACCTGTGGAGGGACTACGGATGGAAATTAGCTAAGGCTATAATCCGGCACATTTACATGCAAATGTTCATTAATGCTGCACTGTCCCTGAAATAAATAAATAAATAAAAATAAAATAAATAAAAATACTTTTGCATTACATTCACCAAAATAACTGCAGTAGCAGAATGACATTGCCACACCGGAACCACCCCGAAAATGAATTTAAACCATCTTTAAACCATCTCTAACATCGCATCTAAATGTTATCTTTTTCCTTTGTTATTCTCATCTATAGTGGTTATTTGCATAAAAACACAATTTGATTAGGAAATGATTGTATCTTTATTTAAATAATGTGCTTTGATTGAGAAAAAAAAACATTTAACTCAATTTGTAACTTGTGTTACTTGACAAAGTAACTGGTATAATATTACTCAAATCCTATTGGTAATAAGTTATATTACTGAGTTACTGCTAAAAGTAATATATTACATGTAATATGTTACTTTTGTAATGAGTTACCCCCCAACACTGCTTTTAATATGCTTTCGTTCTTGTTTTCCTTTTTCAGTAAGTACAGTTCACAGAGCAAACAATGTGTTTCACATCAGCTTCTTTGTGTTTGTCATTTATAGTGTGATTAAAATATGTATATTCTACACACAAAGCGACGCCTTCCCTGATCTAATGTAGGGCTACATGTTAGCATTTTCCACCTGGCTCAAGGCTTAGCAACAAAGTGTGAGCGCATGCACAGAATCCTGACTGCATGGTCTCTATTAGAGTGAAATTGGAGTCCTCCATTACTGTGATTGTGCTTCCTCTAAGAGCGTAATCGTGCAGCATAATCAGAGCATCTGCTGTTTACGTTGAGCTCGCCTTACTCGCATGACTGTTTTAATGGCATTAGAATCACATTCTCGTGTGAGCATGTAAACATGATCAGTGATACTCGCTCCAGAGGGCAACATGTTTTCCAAAGCAAAAGAGTTTTCAGTGAAGAAAGAAATCATAGCATATATTATACATATACATATAGAGGCCATTTACACCTGGCATTAACATGCGTTTTCTGCCATCAGATTGCAATCAGATTGAGCTTGGCCACTTGAAAGTACAGGTGTAAACGCCCCCCCAAGACACATTGAAGATGGATTGCAATCTGATCGGCCAGGTGGTCATGATGCATTGCAAGTGTAAATGCAATGTGTCCTCTCAATCTGGATACAGCAACTGTATGCGGATTGAGAGGACACCCATTTTGCCTGTTAATAAGTTGTCTGGATGTTATCTGGATAAGGAAAAACACATGTTAACGCCAGGTGTAAATGAGATCAGGGTAATGTGGTCAAGCACAATCTGATTGCAATCTGATGGCAGAAAACGCATGTTAATGCCAGGTGTAAATGGCCTCATACATATACATATACATATACATATACATATACATATACATATACATATACATACATAATATATACAGTATGTCATCCAGGTTTGTACTCCTTACCTTATGCAATGCAAACGTACATTGATGGAATATTTCTCATACTGTAATGCTATTTAGGTTGTTTTGGATAATCTTGACATATTGGGAGTTATAACAGTGAAGTGGGTCAGATTCTTAACATGGCTTTATGTTCACTGGGATATATATAATGAACCCTGACAAAACTGTTGCTTTGAGCGTTAGGCCTACATCTAACTTGATATGTTACATTCATCCCTCCATGCCTTGAAGATATAGCGTTTGTTAGTAGATGTCACTACTATCACAACACTGATGTATTCAACACCACCATTTTGGGAACAGTCCCCCGCACAGGCATCAGACTGGCATTTGAAATATTCTCTTTGTGGTCTGAACTGAACCGCTCTCATCTCTCTCATGGTGACTTGTCTTCATGACTCTCGCGGAGATGTCACTAATTGAAAATTCTCAAGGCATGAATTTGCTAAATTGGATGTTAAAAAATGCATCTGCTTTTGATTTTGCTTGGAAAACACACTAATGCAGAGCAGAAGGAATCACACAACATTCCTGAAAGACCTCAGTACATCAGAGAAATCCCCTTTCCAGCAAGTGACTACAGCATCCAACTTTTATGTACAGTTGAATATTTGATTGATTGAATACTTTATTGAATCAACGAACATGAGAAATACAGGGTACAACCATATCATTAGAGACAAAAGGAATAAAACACAACAAAGCCCGAGGGCTTATTTCCATTGTGGTCCTTAGAGTGAGGCAAAATGGAATGAATGAGTGTGTGCGTGTATGAGCGCGTGTGTGCGCGAGGGACATTCAACACTACAGGACATAACAAGCACTTAACACATGGAAATAATTTAACGACTTCTAAGGCAAAAATAAATAACATGTGTACTAAAACCACCTATATACACAAATCTGTACATACCAAAAATATATACAAGAGATCTTAAAAGAAATTACCTGTATATGCAGGAATATCTAGTATAAATATAATATATAATATACAATATAAGCCAAAGACACTTTCCTGGGTTTATTCATGAAATGGCTTAATTGGCAGTATCACCAAAAGTGTCACACAAAATGTCAGCGGTGAAAGCGAGACGACTGGAAGAAACTCTTCAATGAGCGCGGAGCCTGGCTGGAAAAGACAGATTGGCGCTGTAACGACAGTGTCAAGAGAGACTTTCTGTTTAGAGAACCCGTCTGGTTCGACTTTTCTGTCAGAACTGGCGGCTAATTACTTCCAACCCGTACCATGGCGAAGAAGAGTAAAAGGTAACTCTTTACTGCCATAAAGTCTCCCTGATGTTGGAAGGTTTTAGACTGTCAATTACTGTTGAGATGGATTTAACAGAACTACAAAGATATCAGTCTATTAGAGCAGGTCTTCATCCAACCTGTCAGCCGTACCTTCAACGTCTACTGTATGTTCCAGGTGTCCTTCATGACAGTGACTAGAGAAACTCCTCCCACTTTAACAATGAGGTCCTGTTCTTGCTAACATGATAGCCAACTGAGCCAATCCAAAAGCCTGCACTTGAATTTGATTGGCAGTTATTTCAATCAGAGGAGTGAGTTCAAACTTTTTTTTTTCCATTTAATAATAATTAATAATGATATAGGGATGGACGATATATCGAAATTCAATATATCAGAATATATTCATTTGTAGACTAAATTAATCGCGATATTAGCTAGGCTCCATTTTATTCTTGTCCATCTTGCCCATCACAAGTTCACTGGCTTCACAATACGAAGTTACATTATTTCACAAAAACAAAAAACGGAAAGCCTTCATTTTACAGGTCCCAAACAACGTATTAACTATTTCTATGATTTCGAATAAACTATGAGTTTAGGGGTTCAGAGCCTTGCTCAAAGGCAGAGTGACAGTAGCTGTGAAGGAGGGGAGAGCATTACGCCTTTACTTTTTTACTACATTTTACTACATTTTACTACATTTTCCCAGCTGATCCGGGGATTCAAACCGGCCACTTTATGGGCACAAGCCTAACCTCTGCTGCTGCTGACCCCCTTAACTCTCTTACATAGGTAGGCATACATACAGTAAGATTCTATACCTGCATACTCACACTGACCCCCACTGTACTCCATCAGCTCCCCATAAGCACACTCCCCTAGTTTGAAGTCGATCCGACCAACGGTTCTCGAGATACGCGAAGGACAGACATACACTACAGACAGACGGACAGTCCTGGAATTATAGATGTGTTCCGATTGTGTCAGAGATCCAATATTCTCTCAACACCAACTTTCATGTGTGAATGTTTTTTCTGCCATCTTTCACCTTCAGAGCCAGCAGCCCGATCTCTCGGGAGCGTTTGTCACAGCACGCTGCACAAACGCCTTGATTTACACAGCAGCTGGTGCAGTTAATGTGCTGTAATTGCACAGTCACACATGGATTCAAGTGTGTTCACTGTTCATCCTATCACACCTAATCTATTCATTTGCAGTCCATATGATCAGGATTCCTGCTGGCGCCGTACTGTACCACCACATCCTCCACTCGTCCATTCTCAATGTTATCTAAGGGCATTGTTATTGTGCCCTTTCACTGCCCGTTGCTGCTGACTAATAAGTAATATGTCCCACGATGCGCTGCTGGCTGATTGGAGGAAATGCCCGTGCGCTGCGTTCTGATTGGGCGTCAGCAGTGATCTCTGTGGTAATGACCCGTGCTGGTGAGGTGTTAGAGGAGCAGATTTGGAGGCGCTATGCTGTTAACAAGGAGCCTGCTGAGACAAGCTGCAAGCGAACCCGCTCTCTGAGATGTGTGATTTCAAGCAAGGCTCGTCTCTGCCAAAGACAGTTGGTGATCTGCATATTACTTTCTTTCTGCCATTACGGATGACACTGGAGGACAACCCGTGCACCTTCTTTGCTCCATAAAAAGACAAGCGAATCTTCATGGTTTAATTTTTTTTAGCCTGTGTGAGGTTTCAGTCTGTTGATAGCTTTCCCTCTTGCATGTCAATGAGAATACATCAAATGCATAACTTATTCTAGCCTAGTGTAGCCTAGTGTATTAAAGTCAATTAATTAGTCAATTAACATTTCATTTTGTTCTGCAGGACCGTCTGGCCTGAAGCTTTCACCCAGTGCTTGCAGGGGCGAGAGCATGGGCGGGGAGGAGTTGCGTTGACAGACAAACGCCTTCAGCCAATCAGCGTAACAAAACAAGTGACGTACGCTGTTCAGTGCAGCGCCAGCCACTTTAGCATGTAGCAACATTAGCAAGCTAGGGTAGCATTATGGCTAAATCTGCTGTAAATGATTTTTGTCAAATCCAGTCGGAAGAAAAGCGAAAACGTCTTTTCCGCTGATAAACTCTGCAAGTGCATAGTCTTGTTCTTGTTTAATTGTTGTTATTGAGTCTATTTCTGCAATAACTTCACTTATGGCTGTGTTTATGCTAACGTTAACGTTACTGCTAGTATAGCCGCCATGTTTGCTACAGCGTCGGCCTGTATCATCGACTACGTCAGCCCGTCCCTGATTGGCCAACTTTCGCTGTCAATCAGAGCGCAGCCACTGATTGGCTCGTCCGCTTTGCAGTTTCTGCTAAAGCCGTCCCAGGGCTTTGAGGCCAAACAGTCCCGCAGAACAAAATTAAATGTGAGTTCACGTGACTGGCTGGTTTACCAGGCTAAAAGTCAATAATAAAGAATGAAAATCAGAGTGAAGCTCAACTTTGACACGGAGATTTATTTACTTTCTACTGGGGATATACATTTCAAATTTGCCACTGACTAATCCATTATCCTCATTCATTTCTCTGTCTGCATATCATTTGAACTCTTTATCCATATTATCCCCATTCATAATCTAAAGAAGTGCAGTTAGAGTAGCTGCGCCGTTATTTAACCCCCGATTTAAAGGGCCCATATCATTTAGTTTTGATGATTTGGGTCAGAGAGAAAGAAAAAAAGTAGTTTAGTATTTAATGAATGGATTTGAAGATTAAATCCTCCCAGAAGAAGTGTCACAATACTGGACCCTCTTTGGCCGACAACACCAGCTCATCTCATTCAAATTCCAGTGGGTATGTCAGACAAAATGTCAGGCCCAAACTTGGACGGATTTTAGCAATTGTTTTGTGAGAACAGCTAATCAAGTTCACCAAGTCCAGATGTCATGCGTCGACTGGATTTAGTCCAAAACGGCCTAAAAAAAGGAGGATTTTTGGATGTTTGAAAATGCAAACGCTTATGTTGAACCACTTCAACAAAATCAAATTTGAACAATGTCTTCATTAAACATATTTGAAAATCATATACAAAAGTTTTTATTCCTCAATAGGGATCCTTTAATTCTTGATGCAACAGTGCATGATGTCCCATTAGAACACGGCTCTCTTGAATACTCGATTCTGATTGGTCAATCAACAAGATTCACCGGTCATTATTTCTCGACAACCGAGCGCTGCTCTGCCACACCTGGATTAATCAGTTGATAAGAGCATTTTGTCTGCAGACACTACTAATTAGGCCAACCAGTTGCAGCTGTGGTGTCTTGTGTGCCAATTACGAATGAAACCGCTTTGTCGTTGAAAACGCTATTAAAAAATCTAGTTGAATAATTATTTTTGTCAGATTACTGAAATAATTTAGTTGTAGGCCGTGTTCTAAGCGGGATAATGTATAGTGAGCCGGTGATTACTGGAAATAATGACCTTCAGGTGAATGATTAAGCCCTCCGCTGCGCGTCGGGCTCAATCATTCACCTGTCGGTCATTATTTCGCCAGTAATCACCGGCTCACAATACATTATCCCTTACTTATATCATGTCATGTCAGCTATAAGGATGACATGTTTTTTCAGAAATTGTGCTCTATATCTTGATGCTATATAGAGTTTATAGCATGTCTATAGCATATATAGACAATACAGCTTGTGAGGTGCTTGTACATAACAGTGCAATGTAGCATTGATAATATATTTTACAGAGTGTCTATTTGCACCCGGGCGATAATAGACACACAGCTATTCGGCTATTTACACCCTATTTGTGTGGTGTTCAGCTCTGTGGGACCCATTTTCAAATGTCAATGTTTACTAAAAGAAAAAATATCGAATTAATCCATCTAATTAATTATTGTTTCAACCTGATACTCATTGGCCTCGGCTCATTTTCAGTGAAAAACATAAAAGATCCCATTGTCATCGAGTGCACACTGTGCGTCACCCCTCCTACACATTTATAAATGTGGTGTTCGGCTCCACTGGACTCTCATTTGCAAAGTCCAAAAGGAAAATATAATACTGGTAAGCTAATAATAATTCAGGTGTGGTGTTCTTATGTAAACCTGAAGATAAAGAAAACGCACAGACTTGGTGGAAGTGGACAAGTGGGGGGAAAACCAGGAGAACACAGTAAGAACTATCCATCATCGCTGAACACAACCCTGGCTTCCTAGGCTACATGCAGAGTCATTCTCGAGGGAATGTATTCAAGACATAATGAGATAGAAAGATCGGGGTAAACAAATTGACTTTTTTTGCAGGCAGACGTAATTACAGGGCAGGAATAAATAAGTATTGGAGAGGAGACAGGCACGCTAGTGCATTGTAATGGACCATGGGGAGTTAATGCCTCATTTTTCTGCCTGACATGTTGCTGTGACATGTTTGTCGAGTTCACAGTGAGGTTCTCGCATCATAGAAACGTCTAGCTGCTGTGGGGAATAGCAAGGGATTTCAAAGAGTATACTAGAATGTCCTATACTCAAGTAGAAGTACTGTGACTTTTCTAATAAGTATTGGTCTAAAAAAAATCTAGAAATAAGATGTGATCTTTCCTGTGCAACATTAAAAAGATGACTGTTAAGTTGAAAGATGAAAGTTCAAGATTGATTCCTGGAAATTTGGAAATAAGGTAAAACCAGATTACTGACTGATACTGTGAATGTCTCCACTATTGGCCAATTTGCAATTGTCCAGTTTCTGAATGCTTATGGAGAGCCACAAAATCTGTCTTCTACATATAATGGCTGTGATTTAATCTTTCGCTAAAATACATGAAAGCATAACATTACTGATTAAAAAAAATACACAAAAAGCTACTCAATTACAGTAACCTGAGTAAATGTAATTAGTTACTTATAACCTTGGTGAATACACATTGTCTATATATCCTATGTGTGACAGGGGCTGATTTTGTTACAGTCTCCTCTCCAATAGTAGGTTTCTTTTTTATCCCAAATGCACACGGGATACCTGCAATGTCGTGTTACAGTAGTGACAGTGAAACCTTTAGTCTTGACTCTGTCACTGCCACTGGTCACTCACAGCTTCCAGATTGGGACGAGCCAATTGAACGTATATCTTCGGTGAGCTGACAACCTGCCACCTCATCTCCGTGTCGTATAAATATCTAATGAAGCTCCCTGTGTAACGGGAGAGAGGAGAGAGAGAAAGTAACCAGCTTCTTTTTCTCTTGTTTGCAGGGCCGCTGGAAGTCATTTTAAGCAGGGGGTGCTGGGAGGAAGGGACTCTTTTTGGACGTTTTTTTAAACATTTTTTTGCCATATTTAGAGGAATATCTCATTTTAAATTAACATTAGGATACTGTTGTGATGTAATTATTCAGTATTTTCTCCTTTTCTCACTCATTCAGAGCAAAGAGGGAGATATATAGCATGATGATAATGCTCTATATCTCCCTATTTGCTCTGAATACACCAGTTAACATGACACAGACTTAACATGATAGAAATATTATCAGCAAACTTAATGACTAGACTAATTATTCTGATCTGAATGGCATATATCAAGAAACATTGACTCCTCTCTTTGCTGTATAGTGGGAGGTGCATTTTTGAGTAGGCTATTAAAATAGCATGTCAAGTTCACATTTCTTTATTGCCAGATTAAACAATTCGTATTGGTTGTTGGTTGGTTCAACACAACATGTGCGTGCATGCGCACTTCTTCTTCTTCTCTAGCCTACAAGCATGTAACTTCCTTGATTGTTATTGTTGATAATTCTATTTAAATAGGCTACATTTTCATTTCCCGAAACATTCTTAAACAAGAAAGGAACATAGGCCCCTATCGTTGCATCGGCGCAGTTTCTAGGCCGAGCGGCAGGCGCAGATCAAAGCAGTGGGCGTGGAAACGCGCACTTGATATCGTCGTGCTGGCGCTAGATGCAGCCCAAAGCATTACAACCACGCCTTTTAGGCGTAAAATTATGCACCGTCATGCTCATTGGATAAGTGCAATAAACGAATCGCACGCTTGCCTTTTTAGCTCCAATTCCAGTGATCCCGCAAAACCAGACGAAAGCCAAACGCTCTGCCCCCCCCCCCCCTCCCTTCATCCAGCCTGTCTGTCTGCATTATAGGCTATTATTCCATATTATTATGCTTCTCAAACCAATCTAACTGCAGTTTCAATACTGCAAGCATGTAAATACGCTACACTATAGCAAGATCAAAGTGAAAATAATGTTCTATGCATCAGCTAGAAAAATATAGCCTATTAGATTGGTGAAAGTTTGTCCAGAAAGATATCATTTTCTCTCGCCTGCTGCAGGAAGGATGATGCACATAAATATACCCTACATTATGTCAAGTCATTGCATAAATGTGTTTTTATTGTAAAACTAAATGTGAAATAGGGCCAAGTTATTGGAGGGACATCACAGTATAGCAGATGCCATTAGAAGCGCGTTCCGAAGCGCGTTCCGCTGTTACTTCTCTAAATCACGTTAACTCGACAAGGGGTATATATAGGCCCAGGAGGACATATATGTTTCACTTAGGGTGGTGTTTTAATTTCGATGATTTATTTGGTCCAATATTGAAATGTTCTACAATTGCAGGCTGTGTTACCATTACACATTATTTTAGATCGACCTTTTATATCTATTTCGCCTCATTTGGTTGCTATTTAGTAGCGAAATTTAGTACCCAATTGCATGCTGGGGCATTCACAGGCAGTCAGAGAGAGACAGTCGTATTGTGCCTGTCAGACTGCCTGCAGCCTCAAAGCGGTACGGACGGAGTTGTTTTACCCAGGCTGGAAGCGTTGTCACACAGGCTTGTGACAGTAACTCAACGCAGAAGGATTTATTTCACAATAAACTGGTAAACGCACACCAATGCCTGCTCCTGTCAGTAGGAGAGAGGGAGAGAGTGACACAGAGAAGGGTGACAGAGGAGAGAGGGGACGGACTGGCCCATTGAATAGGCCTGCTTTTCAAAGGCGCAAGGCGCTAAATTAACGGCAGGTCGGAAGATAGGAGTACGCCGGTATTTAGCGCCGACACGCCCACTTTGGCGCATTCAGGGACTCCGCCACGCCCATTCGGCCTAAAGCGCATTTGGCAGCCTAAAGCCTATTGCTATTTTCCCGAAACAGGCGCTAGGCACGTTTTTTTGCGGTTAAGGCCCGTAATAGCGCCGATGGCCTGTGGGAGAATAGGGCCCATAGTGTTTTTTGGGGGGAAAATCTAGGGGGTGCTGCAGCACCTGCAGCACCCCTACTTCCCGTGGCCCTGCTTCTTTGTGATTGGAAAGTGATAGAATGAGACACAAGTACTGTATGTTACAGTATATGGTGGGTGTCAATTCCGCTGGTTACCAACACAAGATTCAAGACCACTATTCACTTCCCTTCAACCTGCCACTTCTACTTCCTCTTCAGTTAGATTCCCACAATGACTGTCAACTACTTCCAGAGAAGGGGCTCGAACCTTTCACTCTCAATCAAAGGTTTGTAAACATATAGCTCCATAGAGAGCCAAAGTGAAACGTCACTTCCTGCTTTCTCCCTGTACCAGCGCTGCAGAAAAATATGAATGGTGTGGTGGACGGAGAATATGTTTACTTTTTTGATCCTGTTTGAATTGTGCCACGGGGTGCCAACGTTAATTTTGTCAATTTAAAACGTAACTTTGCATGTCAAGAAAGTCGCAGTTTGTCACCAAACTGTTGCACTAGAAGTTATAAATCAGAAAGACTACATGCACTGTCGCCTAAGTGACGTCACTTTCTATAAAGCTGATTCTGATTCTGATTCTACCGGCAAAGCTGAAGACCGGTGACATGACACGAGCTTCCACAAGCTATGTCGTTTTTATAGGAAACTAACCCCTACGTTTCAGTTTGACGACAAACTGTGACTTTCTTGACATGCAAAGTTATGTTTTAAATTGACAAAATTAGCGTTGGCACCCCGTGGCACAATTCAAACGGGATAAAAAAAGTCACCTTATTCTCCGTCCACCGCCATTCATATTTTTCGCAGCGCTGGTACAGGGAGAAAGCAGGAAGTGACGTTTCCCTTTGGCTCTCTATTGTATCAAGTGCTTTGTGAACATTGGGGCGTGTGTATGATTGCAACATGCAACAAAATGCAACATGTCTTTGTGGCTGCATTGCATTCTGGTTTATTGAGGTCACTGCCGGGGGAGAAACTGCTCTCTGCCTCTTCTACGAACGTTGAGCGTTGCTACAAAATGAAGAAGTCCCTGCTCTTTTATTTTGAAGGACACTATAATTGATGTTCAGTGTTCATGTTTTAGATGGCTGGAAATATCTCAGCTACCAAACTCCATTGTTGCACTGGAAATATCTCGATGTCATGATGATGATGTGATGTCACGTCTTCTCGTTTTGGACGAGAAATGAACGACCAAAACAACAAAACGGTCCCAGAAGTGGAAGCTACAGTACAATAAGTTTTAATAGATGTTTTGTGTGTTGAAGTGTTTTAGGATGGATTTTTCCTCTAAGTACTAATCTTATTGTCAGTCGCTGACTTCTTCACACATGTGATTCATAAAATGGAGAACAATTCAAGATGCTACAAAGCATAATTTGCCAAAGATTGCATTCTCTCTCTCTCTCTCTCTCTCTCTCTCTCTCTCTCTCTCTCTCTCTCATTCTGGTCAAAGCATTCATGCACTTCTCATGACAGATGAGGTGGAGTGGGGTGCTGGTGGTGGTGGGGGGGGGGACGGAATATTCCACTGTAATCATTTCAATCTGTTCTGCCAAAACAGATTGTGGTATTTTGCTTCCCTGTTGGCGCTCTCTGTATCTCTCCTCCCTCCTCCCCCTCTTATATTTCTCCCCCTCTCTCCCCCATTATTGCAATATGGCACCCTCCATTTCATTGTCAGTCCAGGCAGCTCTAGCTGTAGCTTGGGCTCGTTACATCGTGCGCTCGCCCGCCGGCCGCCCCCCTGGTGGAGGAGCGTGATGATCATCCATCATGGATAAAACATTACAGTCCACCCATGTGGGCCCAGAGTACCTGCTTAGCCTGAAAATGGAGGGATAAGCATAGAAAACAGCGCTAGCGGAATTGGCCACGTTCTGGTGAAATGAAACACTTCCTATTTGTCAGTTCAAAATGGTGGCATTTCTCAAGGCGGCCGAGGGAGAGCATCGGGCATGCGAGATTAGGTGCTACTTCTTATTTTGTGTTTTTCTTTTCCCGGCAATCCCGGACGAGCCCCGTTAAAGGCGATGCCGTCACGCTGATTGAGAGAGCCCCTTTAAGTGGCCGGGGCAATTCCAACAACAACAGTGTGGAGCTCCTCTAAGCAGGAAGAAGGCCCTTAACCACAAGAGCGCGGCTGCCGGGGGAGGTGGGAGGTGGGAGGTGGGCCAGGCAGGAGGAGGAAGGGGGGAGCGCTTGCGGTCATACATCTTGGGAAGGCTGCATGTGTTGCCCAGACAGCCCCTTAAGTGACTTCACTTCATCTCAATGGTGCTCATTACGAGCGATAGAAAGCCATCCATTCAGGGCGGCACTATAAAACAAACCAACCCCATCTGGAAAGAGGACACGAGGGTGTCAACATGGGCTCGCCAAATTGATTGTGTTCCGTATACAATAGCGTGAAAAAGTAGAGGGTTGTATGACTCATCATTTTTGTGTGTGTGTGTGCTCAAGATTTTTCGCGTGCAATATGCGGTAACGATTCAAATACGAGTGTATCACCAGGACTCCCTCAAAACAGCTATATAGTCATATACAGAGAACGATTCCGCTGCCTGTAGGACAGGGATGGGCAACTTTGATGATAGAGAGGGCCACAAAGAAATATCCTCGCTACCAGAGGGCCAGATTGTGACCGTGCACTTCCACGAGTAGCCTACTGTAACCCCATCACTCCCAATTATAGCTACTAATTTGATGAAAAGGACTGGTAATCAAAGTTTATTATACCAACTTTTATATTGTTCATATTCAAATTGAGTAATTCTTCCATTCAGATGACACCAGAAACTTTGCTCTAGCTTTAAAACAGCCCGCTACAGCAATTTGATGGGGTACATCACCCAAATATGTGATATTAATCAGATTAGTAATGTTGCATGTGCAATATGTGCATCCTGGATATAGTTTGTTACAATAGCGTTAGCTCAAATGCTAACGTTAAACAGTATGTGGATGGACAATGCTAACGCCATTAGCGCCATGTTCTGGGATGGAGAGTAAAATAAAAACACTATTTGGGTGGTCTAACCTAACCAAACCAAAAACATCCGCCTTGTAAAAAAAAAAAAGGAAATTGGGAAATTGACCCAGGGGCCACACTGAGTGAGGCCGGGGGTCGCATGCGGCCCGCGGGCCGCCAGTTGCCCACCCCTGCTTAGGCCTACAACCAGCTGGCCTTCATGAACATATTTCAATGGCTAACTCAAAGCAGTGGTGCAGCATGGTGAAAATCAACACGGTATTTGATTTGAAGCCTGTGTTGTTGATGTAGCTCGGTTTGTTAGCCTAGCGTCTCTGAGCAGGCTCCTGCTGAGATGTTAAGGATGCTTCTGCCATCATAAGATGGAGTCTAACAGAGAGGAGGAGGGGAAGATGGGCGGAGGACTCTCGAGACTATCTTCCATTCTCAAATTCTTTTTGAAATGCCATTTTTTTTGACAAATTATACCTTCCACAATACCTTCAATGCCCCCTTTAAGATACCTTGTCTCTTTCAAGTATGGCGCTGGGATTTAACTGTAGGCTTTGGAGTGCGGCGACTGTACATATCCAATAAATGAGATGGAGATGAAGTAGAGAGCCACTCGCGCCTGCCTGTGAAACACACTTGAACACAGAAAATGGGCTTGTGAACTGTAGCGGAGGTGAACACGTTCAACCAACCAAGAACTGTTGGGCGTAATTAGCGTGAATTGAATTTCTATTCGTCCCATTAGAAAACCACTGACATTTCAAGCACACCTGTGTGTGCTACTGTCACACGCTAACCTTTGAAGTGAAGAGTGAGGTCTCTCGTGGAGAAACGAAGGAGGCCGTGGTCTTCCTCTCTTTCTGGACGCTCACAATCCAGCCTATTGTTGGGAAGACAAAAGGAACTAATGAGAAACCGAGGGCATCCTAACACGCAAGCAAAATAATTAGTGTAGTGTGTGCATGTATAAAAACGAAGCGTGCTCATTTTTGGTTCACATGGAGGCACAACCATTTGAAGGTGTGATGCCCCAACTGAAATCCAACATTTAATCACAGGGTTCTTTGATGTGTTTGATGTGTCTGTTAGACGAGCATACATACATCTCTTCTCCTGCTGAAGCTGTTACATGATTCCATCGACCTACACAAGTTTCTTTTATTATGTATGTATAATAAATACACCTCTTGTGGTTTCAAACACACGTTGAGCAGCATGTTCTCAGCGTCGAACATCTTGTGGAAAGTGAGGCACCCTTGATTTGTACTATGCATGAGCATCACTGCACTAAAGCAACGCTTCCTGACCTTTTCCCACTCACGGCCCACTTGAAAATCTGAAAAATGTGCGCGGCCCACATCCGACCGGAGGCCAAATAATGCGTTCTCAGAGCACTTTTTTTTAATTCTAATGATAAAACAAGCTGTCTATTCGCCTGGGAAGCTGACGAATCCGCGAGCTCCGGTTTTATTTGCTCTGGCATTTGCGAATTGGCCGCGCGATGTCAGGCTAGCTGTCCATCATTCAGCACCACACATACAGTACATCAGAAACTCAAAGTAAGGGGCTGAATACTTAATTATACTTTTATTACGTGTTTTCTTGATGAAAGTCTGTCTCTAGTACAATTCTGCTCAGTTAATAGCAGGCACAAGCTGATCCAATTTAAAGTAGCTCACCGTCTTCACTAAGCATAAACTACACAAGATCTTCCCTTCTGTCGCCACACGATGAAATATTAATCCAAAATGCACATAATCTGTCTTTTTGGAAGGAAAAGAGGTAGCCGGCACTACAAACATGGCCGCCGACCTCTTTTCCTTCCAAAAAGACAGATTATGTGCATTTTGGATTAATATTTCATGGTGTGGTGAGTACCCGAAGCACAACATGTATTTTGGCGCAGCGAGATGTGTGTAACAGCTGTACCATTAGCCTCCATTCTATGGTGATACTAACTAACTGTAGCTCACTGTAAACTGAGCGGACAGTGCTGGTAAGGCATGGTGTATCTTGGTTATGTGGGGGGGATGTGGCAAATGAGCTAAACTCCCGAAAAAGTGGAGTATCCCTTTAAATAAGAAACACTTTTTCTGAAGAGAAAAAAAGCATTTGACAGCCAATGTAACCCCCCTCTAACCCCACTATACACTCTTACTTTCCCCTGCACCATTTCAAAATAAAACTCCTGCCTGTTTCAGTCACATCCACTCCGCCCCCACGGTTTGCTCAATTGCAAAGAAGATGGCACGCAGAAAATCTACAATCCGCCACAGAAAAAATTCATATGATTAATGTCTGTTTATTAACTGGCCCCTGGCCTGTCATTTAGTAAAGGTGGCCCCCGGGGCAAAGCCAGTTGAGTCTCCCTGGCCTACAGTAATCATCAAGGTTCAAACTGTCACACATTCCAATGTGTCTGCTGCGCACTGTGGATGAAAGCTGCCCTCTCCACCCTCACACTGTCTGTGACTCCTGACCCTCGCACTGTCTGTGACTCCTGACCCCTCACACTGTCTGTGACTCCTGACCCTCACACTGTCTGTGACTCCTGACCCTCACACTGTCTGTGACTCCTGACCCTCACACTGTCTGTGACTCCTGACCCTCACACTGTCTGTGACTCCTGACCCTCACACTGTCTGTGACTCCTGACCCTCACACTGTCTGTGACTCTCCACCCTCACACTGTCTGTGACTGCTGACCCTCGCACTGTCTGTGACTGCTGACCCTCGCACTGTCTGTGACTCCTGACCCTCACACTGTCTGTGACTCCTGACCCTCACACTGTCTGTGACTCCTGACCCTCACACTGTCTGTGACTCCTGACCCTCACACTGTCTGTGACTCCTGACCCTCGCACTGTCTGTGACTCCTGAGGTCAATCAAGCCACCGACTACAGCGGGGCTACTCTCGCAGTAGCTGCTTCGCAGTAGCCAGAAG
>NC_139645.1:5656516-5694644 GCF_964638095.1 Poromitra crassiceps | reverse complement strand
TTTGGGCCAGGTACAGCAGCTGTTTGCCTCCACGGCCAAGTGTGTCTGTGTCACACACGCACACACACACACACACGCACACACACACACACACACACACACACACACACACGCACACACACACACACGCACACACACACAAGCACACACACCTACGCTACACCACCTGACCATAACTGAGCAATCGTTTATTGGTCAGGACAGTTTTTGTAGCCTCTCCCCCGTCTCTCTCCCTCTCCTTTGTTAGATTTGTGATATTGTGACAATATTACATGTGGTGTTATCAGTGTTGGGCAAGTTACTTTTTAAATGTAATATACTACACAGGGTGGGAATTACACGGAGGCCATCAGGCCATGGCCTGTGTTGCCCCTCCCTCTGGCCGTGATGCCCTGAGATCCCTATGGTCACCTTGGCAGTGCCCTGCTACCAGCCTGTTACTGTCAGTTGCTTTAAAAGCATCACTGGTCTCAGTTTAATGTAGCTGCCCTGTGCAAAGGATGTGTCATTGGCTCATTTTAACACACATTTCAGAGAAAATCACTTTTCACGATGTCAATGGAGCAATTGCCTTTGTGCTCTGGCATGTGGCCTTGTGCCCTAAAGAAATGTGCGATGCCGTAGGCCAGGTGGCCTTGCCCCTAAAATGACGAAATTCCCACCCTGATACTACATATTACTAGTTACTTTCATTTGAAAGTAATAAGTTACTTTACAATATTACTGTGTGTGTAGAGTAACTTGTTACTTATTATTACACTACTTTTGCATTACTTTCACCAAAACAACAGCAGTAGCAGAATGACATCGCCACCACGGAACCATCCCGAAAAATAATTTCAACCGCCCTTGAAGTCAGTGTAAACAATCCAAAATTATAAATTGTCTTCTTTTCCTTTGTTATTGTCATCTATAGTGGTTATTTGCATAAAAACACATGGTTTGATTAGGAAAAAACTTGAGTTACTTGACAAAGTAACTGGTATTATATTACTGAAATCCTATAAGTAATAAGTGATATTACTGAGTTACTGCTAAAAGTAATATATTACATGTAATATGTTACTTTTGTAATGAGTTACCCCAACACCGGGTGTCATGTCTTTCTGTTATCCTTCCCTTGAAAAAGAGATCATTAATTTCAGTTGACTTTACCTTGATGATTTTTTTTTTATAATAATAACTAGAAGGCCTCGCCAAGGCCAATAGTCCAGTCTGCTATGATATGCAAATGTAAAAGTGCAATCCGCTCCAAAATGTAATGGGTTCTTCCTTGGCCCATGCTACACCCTTACACAGATTTTCATGAAAATCAGGCCAGTAGTTTTTTGGAATCCTGCTGACAAACAAACAAACAAACAAACAAATCAGCAAACCAGCAAAAAAGTATAACATAAAAATAAAAAATAAAATAACATACAATAATTCAGAGAGTAAAGCAATAACTATACCATGTCTGGTCAACGCATGCTGTACCAGTACAGTATGTTGAGTATGTTGAGCAGTTTTTCATGGAATCCTCAAGGGAAACGAGTGCAGGTTTCAAAATAAATGTTTCAAAATAAAAAGCAAAAATAAAAGGGTCAGTTTCAAGAAGGTTTAAAAATTTGCAGGGCGAAAAAAAAACCTTCATCACCTGAGGAAAGTTAACGAAAGGCAAACTCAATATCCGCATCCATAGGCCTCGCTACTACTATATGACCATGCAGCCAGTGCAATGAGCCATGTAAACCTTAGTGTAAATATGCTCAGCGGGCGAGGTGGCGTTGCATAGCACGAGAGTAATCCTGCAGGACGGCTGCACACACAGAGCCTCATAGCCTCAGAGCCAGCGACTGTCATGCTAACCAAAATGCTGCTGACATTACACCCTATAATCCTCATGCCACTTAATCTGCCTATAAACAATAAGATCAGTTTCACATCCAACTCTGTGCTATTATCTGTAATCCACTCTAATCTGAAAAGAATTGATCGTGTATTATTGGAGAAGAAGTGATATTCAGGCGATAGGTATGATTGCCTTTTTGATTAAAAAGGTAAATGTTACAGAATTGATTGAAGTTACTATATCTATACGAGGGATCAGCCAGCCGAGCAGCATTTTGGTAAACAAACCGCTTTTCAGGGTGGAAAGAAACTGCAATGGGACTCTATGGAGCGAGCCTTGAGTGCTCACTCTAGCCCCAGCTGTGCGGTGTACATTTAAAAAACCAACTTTAATACGACGCCCATATATATTATACATCAAACTCTTGAGCTAATTCTGCTCTCACTCAGAATGTCAAAATATAAGCAATGTGATGTATAGTTTTTGAGATATTAACGTTTGTTAATTGCCGCGGTTCCGCGTGCTCGGCTACAGTCTTCTGAAGAATGCATACCACACAGCCATGCAATCGAATGAGGCATGGCTGTGTTTTACAGTACACATGGTTGCTGCCATGCCTTTGAGAGGGTTCAAAATATTAAGGAAACGTTTGAAATACTACACTTAACAGCTGCTACAAGTGCAAGTTAATCCATCATCCCTTTCCCGATCCCCGTAATCTAATGGCCATTTCCTCGATGGCACGGTTGCCATGACGTGATTCATGATGTGAGGAGATCTCTTTAACGTTGGATATTTGAGATTTGGTTGTATGGCCCCGTCCTTTAATCTGGGAGAAATATGTTCCCCCAGTTTAGAGCAACAGGCTTGGAGGAAGAAGAAAAAAACCCACCCTTAAAGAACTAAGAGGGGAGCTTGGGCCCAGCTGTGACAATGCACATAATATAATTGGCCCGTGGATGTAATGTGAGTTCAGCGTGCAGCTCTGCGGGTGGAGTAGATTGCTTCATTATACAAAGCAGCAGCCACATACTGTAAAAAGTTATGGTGTTTCGTGTAACTGTTGGAATGACTGTTGCCGTTTCTTATCAGTGAAGTCGGGCTATTTTTTTACAGAAGAAGAACACATGTTGGCCATTATAATATAATGGAGGGTCATGCAAACCTACACGAGCCAAAGCATCTTTGCTCAACATTTCAAACCTGCCATTATTATTATTAAAGGTCAGAAACTCAGATATCATGTGAAGCTAATGGAGTGATAGACAGGTTCAGACACCCTGCTAACCTTTTGCAGTGCATTCTTGCTCTGCGATCAAAAGGATTCCTTGGATTTGGATCAAAAAATGTCTTGCAGTTGGTTTTGCTTTTCACGGAGGAATAAAAAAGATAATCAATGGATACATTCAGGTTCATTATTTTTGTTTTGAACGTAGGTGAATGTGATTTTCGATTGAGTGTCGCTGTGCCAAGTTATCAGTAAAACATTCAAATGGGTTCTTTATGAATCCAGGCAGCCAATTTAGAGAAAATTAACAGATGTTTGTTTTAACATGCTTGTCGATAACCAGGAAGTTAGCACAATCTGGAGCAATGCCACCAATTGTCACCACTTTATAGACTCTGGATTTAAAGAAAGATGATATTAAAGTGTATATTAGTCTATCATTATTGTTAAAAATCAATATTTTTGTATGTTCCTGGAGGTAAAACCATATCTCAACCAGGTTTTTAATGTTGCTCAAGGTTTAAACATGAATCCAAGATCTCCTCAATATACCTCTTAGAGCAGGGATACTCAACTTGCTTTGCCCGGGGGCCACTTTCATGAAATGATAGAAGGCCAGGGGCCAGTTAATAAACAATCAATATACATTTTTCTGTAGCAGATTGTAGGTTTTTGGGGTGTCAGCCGGAGTTTAGTCTGACAATGTTGTGCACACCGGATAGTTAGTTAGGTTAAGTACATACATAAGTGCCTGGGTAGTGAGCAGACGGCGGTATTTGACAATTTAGCAGCTAAATCATAGATTATTGAAAGATATTCCATATTCCAGACTGAAATGCTATAACAGAAGTGGAGTATTGGTCAGAATGACATGAACATTTGGACACTTATTCAGCGGGCATCTTGCATGTTGCGTTCAGGTGCACTGTAATTTTTTTTTTTTTTTTTTTTTTGCAATTCCATCACGGGCCACACAGCCGGCCCGCGGGCCGCCAGTTGAGTATCACTGTCTTAGAGACATGCTTGTTACAGAGGTAAAGGGCAGAGAGAAACTGAGATGTATTCAGCAACAAGGATGCCAGCTTTGTCTGAATTGGGATGTGTTGTTGTTGTTTTTAGACATCCAGTCTCTGACATCAGCTGATCAGCCATGTAAAACTGACTGAGTGTAGGTGTCAGCGCGGGGAAACAAAGGTGCTATGCTGACAAATCACATGACCACCGGGTAAAGAAAACAGTGCTGGCCCAAGAGGTGAGCCTTGAGGCACACCATATGCAATCAGTGGAGCGGAAAAAATAACCACAAATCAAGAGTGAAAATATTTGTCAGGTAGTGCAGCCCCAGAGATACCAATCAAATGGAATAAGGGTCTAACATGCCCATAGGGGGGAAAATGATCTTTATTAATATGTTATGCGCCCCTCAGGCCAGTGGGTGGAGCTGTTCCATGTGTGTCTAGTAGTGCATGGCTTCAGCTGAGTGGGTTTTCCAGCAGTGTTGGGACATCACCAGCTCCCAAGAAGGCAGCTCTCTAAAGCCTCAGTCACAAGCCAACGGAAAAATACAGTGTGTGTGTGTGTGTGTGTGTGTGTGTGTGTGTTTCTTTGTTTGCTTTGGTTTCATGGTTCCGTTCCATTTAATAACTGTAATCAATGTTCACAAGCAGCCTCCGCGGTCATCTTTCGCATGCCTGCGAATTTTATTATGAAACAACTTGCTTCAAAAGGAGAGTGGTGCAAATGTCACATTTTTCAGAATTGTCTCCGACATTGGTTTAGTTCTCCTTCCGAGGCCGTAGCCATGTAGCCTGGTAAACCGCCCGTCATGTGAACTCACATTTCATTTGGTTCTCCGTTTAGTGAAACCTATGTGGAGCTATACCGTCCATCTGGCAGCGTCAGGGTAGTAGCCATGGAGTCGGGAGTTGGGGGGGGGGGCAAATCCGCCCGGGGTGTGGGGGGCTCAGGGGTCCCCCACCACCCCTCACATTTTGGCATCATCATGCACCCTCTCTCCCTCTCTCTCTCTTGATACTCTGAACGCAGCAGAGTGAAAATGAAAGAAATATTATCAGTAAAAAAGCGGTGTTTCTTGCCATGATGTTCAAGAATGCATTACATTTCTGATCTGAATGGCAATGATTATTATCTCTATCCAGAAACACTGACTCCTCTCTCGTACTACATCTGAGAGACTATTATGTAATATCAAGAAACACTGGCTCATCTCTTGGACTACTGTATACTTCTATCATCTTGATGGTACTAATTTTTTTTCACTGTTCTCAACTGATGAACCAGAGGTAAGAACCTGTATCTCTCCTCTTAGCTAAGCCATTGTACAACCTAAGAGCCAACTTCCAGAGATTTGAGTACACCGCGCACCAGTAGTAGTAAGAAGAAGTGCTGTTCACTAGATTCACCCCAATTAAATTCACTGGCCTGCAGTGGATAAAGAAGACCCATAGGTGGCCTGAAGTAAGCTCCGTTTTTACTTCTTTTCAGATAAATCCAAGCCTAGGAGAGCGGCCCTATAAGCCAGGATCCATAAAGTGGAGTGAAGGGTAAATTCAAGTTTACATACATTTTTTATTTGCCAGAAGGAATCGCACAATAAACCTTTATGGCCTTAATTCAATATTATGTAAGTTACATGAGGGTGGGGCATTTTAAGAGGTGAAAAAGAAATCTATCTAATGCTTTTCTGGAAATAGTATTCTTTTTTTATTTTATTTTTTACATTGGTGTGGTATTATGATTGCTGACAGGAGACCTATACCCACCTTCTTATTACATCACTGATCTCAAAATAGGGGCTACAAACGCAAGTTCAGCCTCCAAGGATCCGATTCGATCAGCAGAACAAAAGACAGACAGAATGATACTGAAGAGACGTACAGAATTGTATTGAGCCCGATGAAGACAAACTGGAGAGACAGATTGTCTGCCTCTCCATGGTGGTGAGTCCCCAGTGAAAGGACAGAAAAAGACAAAAGTAAAGTTTTTGAAGGATGATGCTGGTGTTTTTGAAGTTTGTGCCATAGTCTAGAACAGAGTTTAAATAGCTTGGAGGCGAGCACGACAAGATGGGTTTTTCGCCCAATCACGATCCTGTGAATCCAGCTGTCTTGCATGGTTAGGTTTGTGCTTTCTCTTTATCTATTATTATTACTAGAAATTTCACACACTCATTTTCTAGGGTGGAGACTCTGGAGATGATGTGCCATGGGCACACTTTTTTGGGGGTGTGTGACCAAAACTCATGCCAACTCATGCACATATTGCGCCAAGTGCTTTACTCACCGCTGCAGTGAAGTGTCCGAGGACCAACTTCTTCCAACCGCCGCTGACCATGACGATGATCTTCTGCATGTTTTTAGTGGGGATCCATATTGATGTTATGGTGGAAACCCCAGGGGAGCACCGGGAGAACATGCAAACTCCACACAGAAAGGCCCTCCGCCTAAATAAAATAAAATAAAAAATAGACATAGACATTATACACAGACAGACAAATACAAGCCAAAGAGCTCATTTGTGTTGGGCCGATAGCCTGATAGTGCAAAATGATGCAAAATGCATTTAAAATAATAATACTCAAAGTTGTAGTTTTTTGCTTTTCCAGCTGATTGAGCCATTATCTCTTGTTTGCATCTTGTTTGACAAAAGTCATGCTATTTCCCTATTAGGAGCTTTGCCAGTGGCATATCAATTAATCGATCAATCTCTCAAGGGTTAAACTATATTAGCCTACTGTTTGAAGAAATAGACTACACCTTTATTTGACCAGAGTAAGTGGCACAAAATCCAGAAGAATCTGCTCGTTTTTTACCCCATTCTCCCCTATTATGCTAATCAGCCTCCTGTGGATGCTCTCCACTAAAATCCCATACCATATTTTAGGTTTTGCCTGCTCTCTCTCTCTCTCTCTCCCCCCACTCCCCCAACACACACACACAGGATCCAAACTTCCGTGTGAGTCCACGCCCTGTTTTCCGGGGAGCCGGTGTAGCTCGAGCTCTGCCTGCCTGCAGCAGCACGCTGTTGTTACGTCCCGTCCGCCGTGTGAGCAGTGAGCTGGCCGTGCCGAGAGAGAGACCTCACCGCGGCGGACTGAGATTTCTGCTCTGCTCGGAGGAGCGGATCTCCATACCTTTTCCACGGAGCTCGCTCCACTCCCTCTCGTCTTTTACGCGCGGTGGCACACACGTCGCGAGAGAGAAAATCGGCGCATTGTCGCGCAGGCGTCCGCGCGCGTAGGCTATTTTTCTTTCTTTTTTTTTGCCTCCGTGGCAATGGATTGATTTTCTGTGTTTTTTTCCTTCTTCTTCACCGACCCCTGCTCGAGGAGCAAGTTGAGAAAACAGTCTCTAACCTGCGGCTCTCTCTCCATCTTAGCTACATGTTTCATCGGGCCAGTTTTAAAAGTAGCTGGTTCCCGATGTTTCTGTACATTTCGTAGTAGAGGGAGAGAGACTTTGAACTTTTTTTTTTCTTTCTTCTTCGCGTCTTTTCTCAGGAGTGTATTTGCAGGAGGTGGTGGCCCCGGGGATTTGAAGGATTTCCATTTTTCCTCCCTTTATTTTTTTTGTCTTTATTTGATTTCTCCGGTGGGTGCACGCGCTTCTCCTGGGTTCCTGAAGCCTGTGCAAAGATTGATTCGTGAAAAGTGATGGCCGAGCGGGGAGCTCTGTCGCTCCTCTCTCTCCTCTGTCTCACCTTTCTGCTGTACGCGGCGGCGACCACCGTGGCAAAGCATGTCGACAAAGGTAGGCTTTTTTAAATGTCTTGTTTTTGACACGCTACTAGTGAATTATTCTGATAACAACAACATGGTTTCTCTCTGTTCGCCTCGCTTCAAACTTACATTATTTGTATCACGAGTTTGGAAGAAGCCCGAACAGGAATGCAAGCTGTTGGCTGTGGAAAAAACAGACATGGATTCAGTTTGCAGGCACGCGCACGCACGCGCGCACATACACACACGAAATACACACATACACACACGAAACACACACATACACACACGAAACACACACGCACACACACACACACACACACACACGCACACACACACACACACACACACACACACACACACACACACACACACACACACACACACACACACACACACAGAAGCTAAGCAGCTAATTGTGTTGTATTTCCACCGAGGTTAGCCACTCTTTCACCAGTTCTAAGTTTAAAAGTGGGCTACTTTTACATAATAGAGGCACTATTTACGCACAGACCAGCCCTGTTTCCTTCCAGCAGGAAAGCAACACGCTTCTCCTCCATAGCATTGAGTCCTTTTGTCTGCAATATCATAGCCGGGGCTGCTGCTCCATCTGAACTGTTGATAGATAGATAGATAGGCTGGTCTGTTTGTCTTTCAAATGGGTTATGGACGTAACTTACCTTTCATGTGAAAATGAAAAGGTGTTTGTTGGATTGAACTCATCCATCATTCTCTGTGGTCATGGGAGATTGTAAAGGATGGCAGGAGGAACTTGGTTCCATTTAAGAGAGAGCACACACACACACACACACACACGCACACGCACACACTATGAGAAGAGTCATTATGGGCTTAGGCCTACTGTCAGGTAATAAGCTAGCATCATCAGTCCAGTGGACATCTCATTACCTGGGCGTCAATACATGTTTAGCTGATGGATAAACACAACCCGATTGGCTCCTGTTAATTGTTTTGAACCGAGAGCCGCTGCACTGCAGTCTGCAGGTCAATATCAGTCTCATGAAGTCCCCCACGCCAACTGGTGGTGCTCTATTGTGAGAGATTTCACTCTTCTTCTTTGTGTGTGTGCATTCTTCTTCTGCTTCTTCTACCTTCTTCTTCTTCGTGTGTGTTAAGGCAGCAGAGGTGTTGACTCAGGGGCCCATGTTTCGGCATAGCCCACCGCAATCTGTTGAAAGCACTCAAAGGGTTCGAGTGACTGAGATCAATTGGAGAGCCTTGGGGGGGAAAACACTCACTGGAGACTGCACACACACACACACACACACACGCACACACACACACACACACACACACACACACGGTGTGTGCTCTTTATCACATACCTGGTCGTGACAGAGTCATATCTCTATCACGTTGTTGTAAGCCGTTCTAGACTCTTTATCAAACACTGCAACAGGAGTCTGAAGAAGACGACTCCTGCAACCACCTAGCCCACTTTTCTGTCTCTTGTTCTCATTATGCAGACTAGTTGTGTACCCGTCAAGAAAGGCAGCCTCATGACGTGCCTTTGAAACAGGAAGTATGTTTATTTTTTTTTTATTTTTTTTAAAGAGTGAATGTTTGAGGAGAAGACAGGCGTTGGTGTGATGGTCCCTCAGCTTAGCTGGTGGACTTCTGTTGCGTGTGGAGGCTGATGAAAGAGCCTCTCTGCAGTGGAGGAGAGGGAGAGAGAGAGAGAGATTCTGGTCAACAATAGTCTTCTATTATATTCTATCTTATCACATTCCATTTAATTTTCTTTTCTCTTCCTCTTTGAATATCTTAAGATTTTGTGATTTATGTTACTGGGTAACAACATGCCTTGTTTTCTGTTTTTGATTCTTTCTAATTGCTAAGTGTTGCTAATGTATGCTTTGGCAATGTAAGATGCACCTTATCATGCCAATAAAGCCCTTTGAATTGAATTGAAATTGAGGGAGAGAGAGACCCTCTCCTGCAGTGGAGGAGAGGGAGAGAGAGAGAGACCCTCTCCTGCAGTGGAGGAGAGGAAGAGAGAGAGAGAGAGAGAGAGAGAGAGAGCCTCTCCTGCAGTGGAGGAGAGGGAGAGGGAGAGAGAGAAAAAGCCCCTCCTTGGCTTTGCTGGAGACCAGTACAAAAGAGAGAGATGGGGGTAGGGTGAAACGGGCCCGACTGTCTGGAAAGTAATAAAACCAGGAGATTAAGGGGACCGGGGAGTTCCTCTGGGAGCTCTTGATTGATTCCAGAGAATTGGCCTGGGACCCACACGCAGAGAGAGTCTCAAATTACTAATTGTGGGGTCCCCCCTCACTGAAAATATCTGTTTATTCAAAACACATTTCTTTGAGGTCCTGGGCCCTTTTTGCAAGGAGGCAGGACTGTGGCCAGAACGTGTCTTTATCAAAGTTGGCAGAGTTGAAGCCCCAAAAGCTCAAAGAGTTTCAGTTCAGTCTGTCTCCTCTTTCCTCAATTGGTTTCCGTCTCCATCTGGGGACAGACAATAATGGATAGCTTGACTTTTTTTTTTTTTTACTTTGAAAACAACCTGAGAAAATTCCCCCGCATTTAGGAGGCAAACTCTTAAACCAACCTATTGCTTCTCTTTAAATGCCGTTTCCTCCTGTCGCAGTTCCCGAAAAAAAAAAAAAAGTTTGTGAAACTCTTTTTGAAATTGCACTAAAAACCTGGGGCTGTGTAAACAACTCCCTGCCAGAGGAGTGTCAAATCCATTTAGCCTCTATCTTATCTCTGTAATCCTGCTGTGTGCTGATTGTCTCCCAGCGGACAATGCAAATAACTTGCTGAAACGTGTCAACATTTGGCAACCCCTCTCTGCTCTCCCCGGCCCCCCCCCCTATCTCCCCTGTGGGCTTTATCCTCACGGACCACCTCCACTGCAACACTGCCCGGGCTTCTCAAAACACACAGCGTTTTCTTTGGCATATTTAAGCTCTTTTCTCTGGACTCTCTACTGCTGCTAAGAATGTGATTTACCATCTTTGTGGTGTTTGGGAAGCCATGGTGGTCTTACATCCTGGTATGTGGGGACAATAAGGAGAATGTGCGTTTTCTTTTTCCCCTCAATATTTTATTTCAAAATTTTTAGAACAATATACATACAGGACAAACGAACAGGCTCAGACACAGGAAAAGAAAAGAGAAAAAAAAACATACATACATTATTGACATTCAACATTACAACATGCTGCTACCAGCCGCATAAGGTGTTTATATCTTTACAAGAGATATTGTGCACGGGATCCCACGCAAGGGGTCCACCACGAGAAATCAGCCGGGCGAGTCACTAACACCAGTCACTTGTCGCATTACTTAACCTTGTCAAAGTAGGCCAAAAAACGGGTCCCAGATAACCGAGAATCTTCTAAGTGAGATGGCTCTCAGGAACCTGAGTCTTTCCGTCTGTATAACAGAGAGATCATGTCCATCAGCCACGCCTGAAAAGAAGGTGAAGAGGAGGACTTCCATTCCGTCAGAATGAGTCTTTTGGCGACAGTTGTCCCCTGTTGTCAGAGATTGTTGTTGCACAGCTGTAGGAAGGTTCAGAGAGGACTTTGAAGGAGAACATTTTTAACTTGGATTTTATTTACCATCATTTTTGCACAGTGCAATAATTCATTTTCACAGTGCAAATACTTAATGCATTTGTGCTGATTTCACTGTATAATAAATCATCCTGCCAGTAATAAAAAATCACACCGGAAAGCCTTCTAAGTGCCCCGTGTTCAATTCATTTTCCCAATTCAACCTCATCAGGAAATGAATTGGTGAATCTTTGCCACATGTGTGCACACATCGTCTCATGACAAGTTGGCATGGGGCACCACGCAGACTCACCTGCTGTCCCTGCCAAATAGTGTGCTGGCATGGGGCATCCTCACGCAGAATCACCTGCTGTCCCTGCCAAATAGTGAGCTGTTTGATCATTTATTTATGGGCTCCAATCGCTCATAAAGTCCTAATGACCTCCCTCTGCTGAGAGGCGGGTAATTGCTCACTTGGCCAAGTGTTTGATTCATCTGCTTCACTGATGAAAGCGCCCCCATTAGGAGACTCTGATGTAGTGCGGGCTGGGGGATCCGAGTGTGTCGCCGCTCAGTGATCTCGTCCTCAGTGTGAGAGGTAACGAGGAGGTCAGCAGTTTTGGGCACCAAACCCCCGAAAACAGCTGTTTGCTTTAGCTTAGCCGCTGTTTTGTTTGTAGCTGCTAAATGATCACGCTGTATGTGTTCTGTTATGTTTTGGAGCTGTTTTAATGACTGCAATTATTTGACGTAATTTGCGCTAACTGCCACAGCGGTTTATTAGTGTGTAATTGGCGGGAGGCGAGGCCGATCAATATCCCCATAGCGCAGCAAATGGCGTCACATCTGCTGTTGCATCTTTTCGGTGGTGGAGGGCAGTGTAAATAGTGTCAAAAGTATCGATTCGATAGTATCAAAAACTATCAATACTGAAAATTTGAATCGGATACAATACTCATTTGCAACAGGCATCGATAGTAAGTATCGAAAGTATCAATACTAAACATTTGAAATGGATACAATACTCATTTGCAACAGTTTTGATACCATCAGTGCTTTCTTTTAATGAAAAATCACTGATTTTTCCCTCCCTATCATTGGTGGATATCTGTTGCTTCAACAAGCTAAACGTGTTCTGATAGGCTAATGTCTAGAACAGGGTTAATCTGCTGTCTAAATTCAAAGTTGGATCAGGTCTAGATTATGGAGAAGTGTGCATCTGTCCGTCCATCTGTCTAACTTTATTTTTATGCTTCTTGATGTGTCATCCCCCCTTCCCATGGTATCGAAAATGTATCGATATTAGTAGTATCAATATTTTCCTGGTTATCGGATTGGTATCGAAGTAGAATTTCTAGTATCGTGACATCCCTAGTCTGTTTTGGCAAACCAAAGTTTCTATTCTATTCGGGGCCCCAGTTTGTTCTTTATAATATAAATGAAATGAAATGTCTAATTATCTGCTTGGATTGAATCTTTATTGAACTGGATTGCGTCTGAGTGAAATGAAGAAGTGCAGTCCTCCTCCTCCCCGTCACTGATGTGATTCTGACAGCACATTTTGTAATTAGTTGCACCATTAACTCAACACAATTTATTTCAAAAAATTGAGGGGAGAAAAAAACAAGGGGTAGTTGTGAATTCAGCCAACTTGTATAAAGTTTTCATGAATGTGAACATAACTGAAATTTGTATTGGGGAAACTTCTGCGATATTCTTATGTCTCTATTTGGCACTGCTCATTGTTGTCTTTTAAAAACAGGGCTGCCTAAGTTGGGCCTGCCCTAAAAACCATGCTACAGTGAAGCAATGTTGTCAAGCTAAATAGCAAGACCTCCATCATCTCCTCCTTGGAAATAATCCAGGTCTTGAAACGTGCTTTCACACTTCAGCTGTCAGGCTGGAGGAGGTGAATGAATCCAGAATTCTCCTTCCACACTCCTCTTATGATTTGACTCCAGAAATGATCCTCATTGAATCGGATCTCACAAGAGAACCTGGACACTGTTCAGAGTCCTCCTCAATGTGCTCTGATTGAACTGGCATCGTTCCTCTTGGATGTGATTGTCCCCTGTGCAACCCATCATCCATGGAGAGATGACTCCTCTCTTTTGTGAAGTGATGGACTGAGAGGGCTTGCTGGCTGCTCGCTCACCAAGCGGGAGATGATGGTGCTGGAGGAGAGAGTGGTGAGGAGGAGGAGTGTTGTGAGTGGAGATGAGCCAAGTTCACGTCATGCTCTAAAACCCAGACCAGATCATTGACAAGTACATGTCATCTCCTGCCCCCCCCCCCTGCTAAGATGATATGGCATCTGCTGCTGCACAGTGCGTAGAGACTCATGGAGGAAGTCTGTCTTTTTTTCTTCTGTCTCTCTACTGTAGACTGCATACCAATCTCTGCTGCATACTCTGATTTTGCTACGGTACAACTCTCACAACACTTCGCGGGAAACGCCCAAAACACAGCGAATGTGCTCCATACTGACTATATGATCAAAGTAACAACAACTACTACTAACAGCTTTCCTTCAGTATCTTATTTTCATTCTAGTTGTTGTTGTCCTAAACTGTCAGCTGTCTGCTTGGTGAAAGCCTGCTTCTTCTTCGTTGTGGGGAAAAAAGGCGCTGCACCTGTCTCAGATTTTTACATATTGGCTGTTTTTTGTCCTTGAGGCTGCTCCCCCATTGCCTTCAAGGTAAAAAATAAAAATAATAGAATCCTCAGGGAGTTTGAGAAAGGTGGAATAATATGAACAGACTCTAAAGTGCTCTTTCTGGCCCGTGTGGTGGTGCCTCAGTCTTTTGGCTTTCTATTGTTATGGTACCTTAGGAAATGTGGCTGCACCATCATCGTAGAAGTTAAATTGAACTTGCACAAAATGGAACTGCTGTCGAACACGGCGCTGCAAGCAAATGTGTGTATATGTATGTCTACTCACTGCAACACTGGAGGTCTGTTCGTTTATAGTTTCCTTTATAGTCCCTGCGTGCACGCTCGTATACATGCAAATATGAAATGAGCAGAGAAAAGAGGAACACGCTGGAGACAAAGGGAGTAAACCGGAAATGCACCGTATAAAGGACACGCATAAAAGCACAAGCAATCAGGACATTGTTTACCATTTGCAGGCGATGGTGAGAGGGGGGGTCGGCCTTGCGTGGAACCCTTACTGCACCTCACAACTTAGTTTTCACCTTGAGAAACATGTCGAAGAGGCCGTCTGAGAGAGCCAAGTCATCAAAAAAAGAAAAAATATCACTCCTAACGCGTCAATTAAAATTAAAATGGAAAAAACGGAATTAGGGAAAAAATAAAACCGATTTCATATGGCTCTAGTCTTGGAGCACGGCATGTTCTGTGACATAGCTTAGCTGTTGTGCTGCACTGTCTGCAGCCACAGCTGGGTGTGTTCTCCCAGACATCATGGCAGTGCCATCATGCATTGTGTTGCCTACAGAGAAGAAACGAGGGCAGCCAAGCTCGCTTCATCTCATAATCAGTGTGTGACTGTTAGAACTGCAGTACGACAAGCTAAGCAGCAAACAGCAGTTGCGTGCATTGATGTTGGATAGAAACGAGTTGAGTAGGCCCAGTATACTACACAGTTGGCAAAGAAGTATTTTCCCCTCCAATCTCCTCCTCGTCCTCGCTTGGCATTCCAGCAAAAACAAAAAAAAAGAAAAACCTCATAAGGAATGGACTTTGTGTTGCCTTCCAAAGGGATCTTTATGCAGGCTCAGCAGGACAGTGAGGGCTTTTCCCTTGAAATTGTCCTCAAAACTCTGCTGGTTGTGCCGAGCTCCTGTCACACGGCCTCTGCTGCCAACAGTGGCAGCTGCACAGGATTATGACACATGCACGCTGTGCGCGGCCTAATGAGTGCTAGGCTCTGTTTTTACACTCCACCATTTTTACAGCCCTGCTCAACAAGTCCATGAAAAGGAGGAGTTTTTCCTCGTTGTTGTTGTTTCTTGTCCGCCTGCTCTACTCCGGCGGAAAGCTTCAGAACGACTTGCTTCCAAAGCAGGTAGTATATCAGAGCAATCTAGTAAGAGAGTGGCATCAGTGGAGGACCAAAATGCGTCACTCAGTAGCCAATGAACAGCCAGGAAGGGGTCTCGCGCTAGGTCGGACCTAGTGTCCTCTAGAGAGAGAGTGGCGTCAGCGGAGGACCAAAATGCGCGACTCATTAGCCAATGAACAGCCAGGAATGGGTCTCGCGCTACCTTTTAATGCTAAAATAAAGCTGATAATGTACAATTTGATTCAAGAAAAAACAAAACGTTTCAGCGTACAACACAAACTGTCCATTTTGCTGCAACTCGACAGTGCTGCTTAATCCAGAAGCTTACTTCCGGGAACTCTTGAGAGTAAAAAAAATGGTCCATTGGAGTGAGTGGAGATGTCGCGACTCTTCTATATATGCGGCTCTGGGTAGTATGTTCTGTTGAAGGTGGGGAAATGTGCTGTGGGATCTTCAGCGAGATCTGTATTCAACACAAGTAACTTGGATCAAACACTCTGAATCTTTGATTTTTCTCCAATTACGTAGAGAAAGAGAAGAGGCGAGAAGCAATTCGATTTCGATTTGGGTAACTCCGTGCCTAATCACTTGTTACTCTTGAGAACTTAGTATAATTGAGGTAATTTATAGGCTATTTAATGTGATTTGTGAGGTGGTGAATCTCATTGCTTGACAGCAGGCCTCCCATGCTAAATGAAGAGAGATTAATATTCTTCTTGAACGACTGATTAATAAGTGTAATCTGATTCCACTGTACCTTCTGGAGCTCAGCTCACTGCCCCGCAGCAGCTCTCACACACACACACACACACACACACACACACACACACACATTTATCCTCCACCGTCTTTTTGGAGGACGTCCAGGGCGTGAAGAAGAATTGGCCTGGATTTTAAAAGCCTCCTCAAGGGGGTGTAGTTCACAACGCCAAATTGTAAAGGGGTAAAAAACCAAAGAAGAAGAAGTAATCTTGCTCTCCCAATGTGATGTGTGTTGTTTGTTTTTTCCTTCTGTGTATCTGGTTATTGTCCAGTTTGGCTGCTGCTGCAGGTTTGGTTGGATGTGGTTGTTGACCCAGTTTGAATTGGTTTGACCTTCTGTGTCCTACCAACACATGGGCAGACTGCTGGTGACCTAATTCAGAGACCAAATTAACATGCTTTGTTTCCAGTCACCTTGCTCGTGCTCATCCTCACGCTGGGTAACTGGGAGGGCTGGAAGATTCGGACCAAAAAACATCGATTGCAGTTGTGATTCATGTCATCACGCTTTTCTTGTCATACTTTGACAATTTGGAAAATTGTTAATTGAAATTGTTAATTGAGGGTTATTATCTCGTTTGAGTAGGTTGAACGGTTTTCACTAATCGTACTAAAGTGCAGCCTGTGTGATTTGGACATTTTACAGATGCTCATATTGTGATATTTTTTTTAAATTCATCGTTCCGCTCTACTTGGTACAGTCGTCATAGGAACGGTGCTATAGGTTTACCGGTGTGTGTGTGTGTGTGTGTGTGTGTGTGTGTGTGTAAGAGGGAGAGAGAGAGAGAACTGCACACACACACGCTCTTACAATATCAATCGGCCATGTGCCCACTACTACAGGACAGACGCCTCACCCTTCTTTTTTTCTGAGGGAGAGCCGTAGACTAGCACCATGCTTCCTCAGACCCATGCGCAGACACCGAAACAGGCGCCCCGACCGACCAGAGGAGGCGCTATAGTGCAGCGACCAGGACACATACCCTTAATCCGGCTTCCCACCCGCAGACACCAGCCAATCGTAAACCTGTATGGGACACCCCGACCCAAGCCGGAGGTAAACACGGGGGGCGCGAACCTGTGACCCTCATGTTGATAGGCAGGGGAATCTCCCGCTAACACCAGCCCGGACGCCCCGAGTCAAAGGAGCTCTTCATGTGCTGAAGGGTGTGGGGGCAGTCAGTCACACAGAGAGGCCTGTGAGTGCTACTCAAACACGCTGGGCTGCCATCATCTTGTGCCCAGCCTGTGGGTTTTGGCAGCTCTGGACACAGTGGGATGTGTATGTGTGTTTGTGTGGGTATTTGTTTAGGTGTGTGTGCCACCCATCTGGGGATGAACAGCTGTTTTATCAGCCAGCTTCAGACTTTCCCCCCGCTTTTAACGCGCTTTCCAAAACAAAGACAAAGTGTTTGCCTACTTTTCAGCGATCGGGCCGGTGAGAAAATGGCTCTGTTTTGAATGAGGCGTCAGTGTGTTTTTGCAACCTTGGTGTCAATGGGCGAGTATTGACTGCCGAGCACATATTTTGCCAACAACAAAAAAGGGGGGAAGTCCGACTTGGATTGCCTCTGTTTTATATGATTATAGCACATTTTATTATAGTAAAGGTTTTTATTTTAGCCGGAGACAAAATGATAGATTTGCACGCAGCTGTGTCGCTGTGAATGACAAAGAGGTTGTTAGTTGCGTGGTTTGGGTCCCGTCAAAGAGCTTTGATGATTTCTAAAAGTGCGCAGAGGAAAAGTTTTTTTTTTATAAGACTCACAAAAATGAAAACCCGACGTTTTTTCCCATTGGAAAATATTGACATGTGCGCACAGGCAAACCATGCCGAGATGGTGATAAAGTCAAGCTCTTGACTTTCCTCGATGGCTCAACTCAATAGCAGTGCTAATTCCTCCAAACAAGAGAGCGAGCCTATAATTATGCTGTCTTTTCAGTAGTTAATGACTCGCTGCAAATCCACTGAGCACTGAAGCAGTCACCAGAACAATTCACCAGAACAATTCCCTTTCAAGTTGTGCTTATTTTCTCCACAAGTTTTTTTGGGTGGGCTTTTTTTTTCACAATTCAAGAACTGGTTTGCGTGTTGTTGTTGTTGTTTTTGTCGCAGAAATGTATTTAAACCACTTCACTTTTCAAGCTCGGTGGGCTGCGTAGCGTATTTAAACGTCAGCAGCACGAAGAGATGAAGGTGTCATTTTATCACAGTACTTTTCCATGGCACTCTTCTACCAGCATGGCTTTAGCAAAAAGGGGAACCGTGTGCCAGACAGACAGTGCTGCTCGGATCTGTGAGTTTGAGACATGAAGTTTAAACAACTTCAGTTAGAGTTCAGACCTGTGGGGCTGTTATTATACTAGGAAATGGACAACACAATTAGAGAAGATATATCATCTGGTGCCTTGGTTCTTTGATCTTCTCTAAAGTGGAAGCCTTGTTACCTCCCAGGTTTGATGTTTGGTTTCACCTGCTGCTCTGGTGCAAAACATTCCTCCTCCTGGTATTAAGCAGCGTTTCTGCTGCTAAACGCCGCCTCTGAAACGATGCTTTGAGAAGGTTCAGTGCGAGATAGAGGCTCCTTTGTGCCTGCATGGCTGTGTGGAGCTCCTCGCTGGCATCATCAGGCTCCACTGGCTGCACTGACTTCTTCTCAGCATGTTATTGGAGCCAGTTTCTCCTCAACTCTGAGCTCATCTCAAAGCCAACACGGAGGTCAAGAGAGGCAGCGGAAATGGTGAAATGACCGCTCGAACTAAAGCCTTTTCAACACACTGCCATGATGTCATGGAATCGCCCCCGTCTCTTGACGAGCTGTGCGTTCTTGGTCCTTCACAGTTGAATAAATGCGTCTCTCAGCAGCGCCCCCACGTCAAGGACCACCGCTGATTCTCCTCTGTAGAAATGTGCTGCAGCTTTAGAACAAAGTAAGTATGAGCCTGGACACATTAAAGGAACAGCTCACCCTAAAATCCAAAATACATATATTCCCTCTCACCTGTAGTGCAATTTATCCATCTATATCGTTTTGTTGTTAGTTGCCTGAGTTTTGGAGATATCGGCCGCAGAGTTTCTGCCTTCTCTCCAATACAATGCAACTGGATGGCACTCGGCTTGTGGTGCTCAAAGTGCCAAAGAAATACATTTGAAAAACTGAACAGCAATGTCTCTTTCCAGAAATCATGACCACGTTACTCAAGATAATCCACAGACCTTGAGCCGTTTCATGTTGGAACTATTTTCTTTTGACCAAACTACACCCGCTAGCTGCTAGCTACCGTAAATTCCGGACTATAAGCCGCACCTTTTTTCCCGTTTTTTGGGCTTTTTTGGCCCCTGCGGCTTATATAACGGTGCGGCTTATCTATGGATTTTTTCAAAAAAAAAAAAAAAAAAATCTCTCTTTTTTTAGCACTCTTTCTAACTATAAATCCACTTCTGTTTTAATTTCCTCTCTTGCCCTCTTTTCACCACACTGTATGACACTGTATGACACTGTGTGCACTGTAAATAACAACACAGGTGGTGTTGTGTTATGTTGTTTTGTTGAAATGTTAATAAATGGGAGCTTCCTCAAACAGCCATCTCTTTCCCGACAATCCCCTCTGTGCATGAACCCTTACATATGGTAATTAAACATTAAAACACAAAAAAAAAAAAAAAAAAAAAAAAAAAAATACCATTAAAACACCCGCGGCTTATAGTCCGGTGCGGCTTATATAAGAAAAAAATAGTCAACTTTGCACATGCGGCTTATACACCGGTGCGGCTTATAGTCCGGAATTTACGGTAGTTCCTACAAAAGAAAATAGTTCCTACATGAAACTGCTCACAACAAAGTCTGTGCATTATCTTGAATAACCGGGTCATGATTTCTGTAAAGAGACAATGCTGGTGAGTTTTTCAAATGTATTTCTTTGGCACTTTGAGCACCACAAGCCGAGTGCCATCCAGTTCCATTGTATTGGAGAGAAGGCAGAAACTCTGTGGCCGATATCTCCAAAACTCAAGACAACTAACACAAAATGATATAGATGGATAAATAGCACTACAGGTGAGAGGGGATATATATATTTTGGATTTTAGGGTGAGCTGTTCCTTTAATTGGGCTTGAAATGTGATTTACAGTGCAGTCTCATATTGAACGCTACACTGTGTTTTGTGGAAACGTTTTTATTGCTGATGAAAATGTCAAGCAGCAGTTGTGGGGCCCTCTCTTTGTGTTGCCATGGTGGGTAGAGTAAAACACTGAGTCCTCTAAGGGCTTGTGAAATGACAAAGAGCTGTTCACTTTGAGGTGGCTCTGATTTGACGCATGAGCAGGAGGACTACACTTCCCATGTGGCCGTGCACCTGGCCGCCAGTGCCTCTGGTATGACCTCCTGAGGTGGATTCTAGTCCTTGACCTTTGGTGAAGAGATGCTTATCTTGGCTAATCTCAGTTTTAGTGAGTATGATAAATGACGAGGCATGGCTGTGATAAATAAGCAAGTTAAGATTATGGAAAGCACGTTAGATAACTTGACTTAGACTTGCACAACACAGAACCCCATTGCACAAATTTGCACACATCCAGATACATGATGTGTGCTTTATCTCAGGAGCATTTCTCTCATTTCTATGTGCATGACCTTGTTCCTGAGGTGACTCCATGTGGGAGTGTGCAGGCTGAGAAGAATCTCGCTCCCCAGTCTTTGGCCCCATGTCAAACTCCTCCCCCCCCACTCCACCCCACCACCCCGCCTACTGGCTGCCATGTCACAGTGCAGCTGGGGCTTCACGCCCTCCTCAGTGGGATGAAGCCGTAAAGAACCTGAGAGCTGCCACAGCATCTGGGAGCGAACACAGTCTCCTGAGCTGTGTCTAAATACAGACATGACCTTCCTCTGTCTGACCTGGAGAAAGACGAGGAGGAGGACGCAGCGCGGCTAGACGGGCGTAAGAGGAGGACGCGGCGCGGCTAGACGGGCGTAAGCTTGTCTAGGTGTGACGCCTCCTCATCCTCCTCCGCCTTAGGTGACGGGCGGCCATGGGAAGCAGCTGCATCAACCCCCCCCCCACCGATTCCTTAAGCGTTGTCCCTTGAACCCTGACTCCACCCCCCCCCCCACCCCCCTCCATGTCAGCCTGACAGGTCGCTGAGCCGCGGCGCTAACACGGCCGCAAAACGCACAGTGGCCAGCAGGGACCGGCACCTGCAGAAGAATGGCAGGCGAGCAGCATTCCAGCACAGGACCCCGAGACACAGATGTCATATGAGACATGAGGGATATGTTTGGAGTGGGGGAGGGGGGGCGGGGCCTGATGGCAGAGGTTTGGGGAGGGGGAGGGGGAGGGGGGTTGTAATGGGGAGGGGGGTTGTAATGGGGAGGGACAGGAGGCCAGCTGCTACCATGCCGCTCCTAACGAGGTGTCCCGTCAAGAAGGCCGGGGAGGAACATTAATGACGACAGTTACACTTGTCGGTTCTCAATTATTTCCCCCCTCATTCATTCATTCATTCTAGGATAAGGTGTGGGACAGGTCTGGACAGTTGGATTTTTCTCACGTGCTATTATTGGATTGTCAAAGCCAGATTTTAAAAATAGTCAAGTCTCGCATTAAGTATCCTTATTCTCTGTGCAAGCTAGCCAGATGGGCAATATACAGACGGAGAGAGTAGGACAGGAAATGCACAGCAGTTATTATGAGCAAATACAATTTTATCTTCATGATCAAATTGAAAAAATTGACACTGATAATGGCAAGTAAAGTCATAGCTGCTGATGACATAAACACACATTCAGTCATTTCCTCAATGATTGGCCCTCAGGCAAACCCAGCCATGTTAATAATATCCTCCAAAAAGGACTGTTTCAATTTTTGTCCCACTGATGATGTCAGAATGTCTATGACATCATCAGTGATGTCATAGGCATTGTGACATGATCAGTGACAACAATCATGTCATCAATAATGCGAAAGTTGAGCAATTGTGCACTGCCCATGCCAATAGATCAGGCGAGGCCACGCAGCAGCTGAGCTGTGTGTCATAGATGTGCAGCAAGGATTGGAGCCATATGATATGATGGTCGTTATTCAGGAGTTAAACGTGTATGTCTCCATAGTGAATGATGGTCGTTATTCAGGAGTTAAACGTGTATGTCTCCCATAGTGAATAACAGTGAGGAGGCAATCCAACCGCTTGCATTTTATTCTGACAGAAAACCAGACTCCTTCTCTGTTCTCATCCTCCATTTACCTGCTGTGGACTAAATTAGTCCTGAGTGCATAAGCATGTCATTCAAGCTCTCAGGACACCTGCTGATCAAATTCACTCAAGAGTACAGACACACACACACACACACGCACACACATATACACACATATACACACACACGCACACACACACACGCACACACACAGCAAGATCCTATGAAATATGTCCTGCAGTCTGTTTATGCCATATGCTTCACAAGCTTGTTGTAGTGAAGTGTAGCAAGTCTAAATGAAAATTCACCCAACATTATCTAGCTAAGCAGGTGTGAAGGCAGCTTAATTCAAGACGGTTTTGGCACTTCTCTCCGGGTCCTAATGTTCCTTCAGCGGAGGAGAGACGGGGATATTCTCCACAAGTCCACATTGCACACTTTGATTCCCCCCTCAAAGGAGATGTGACAAGTGGTCTGAGCTCTCTTAAAGGCTGCTGGTTCCATTAGCCGCGGCGGCGGCGCTGCTAGCTAGCTAGCTGGTGGGGTGCGCTCGCTGCGTTTTTGTTGCCGAGCGACAGGACACTTAATGATGGAAGCTCTCGTCTCTCGATCGCCCCTCTCTGACAACCACGGAGCTTCTGAATCCCCTCCTTTGTCCCCTGTCCCCTCTCGCTCCCCCCACCGTGCCACTGCATTCCCAGCCTGGCGGGGCAGTGTCTCTGGGCCAGAGCCATGTCACGCACCCCTGTTGGCCCCAAACGACCACGGCGGGGCGGGGGGGGGGGGGGGGGGGGGGGGTCAGGGGTTCAAGTGCTCCCCGCGGAGGCCGTGCACGGGATGCCTAGGCGACGCCACGGCTCCGCCCCCCCACGCTGGCTACGCCGCCCGGTAATTAATTTCTAATGAGAGAGGAGGATTTGGCCGGCCATCGCCACAGCCCCTAGCTAGCCTCTTGGCTCCAGCCATTTCTCCTTCTTCTCCCACACAGGCTTCAAAGGCAAGGCAGGGAGAGATGGCCCCCTCCTCCTGCACCACGGATCATCTCTGATAGCCGAGGAGCGCTCAGACAACATTCCTCGCATGCTCCTCCGAGGAGGCCGAGTGTGGATTTTACGGGCTGTGTTGCTGCCTAGTTCACACACATACTGGTTCTGCGTCACGTGTGTGTTGTACAGTAGACACCTAACCGTGTTAAACTCACCTCGTGTAGGAGACATCAGGGAGCTGACTGACTGTGAAGATTCACTTAGCGCTGTTGTAAAGGACAAGGCTTTTTTGGACTTGATCAAAAGATTTCACCTGGTTCTGTTCAGAGCTTGTGATATAGCTGCAAAACAACATTTGTGTTTTTGTTGCATTATCTCCTCCGTGTGAACAGTTATCTTTAAGCCAGGGGTTTTCAAAGTGGCAGGCGGGCCTCCCCAGGTGGGCTCCAAACAGTTTGAGGGGGGGGTGGTGCAGTGATATATATAAAATATTACATTAGTTATTACAATAGTTATCAAAAGGAGATCACAGAGAATAGCCTAAATATATGATTTGGTTAGAGAGTTCAGTTTGGGGAAATTTTACAGTTTGCCCCCATATTCTCTGGGGTGGCTGTGGCTCAGGAGGTAGAGCGGGTCGTCCACTAACCAGAAGGTCGGTGGTTCGATCCCCGGCTCCTCCAGTCCACATGTCGAAGTGTCCTTGGGCAAGACACTGAACCCCGAATTGCTCCCGATGGCTGTGCCAGCACCCTGCGTGGCAGCTGGTCGCCTTCGGTGTATGAATGGGTGAATGTAGGCACATTGTAAAGCGCTTCGGATAAAAGCGCTATATAAATGCAGTCCATTTACCATTCTCCAGGGTCAGAAACAAATAAATGCCTTGAGACAGATCTTTTTCTCTGTCTGTTTGGTCTAAGGTTATGTGTCAAACAGCAATATGAGGCTATCTCTGCTCCATTGTAGAGTGACTATGAGATCAATAACAATCATGATCCCATCGGCATCCAGGAATATGAGTGAAACTAAGCAAGTGAACTCCAGCACCAAGAGGGGGGAGGCCCACAGTGTCTGACTTTAAAAACCCCTGTTCTTCTAACTAAGCCACCCATGTGTTCAAGCCGTCCTAAATATTTTTTTTAGACAAAAGGGAAAATAATATTATTCTCAGATCCCATTCAAAGACTTAATGAAAACACAGTAGTAGTAAGCGTGTTGTGTTGTGTGTTTCTTGGCTGACGACGCCGTGGCAATCTGTATCGATAAGACTTCCTGAGGGGAAACAATCGTGTGTAATGCAGGAAGCCATTAGGAAGTGCAGGCCTCATGTCTCTGCCTGCTGAGTAAATAGTCTCCCCCCCCCCCCCCCCGTATCCCCTCCCCCCCTGTCTACATTTGAGTCACCGGGAATGAACCTCACACTTGTAACAATAAAGGCAGGAAATGAGCTGTACGCACACAGTACACACACAGGAGTGTGCAGGATGCTCATTGTGTTGAAATGAGCTGTACGCACACAGTACACACACAGTGTGCAGGATGCTCATTGTGTTGAAATGAGCTGTACGCACACAGTACACACACAGTGTGCAGGATGCTCATTGTGTTGCTGTAATGACTGAACTGGGTTGGGCGATAAAAGCAGTGTGTATTTTATATCTTGGTTATTCGAAAATAGCTCAAAGGTAAATCTGGTCATAAAGAGGAGGTAATTATGCAGATTTTTTCTCTCTTTCCCTTTTGCTGTTTTGGTTCTGTTCCTAAGTGACCCAGTTTGTTGTGTGAAAATGGAGCGCACAGTTTGGATCCATTGATGACTGTTTAAGACAGGCTTCTATTGCTTATATCAGTGGTTCTCAAAGTGAGGTTCAGGGACCCGCCCAGGGGTCCTTGAAGGGGTTCCAAGGGGGCCGCCCAGCAAAAAGGGGAATATATTGTTTTCACTATAATTCCAATTCCCATGCATAAGTAACATGGCAGAATGTATGACTATTTTAGTCATGGGTTTCATGCACGTTCTGTAATAGAACCTCTATACAAGCAAAGATGTTATCAGATGGGGGACCTGTGACCAAATCTGATCAAATGGGGGTCCACTCCATGGTCTAATTTGTGTTGCAGAGTGCGATTGGTCAAACATTGGGATTGGGAACTCCGCATGTGGAAGCCAACATGTCAGCCATGCTTGTGGTATGTGCTGTGCTGTGCTGTGTGGAGCTCACAGGCAGGCAGTCCCTCCTCACTGTGCTGTGTGGAGCCCACAGGCAGGCAGTCCCTCCTCACTGTGCTGTGTGGAGCTCACAGGCAGGCAGTCCCTCCTCACTGTGCTGTGTGGAGCCCACAGGCAGGCAGTCCCTCCTCACTGTGCTGTGTGGAGCTCACAGGCAGGCAGTCCCTCCTCACTGTGCTGTGTGGAGCTCACAGGCAGGCAGTCCCTCCTCACTGTGCTGTGTGGAGCTCACAGGCAGGCAGTCCCTCCTCACTGTGCTGTGTGGAGCTCACAGGCAGGCAGTCCCTCCTCACTGTGCTGTGTGGAGCCCACAGGCAGGCAGTCCCTCCTCACTGTGCTGTGTGGAGCTCACAGGCAGGCAGTCCCTCCTCACTGTGCTGTGTGGAGCTCACAGGCAGGCAGTCCCTCCTCACTGTGCAGTGTGGAGCCCACAGGCAGGCAGTCCCTCCTCACTGTCCACCTGTTTACTATTTCCTCGCCACACCTGGCTGCAACATCCTCATTTGTCTCTGTGGCACGCGGGCGTGACTCACTGTCAGATGCCGTCGCCTCAACGATCACCTCTGGAGCCCTCCAGGAGGAAAGTTGTTTTGTCCTTGACTGCACACCATACCTGTGTTTGAGTCGAGTTGACCTGTATTCTGAGAACGATGGGTAATGTAGTTCAGTTGGGATCGAGGTCATTTTCTCCTACCAATAGACCCTTTTCACGGGGGCCGTTTTGTGTCGAAAAGGCAGAATAAACACAGGTGCAAGCAATACACTAATGAGGGTTTCCAGATTCCAATCATGGAAGTTGGAAACCCTCATTAGTGTTTTGCTTGCACCTGTGTTTACCCTGCCTTTTCGACACAAAATGACCCCCGTGAAAAGGGTCTATCCTGCTGGACATTGTTGCAGCAATTTTCACTTCCCCCCTATGATGCATTAGCTTTTTGCTTATTCAGGTGTGTGTTAATGAATCGGCCAATTACACGCCAAGAATCAAATGGACCCAATTTTCAAATTACCGTTCCAGTTCCATTCTTGGGAAAGGGATCAGTGGTTGTCTGGCCCACATTTTGTGCTGCTGCTTAGTGTAATTGATATTTGGTTTACGGCCAGATTAAGCCACGACTAAGCAGGTTAGCAGCAGCGTTGAGGATTTTCCCAGATTAATTCCAGGATTCCAATCTGAGCGGAGGCGCGGCCACTAGTCTCTCTCTCTCCCCTGTCTCATCCCAAACGTCTGCTTTACCTGGGATTTACTAGCATCTGAAAAGGAAAGGAGATGAGGTGGAGGAGGAGGCCATAAATCTGCAGCAAAGCCTCTCCCCTCGGAGAGCAAACGAGATGCACACGAGGAGGCATCGTCTCGTCCGTCACCCACGACTCAGATCCTCATTTAGGATAAATAGATTTTTGGACGCTCTGCTTGGCGAGCTGTGCTGCAGAAGTCCTTCAACGTGGAGCGTCGTCTCGTCAGCTAATGCCGCTGTCAGTTTGGCCCATTCATTTTCCATATTAGATTTCCTGCCCTCTAATGACACCGGGGATGGTATTGACGACGCAGCCTTGCCGTGACTCGTGTTCAGTGTGTGTCAGGTGAGGAGAGACGCACTCCTCCTCTGATGATGATGAGGCCATCTTTCCCCTTGTTGTTGTCGTCGTCCATTCAGCCTATGGCGTGTTTCACACCTCATACCCAGAAGCCTCGGCGGCGGAGGCTGCTCTACGCCTCAGATTCACTTCACGCTGTGTTCGTTGAATTCCCCCCCGCGTCTCCCGGCAGAATCACAGACAACTAATTTAGGAGTAGTTAAGTGATTTAGCATGTGTTTTTTATAGGGCCCCAGTGAGCCACAACTGCTACCCTAACCCCCCCCCCCCCCCTCTGCCCATCACTGTCTATATGCCTGTGGCGTCGGTGCTCCGCCTCTGAATTTCAATCAGTCCTCTGGATGCATTGTTGCTGCAGGTCGCTGTGTGTGTGTGTGTGTGTTTATGCGATGGGGGTGGATGGATGGGACTGGGGAGGGTCTCAGTCGTGGTAACTGCTTGTGTGTGTGTGTGTGTGTGTGTGTGTTTGTGTGTGTGTGTGTGTGTGTGTGTGGGTGGAGATCAAATATTCAGCGTGACCAATGGGCAGCTCATCGGAGGCTTGTTGGTGTGTTCTCAGGGGGGCACATGGCTTTAAGTGCTGCCCGCGGGGCGAACCCTGCCCTGCATTCTTCACACAGCTCCACCCCTCCTCCCCTCCACCACCAGAACACAGGCAGCACAATCAATAACAGCCTCACCCCTCGCCCCCCCCCCCCCCCCCACCCCCACCAAGCTCCTCCCCCTCCTCTGGCCCTCCCCCCCTGCTTTCCATTTATCAGCACAGCCTTTCTTTGATGTTGGCTTCATCATGCTGTCAACCCCCCCCACACCTCGCTTGCTGTAATTGTATTAGATTCTTCATGGTGGCATTGGTTATATTTGGCCCGCCCCAGCTGCCAAGGAGGCCACAGGGTCCTAGTCTCCACCACGCACCTTACAGCACCGGCCGGACATTTGTTTTAAACATATCTTTTGCATTTAATTCATTTCCATCTATACGCTGTTGCACAGTCACGGTTCCTCGGGTTCCTCGAGCACCCTCTCTAAGGTATATCACGTTCTTTATTAAAGACCGGTTTCCTTCTGGTGATCCCCGCTTTGTTCCCAGCAGCCGTCTCCTCTTACCATGTGGTGGTGAGGCGCAGCGTCGTCGAGGTTCCACCATAAAGCACATCCCAGGCGTGTTTTGATTGGCGGAAGGAAGAGGAGGAATTGGACAGCGGCGGTAAAAACTAATCTCACACGTCGTGCACGAGTTGGGACGGCGTGGAGTTGTCGACTACATCATGTTCCCGCTGCGAAACATTCACCAAAAACACGTCTATTAGACATTTTTCCTCCCCACTTATGTGCTCATTAGCAGCTTGTTCCTTGAAGAATGTGCTCAGTGTGAAAGTATTTCATAATGACTGGTTTTTATTGCCCCCCCCCGCGAGCAAAACCGCCGTTACGGACAGAAACATGTGCATTTTTGTGTTTGTGTGAATTTTTGGACTGGTTCAGAATGATGATCTGAAACGATTCGCGCCGAGGCGAATATGACGCGTCGTAACTTCTCTATTCATAGCATCACCAATGGCTTCTCATTCAAACCGGTTGTCGGAAGATAATTTTTGGCACCATAAACTCCCTTCTAATGACAGGAGGGTGTAGTGTGTGTGTGTGTGTGTGTGTGAGTGAAAGGTGGTGTTGTTAAGAGAGAGGGTGGGGGAGTCTCTGAGTGTGTGTGTGTGTGAGTGAAAGGTAGTGTTGTTAAGAGAGAGGGTGGGGGAGTCTCTGAGTGAGTGTGTGTGTGTGTGTGTGTGAGTGAAAGGTGGTGTTGTTAAGAGAGAGGGTGAGGGAGTCTCTGAGTGAGTGTGTGTGTGAGTGAAAGGTGGTGTTGTTAAGAGAGAGGGTGGGGGAGTCTCTGAGTGAGTGTGTGTGAGTGAAAGGTGGTGTTGTTAAGAGAGAGGGTGGGGGAGTCTCTGAGTGAGTGTGTGTGTGAGTGAAAGGTGGTGTTGTTAAGAGAGAGGGTGGGGGAGTCTCTGAGTGAGAGAATCTGTCTCTGTCGATTACACTACAACCTTGACGGCCACATTAGATCTCTTTCTCCATACACCAAGCCACCATTAATAATGGATACACCACCCACCCCCACCCCTCCACCCTCCACCTCCACCATGGCCCCTCAAGGCGTCTACCCCTCCCTCCCTGTCCCCTCCCTCTCCATCTCCCCGCACTGTTTCAGCTGTGAGGCTGCTAGCCAGGAGCCCTGGCAGGTGTGCATACATCATGTCCAGCGCTGGCCACACAGCCTGCAGCCTCCAACCAGTCACCATCACACAGACGGCTCCACCTGCCTGAGAAGAAACACTGTTCAATGAAAATAAGCGTATGTTAGCTTCCCTGCTTTGTACGCGTTTGCTGTTCATCTGGGTGAGGATGAGGAGGACATAGGCTTGTTTTGAGATACCTCGTCAATGACAAACCACATTTCTTTCTTCCCATTTTCTCCACAATTGTACTTGGCCAATTCTCCCTGCTGTCCAGGTCGTTGCTCCACCCCCTCTGCCAATCTGGGGGAGAACCGTAGACTAGCACCATGCTTCCTCCTTGTCACCTGACAGTGTGTGAGGAGTTTCACCGGCAGGACGTAGCGTGTGGGAGGATCACGCTATCCCCCCCCAGTTCTCCTCCCTAAACAGGCGCCGCGACCGACCAGAGGAGACACTAGTGCAGCGACCAGGACACATACCCCACCGGCTTCCCACCCACAGACACGGCCAATTGTGTCTGTAGGAACATCTGACCAAGCCGGAGGTACCGCTACCGGGAATTGAACTTGGGTCTCCGTGGTGGTAGGCGTGTGCTATTACCTCCACATTACCCAGAGACGCCAATTCTTAAAGGAACACTCCGCCCATTTTCAACCAGCTTTGTATCATTAGAACATCAGTAGTATATCAGAAAACTGTAAACGGTTTTGATGTCTGTCATTTAATTTTACAGTTATTGAGTGTTAAAGTGTGGACCAGTGACATCACTGGTCCACACTAACTCAAATGAATAACTCATTAACTCAAATCAACTCTCAAACTGTAAACGGTTTTTAAGTCATTCATCTAGTTTGACAGTTATTGAGAGTTGATTTGAGTTAATGAGTTATTAATTTGAGTTAGTGTGGACCAGTGATGTCACTGGTCCACACTTTAACACTCAATAACTGTCAAATTAAATGACAGACTTCAAAACAGTTTTTCAGTTTTCTGATATACTACTGATGTTCTAATGATACAAAGCTGGTTGAAAATGGGCAGAGTGTTCCTTTAAGAGACTGAGAATGAAATGGAGCAATGAGCACATCTCAACCGCTGATGTTATTCTCTTGCAGTGCTGCACAGCCAGTAGGAACAGGAAGGACAGTAATACCATTTCCTGTTTGATTATCATATCAGGATATCAGACAACGATCTCTAAACTCGAGCTGTATCGCCATTCAAGCTTGAGGCTTTTATTGTCCTTGGTGCTCAGACTACCATGTTCATAGCTTCTCCGATATTTCATCACTAGCTGAAACGCAGCAATCCAGACAAAAAGAGGCTCCCCAATCTCCCCATAACTGCCCACTGCAGCACACACGTTTAATAGACACAACATTTTCATATCACACACACAGCATCCAGGCCCGAATCAGTTATTTTCTGCAAAGTCAGCACATTTCAAAATTGTGAGCGCGTGTCGGCCAATTGAATCATTCACCCTGTTAACAGTTGCAGCTCGGTCAAGATTGAACACTGAGCTCCGATTTGGTCAGGCTAAAATTAAATATCACCGCACGTCTATCATATTTCCAGCAGCAGCAGCAGCAGCATGGGGGAATGTAGACATTTTATCTCAACTGAACTGCAGCAACATAATAGTCCGTCAGTCTTTATTTGGACACAGTCTGTAGACTCAGAGTGGTGTTGTGCAGACGGCTCAATCTGGAGGCCATGGGAGGAAAGCAGACATGTGGAGAGGAGGAGATTGATGGATGAGGGAAGTGAGAAGAAACCTTGAGGAAAGGGAAGCGAGTGTGTATGCAGTGTTTCTCCATGTATTGTTTCCTTGTTTTGCTATCAAAACTGAACTTACATAATCATGAAACACTCTTAATCACTTTACGTCTGTGGATATAGTAGCAGAATAAACAGCAAGATGAAGATAGTACACTCGACCTATGAGGAACGCTAACTCATAATAGTTCCCTGCTGGACCATTCATCAATCTGGGGTCCTCATTGGCTTCCACAAATCATCTCGTGACCACATAGAAACTAGGGCTGTGAATCTTCACTGGCCTCACGATTCGATTCGATTCCGATTCAGAGGGCTACGATTCGATTATAAAACGATTATCGATGCATCTCGATGCATCTTAAATCGATGCATCGCTTTTTTTCCCCAATACATGATTTATTTTTTCTCACTTTCTTTTTTCTCACATTTTTTTTAATCGATTTTTGACATTTGTGAATCGATGCAGAATCGTGCACGTCCGCATCGCGATGCATCTTATAATCGATTATTTTTGACACCCCTAATAGAAACACGCGCCAAACTCGCAAAAGCTGCGTCCACATGTGCAAATTTCCAAAATGCAGGATGTCAGGGGCAGCCCACCCTACCCCCCCTAGGCCTAGGCTGTGAATCTTCACTGGTCTCACCATTCAATTCCACTACGACTGATCTGTCTTCGATTCCACGATGCATCTCGATACAGCTCAAAGTATCGCAGCTCCAAGTATCACATCCTCTATTTTCTATATTACTGCACATGGCTACGTTTTCCATCAATTAATACAAGCAGTCAGATAAATATCAACTCCCTTTTTTTTTATTTAGAAAGTGCTTTAAAATCTGAACGTCAACATAAACGATTCAACGATACATCTGTCGGCGATTCGATTCCACGTACGCAGCACGATGCATCTTAAAAACGACTAATTTTGACACCCCTACTACCCCTCCACCGCCCCCTTTTAGCCAATTGACCTGAACACAAACACACATACTTGGCCTCCGTGCCAAATTTCAGCCCCCTAGGGCGAAAACTGTGGGTGGTGAACGGTGGTGAAAGGGTGGTGAACTTTTTGTGGACCGACAGAGCGACCTATAGAGCTGCTAGTCGCAGCTACAAAGTATGAAAACAAACAATGGATTCTGGGTTAATACATAGAACTAAAAAGTACAAGCAGGCATGTCTGCCTAAATCCAAACCAAAATCCTCCTTCAGTTTGGTATTCTTGGCATGGGGACGTGTCCAGTGTGTTTCCCTGTCTTGGGGATCCGCTCCAGACAGACCTCATGACCCTGTCACCTGTGTAAAAGCATGGAGCAGGTAGAGACTGAATAAATGCACCCTCCACACTCTGTGATGTAGCAGCAGTCAGCAGCCATGCTTTTTAAAACGCACTGGTTGTTCTCCACAGCAGACAGTGTGTCTCATGTCAGGCAGCCAGTCACAGTGTGGATCCAGTGCCTCTGGTAGGGCTGTCACTTTTTATTCGAAATTCGAATTGAACTTCGAATGTGGGAGAGGAGGGCATGTTCGAATGTATAATTGACCTGTTCGATTATTATTATTATTATTATTATTATTATTATTATTATTATTATTATTATTATTATTATTATTATTATTATTATTATTATTATTTTATTAACCAAAATTAACCAACTGCTGCTTGCTGGTAATGTTAATCCCATGTCAGAAAGTCTCCAGATTTGTCGCGTTAGTCTTTTCTGAGAAAGATTGTCTCCAGGGTCTGAAAAGTTGTCTCGAGTTGGATGCAGCAAAAAATAAAAATAAAAATAAAAATTAACCAAAAAACTTTGAATATATTCGAACATTTTGCGGGCAATTAAAGTTCGTTCGAACTTTATTTTGGGAAAAAGTGACAGCCCTACTCTGTGGCAGCAGCGAGCTATTTCCTCTCATAAGAGAGACACACCACCAAACACAACAGTTTCATAATACCAGAAAGAAACTGGGCCTGGTTGGATCCTGCTGTTACAGATTGTCACGGGCAAAACAGCAGCGTACAAACCAAAATCAATGAGAACGGGGAGGGAAGAAGAGAGACCCCCGGTCGCAATCCCAGCTGACAGATTAAGGCCAGGTTTACAACGCTCGTAGAGGAGAAATCATCAGACCTCTCCTGGTCAGAGTGACCGTCCGCTTCGGTAGGATTATCCTTATCTGCTCCAAATGTCCTCTTCAGTATTTGAGAGTGCCTTAATGTGGGTTTTAAGCACTATATATATATCACATCCATAATGCTGTGGAATGGTAGGAACAGACCGTCTGCTGACCTGATGACTTGTGCGGAGAAGAGAATACTCAATTACTGCGGCTTTAATGGTTCTGCTCCGGTCAGAGGTCAGACTCGCTGTGCATGTGATCATCAAACCCTCTCATTGTTGCGTCAGATTGAGCGCTGCAAAAGGCTAGCGTGCTACGAACAAAACGGCCCCCCCCTCTCATTTGCTAATGAATTATAGGTGACCTTCTCTTAATTGAGGGCCCGCCACGCTATAGTGCAGCGGTGTGAGGAGCACATCTCCAGATGAATAGACGACATGCATGTGAGGGGTGAAGAACGCCACGCTGAGTTACAAGCGCACGCAGCAGCTCCGTGCTATGAGGGTCGTCGGAGATGTATTAGTATTTGGCGGAGGCCTTTAGAAGTCGGGAGCGTCGTTGTCTGTAGGAATCTGCTTCCCTTCCCCCCCCCCCCCGGCCCTCTGGAGAGCATCCTCCTCCCCCTCGTCTGGTCTCCTCAGCACCCGAGGCGATCTGTCTTCCTGTCATCCTATTGATCCCCTCCAACGCTCATTAATATGGGGAAAAGGCCATTGAGCCGCGAGACGGCAGGCTAGTGGCTCGGCTGTTTGACATTGAGGAGGAGGTGGGTAAATAGAATGAGAGGAATCGTTCAACCAGAGCCCCCGGAGTTGTAAGTCTTGAGTCGCCGCGTCGGATGCTTTTCGTCCTCTCGGCTTGAGCCACTCACAAAAAATGTCTGGTGGCGCAGAGGCGAAGCGGCCTCGACGCTCAGGTAAGAGGCTCAGCACGATATCGCAGTGTAAATAAAACCACTGTATCCCCTCGGCACGGGGCAGCCACCAGAGCGTGCGGGAGATGTTTGACCTTGTACATCTGCACACGGATGACGAAACCCTTTCAGAGGAGAGAGAGCACACAGAGAAACAAGAGGGCCTTTAATCTCCTCGCATCCACTGGCCTTGTTGTTGCTGAAGCTGGCTTAGAAGCTCTGTGGTGGTGAGTTTCAGCTCGCTATCTACCTCGCTGCAGACTCTCTCTCTCTCTCTCTCTGCAATCTGAGGAGGAGGGGATGCGTGTGATTATATTTGAGATGCATTTTGATTTGTCGAGTCGGTCGGAGAATTAAACACATATCTCAAAATCCACTCAGGGGGAACCTCACGCGGTTTTGTGTTTTTTTCCCCCCCTCAAGTTCTCCCCTTCAGTTGTTGTGTTTTTAATTTGAGGTTCATTTACATTCATATTGAATTTGTGTGTGTTGCCATATGCTCCCCGACGCCGTCATGGGATACAGGCCAGACTCAACATCGCCTGATTTGGGAGGCAGCCGAGCAAAATTCGTTTTTGTATTTGTTTTAAGAGATGAGATAAGCAGAGGGGGAAAGGCCCTCCTCAGGCGTCGGGAACACGGTGGATAAAAACCAATCTGCGTGATGTTTGTTCAACAGGAGATACGCTCTTTCCAAAGCAAAGATACAGCCAATGAAACGACTCGAGCTACTGCGCTAGTATCCATGTGACCAGAGCCAACCTTGTAACATCCTCACATTTATTCGCTGTAAATAGAGAGGCAAAGTGACCGCCTACTTCCTGCTTCAGCACTGTACCAGAGGTTTTCCCATAGACATTTCGTAAAATGCTTATACAAAATAGTTGTACTTGTTCAAACCAAACCGTTCAGATATATTTAGAAACAGGAGAGACCACATAACATTTCACTCGGACCAAAACGTAAAAAAAAATTGCGGATTTAAAGAAAATATCTTTTCGATGTCGTTTTTTAAAGTTTTGGTCTGAGTGAAATGTCCTATGGTCTCTCCCGATTCTAAATATAGCTGAACCGTTTGGTTTGACCAAGTAAAACTCTTTTTTATAAGCATTTTACAAAATGTCTATGGGAAAATAAATGGTGGATAAAAATCTCTGGTACAGTGCTGAAGCAGGAAGTAGGCGGTCACTTTGCCTCTCTCTATGTGAAGTAGAAATGGCGAGAGTTCTGACGGCCAGTGAAGTGCACACGGAGGAGGCTGAACATGGGCGCTCAGCAGACTGGATCGGAACAGTCTTTTGTACCATCGTGTCACGCCTGAGCAAAGTTTACCCAGCGACCTCCCCGACACACTCCAGCTCTTCTCTAACCTGGCATGGCCTCTCTCTCTCTCTCTCTCTCTCTCTCTCTCTCTCTCTCTCTCTCTCTCTCTCTCTCTCTCTCTCTCTCTCTCTCTAGCCAGCCCCCTCCTCTCTCTCTCTCTCTCTCTCTCTAGCCAGCCCCCTCCTCTCTCTCTCTCTCTCTCTCTCTCTCTCCCCCTCCCCAGCCAGCCCCTCCTGTAAACCCGTTAGTAAATCAAGGTCTTAGTGAGGTGCCAGAGGAACTGTCCATTAATAAGCACTATGCCTAGTCAAGTGGCACCAGGGAGCAGAGGGGTCAGGCCCGCCCCCCTCCAATCATTATGCCTCATGCACTTCCTCGTACAAGGCCCCCTAGCCACTCAGCTACAGGTCGCCATGGAGACCGGCCGGGACAGGCAGCGACAGGAGTGTGGGCTGGGGGTCGGGGGGGGGGGGGGTTGAGAGCGGCACAGACGACCATTAGCAACCCATTCCTTGGTAATTAATGATCATCCCACTGGCTTGGAATCAGGGCCGAGCGGGGGAAGCAGACACGGAGCTCTCCGGCTCTCCCAGAGCAAACGTCGCTGTGTGAAAGAAGGAAATTTGTGTCTGAGGATCGGATAATTTTTTGTCTGAGGAGGATGGGAGATGGGAGCCGTGACGGTTTTCTTCTCTGGTTGGAACACGGTGACAAGATGGCTTTGCAAAGCTCTAATGTTGGGCTAAAGGGGGTGGGAACGCGATGGGTGCGAAAGAAGTGATTTATGGCCGAGATGAACGGGGATTGTGTGCGAGGAAATAATAGTCGCACATTTGCATACGCATCCCGTCTCACGTACGTCTGTCTTCTGTTACTTCAAGGACAGTCAGTAATTGACAAATTGCTGCGCCCCGCGGTGCCCCTCCTCCTCCTCTGCCTGCCTCTCTCCGCCTCTCACTCGCTCAGTCAAACACACACCTTTGACTGGCGTCTATCCGGGTGCGCTAAGATAATCACTTGTCTAATCGAGTCAGGAGCGCTGTTCACATGGTGAATATGAAGCTCACGTTATTGGGTGTGTAATCAAATCTGAGGTCTGCTTGCCCCTTAGGGGATTTTAAACCATCCAGCCAATCAGCTAGCCAGCCAGCCAGCCAGCCAGCCAGGCAGCCAATCAGCCAGCCAGCCAATCAGCCAATCAGCCAACCACAGAAGCCTTGAAGTGCCGGCAGGCCAGGCTACCCATCAACCCCCCTCTCTCCTCAAAGCACATACAGAGCTCCTTTCCATTGTGCACCAAAACACACATCAACACAGACATTAAAACCACTCTGTGTGCAAATATGAGTGCAAACACATGGCACACACATGTCCATGTTGGAGTATGCTGACAGGCAGAGACAATTATACTGACACATGCACGCCACATACACACACACAGACGGGGAGCAGAACAGACACACACACACACACACACACACACACACACACACACACACACACACACACACACACACACATGCCACACACACACACACACAGACAGCAGAACAGACACATGAAACACACACACACACACACACACACACACACACACACACACACACGGACAGCAGATGAGTGGTGGCACCCAGACAAAGAGCGATGGCCAGGCCATTCAACAAGGAGCAGTGCTGCTGTTCCTGACCAGCTAGCATGCTGTGTGTGCTCCCTCAGCACACAGACACAGAGCCAGAGTGCTGTTGATCCAGAGTGGTGTTGATTCAGAGTGCTGTTGATTCAGAGTGGTGTTGATCCAGAGTGGTGTTGATTCAGAGTGGTGTTGATCCAGAGTGGTGTTGATTCAGAGTGCTGTTGATTCAGAGTGCTGTTGATTCAGAGTGGTGTTGATTCAGAGTGGTGTTGATTCAGAGTGGTGTTGATCCAGAGTGGTGTTGATCCAGAGTGGTGTTGATTCAGAGTGGTGTTGATCCAGAGTGGTGTTGATCCAGAGTGCTGTTGATTCAGAGTGGTGTTGATCCAGAGTGGTGTTGATTCAGAGTGGTGTTGATCCAGAGTGCTGTTGATTCAGAGTGCTGTTGATTCAGAGTGCTGTTGATTCAGAGTGCTGTTGATTCAGAGTGGTGTTGATCCAGAGTGGTGTTGATCCAGAGTGTTGTTGATCCAGAGTGCTGTTGATTCAGAGTGGTGTTGATCCAGAGTGGTGTTGATTCAGAGTGGTGTTGATTCAGAGTGCTGTTGATTCAGAGTGGTGTTGATCCAGAGTGGTGTTGATCCAGAGTGCTGTTGATTCAGAGTGGTGTTGATCCAGAGTGCTGTTGATTCAGAGTGGTGTTGATCCAGAGTGGTGTTGATCCAGAGTGCTGTTGATTCAGAGTGGTGTTGATTCAGAGTGCTGTTGATTCAGAGTGGTGTTGATTCAGAGTGGTGTTGATCCAGAGTGCTGTTGATTCAGAGTGGTGTTGATCCAGAGTGCTGTTGATTCAGAGTGGTGTTGATTCAGAGTGCTGTTGATTCAGAGTGGTGTTGATTCAGAGTGGTGTTGATCCAGAGTGCTGTTGATTCAGAGTGGTGTTGATCCAAGGCTTATTTTACAATGACCACGCTTCACATTATCATGCTTATTAC